>NC_037689.1:127957790-128056506 GCF_003255815.1 Theropithecus gelada
GGTCTCGATCTCCTGACCTCGTGATCTACCCGTCTCGGCCTCCCAAAGTGCTGGGATTACAGGCTTGAGCCACCGCGCCCGGCTGACCCGAGAGCTTTTTAGAAATGCGGAGGCTCGGCCGGGCCCGCTGGCTCATGCCTGTAATCCCAGCACTTTGGGAGGCTGAGGCGGGCAGATCACCTGAGGTCAGGAGTTCAAGACCAGCCTGGCCAACATGGCGAAACCCTGTCTCTACTAAAAATATGAAAATGAGCTGGGCATGGCGGTGGGCATCTGTAATTCCAGCTACTCGGGAGGCTGAGGCAGGAGAATTGCTTCAACCTGGGAGGCAGAGGTTGTGGTGAGCCGAGATCGCACCACTGCACTCCAGCCTGGGTAATAGAGTGATACTATGTCTCAAAAAAAAAAAAAAAAAAAAAAAAAAAAAAAAAAAAGGGAAAGAAAGAAAAGAAGAAATGCAGAATCTCAGGCTTTATTCAAGACCTAGTGAAGCAGTCTGCAGTTTAACAAGATCTCCAGGTGATCTGCATGCACATTTAAGTTATCTTTGCCTCTCTCCTACTCTCAGGTGTCTAGCTGTATTAGTTTTCCTTTGCTGCTGTAATGAACTACCACAAACTGACTTCACACGAATGTAGTATCTTACAATTCTCAAGGTCAGAAGTCCAAAGTGGGTCTTACAGGGCTGAAGTCAAGGTGTCAGCTGAGCTGTGTTCCTTCGGGAGGCTCTAGGGAAGAGTCCATTTCCTTATCTTTTTCAGTTTCCAGAGGCTGCTTGCACTCCTAGGCTCCTGGACACATCACTCCATGGCCACGTCTTCTTCTCTGACCTTTCTCTTTTTCCCCCCGCCCCCACCTTTTTTTTGAGACAAAGTCTCGCTCTGTTGCCCAGACTGTAGTGCAGTGGTGCCATCTTGGTTCGCTGCAACCTCCGCCTCCCGGGTTCAAGCGATTCTCCTGCCTCAGCCTCCTGAGTAGCTGGGATTAGAGGCGTGTGCCACCACGCTCAGCTACTTTTTTTTTGTATTTTTAGTAGAGACAGGGTTTCACCATGTTGGTCAGGCTGGTCTCGAACTCCTGACCTCGTGATCCACCCGCCATGGCCTCCCAAAGTGCTGGGATTACAGGCATGAGCCACTGCACTCAGCCCCCTGTTTCCCTTTTTAAAGGACCCTTGTGATGACATTGGGTCCACCTGGACAATCCAGGATAACTCCATTTCAGGATCCTTAACCTAATCACATCTGCAAGTACCTTTTGCCATGTGAAGTCACATATTCACAGGTTCCCAAGATTAAGACATGGACATCCTTGTTGGGGGACATTTTTCTACCTATCACACTGGTATTCTCTGCTGCATGGATCTCTTCCCTCCCAAATCCCCCTTCAACAGAGTCTGCCATTGGAACCAGGCTCCTAGGAGAGGAGCTCTAGGAAGGTAGTCAGGATAAGCCAGGCCTGATTTCTCATGGTGCCTAGACCAGCCATCTGCTTGTGATGATTTAGCTGCATCTTGCCTAAGGACAAAGGTGTAGTGACATTTAATAAATACCTCTTCCTGAGTGACTAGACTGGTACATATATTAGTATAAAATATTATGCAGCAGTGTGAAAATAATGGGATAGGTTTATATGTATGGATATAAAGAGACTTCCAAGATATGTTGTTGATTGACAAATCACAAATCAGTTTCTAGAGTCTTGGCTCACTTATGAAAAAACCCCCAAACTCAAATATATGTGGATGTAAATGCACAGAATGCATAGAAAAGAGACTGTTAACAAACAGTGAATAACTTTGAGGAGGGGAATGGGATTGTTGGGGGCTGAAGAGTCACGATTTGCTTTGAATACTTTTTACTTGTCATATAATATATATAAAAATATATATTTTATATTATTAGTATTTTGAGACAGGGTCTCATTCTGTCACTTAGGCTGCAGTGCAGTGGCACAATCTTGGCTCACTGCAGCCTCCGCTTCCCGGATTCAAGCAATTCTCCTGCCTCAGCTTCCCGAATAGTTGGGATTACAGGCACCCGCCACCATGCCTGGCCAATTTTCGTATTTTTAGTAGAGACGGGGTTTCACCATGTTGGCCAAGCTGGTCTCGAACTCCTGACCTCAGATGATCTGCCTGCCTCGGCCTCCCAAAGTGCTGGGATTACAGGCATGAGCCACTGCACCTGGATAACTTGTCATATATTTTCACAGTGAGAATGTATCTATGTAATTTCAAAAGAAACAAACATGCCCCTTAACTACCTCTCCCTGTTCCAGCCCAGACACCATTTTGCAAAGGGATTTTCCAAACAACACAAAAGTGCATATGTGTGTGAGTGCACACCCATGCAAATATATATAGTCACACATCTCTTAATGATAGAGATATGTTCTAAGAAATGCATCATTAGGCAATTCGTCATTGTGTGAACATCACAGTGTACTTACACAAACCTAGATGGTATAGCCTACTGTACATCTAGGCTATATGGTATGGCCTATTGCTCCTAGGCTACAAACCTATAGCTTATTACTGTACTGGATACTGTAATTATTATACAATAGTAAGTATTTGTGTATCTAAACATATCTAAACACAGGAAAGGTACAGTAAAAATACAGTATTATAATCTTATGGGACCACCATCATATATGTGGTCCATTGTTGACTGAAACATCATTATGTGCCACAGAACTGTATATATTTATATATACACATACATACACTATTTTATATATGTAATGTATATGTTATATACAAAATACACAGATACATATGTACACTATATAGTATACACATTACATATATTAAAATAACACATACATACATGAAAGAGAAAGAGAGAGAGAGAGAGAGAGAGAGGATTTGTGTTTCCTTTTATTCATATTGCTTTTACTGGCCTGGGGTACAACTGTAGAGAGAGAGGTGTGTGTGGATTGAAAGAAATGTAGGACATGACAGGGTGGGAGAATCAGTATTTGAGGCTCTTCTTGGAGTGGGAGGTGCTTTGAGGAAATAACCCTATCCTTCTGGGGCATCTGATTCTTCTTGCAGCAATGGATGATACCAGCTAACATTTAAGGGGCCTTTAAGTGCCAGGTATTGTGCTAAATATACAACATGGATTTTCATTTAACCTTCATGACAATTCTGTAAGGTAGGTACTATTCATACCTTGATTTTACAGGTGAGGAAATCAAGGCACACAGAGAGGGTGACTTATTTGCCCAGGGCTACCCCACTTGTAAGTGGAAGATGTTGGAAATCGACATACAGGCCAGCAGCTTGTGTGAGACCTGTGGACAGCCACCAAGAATTCATCCCATCTCATGTCAACCATAGAGATTACATCTTGTCCCCTTTTGTTACCAGTTTGTGTCTCTGTGCCTTTGCACATTCTACCACCGCTGGCCTTCAAGTTGACACTTTTATACTTTGGGGTTTTTTTAAGGTCGTTAGGCTGAGAAGTAGTAGAAGCCTTTCTTTGTTGATAAAGTCCAATGATCATGGAAAATGAGGCCTATTTTACCCTAAGCCCAAGGAAGTGTATACATCTGGACTCATGTGCACCTCTCTATTTATCTTATCACTCCTGCTTTCCATTCTTGCTATTGCCTTTTTCATTCAGTACTTTATTATCTTTCATCTGCACTATTACTGTAGCCTTCTAACTACTCATTCTGTCTCCCCACACAAACATTGCCTATACAGCACGTTTATGGAGTGCCTACTGTATGTTAGTTACTATGCTAGGAAAGAGCTTTTCATACATTCAATAACATGTTGTGAACTATGAGTTATTATCTCATCTCCATTTCATAAGTAAAGAAGCTGAGGCTTGGGACCGGGTGCGGTGGCTCACGCCTGTAATCCCAGCACTTTGGGAGGCCGAGGCAGGCAGATCACAAGGTCAGGAGATGGAGACAATCCTGGCGAACATGGTGAAACCCTGTCTCTACTAAAAATACAAAAAATATTAGCCGGGTGTGGTGGCAGGCGCCTGTAGTCCCAACCACTCGGGTGACTGAGGCAGGAGAATGGCGTGAACCAGGGAGGCAGAGCTTGCAGTGAGTCGAGATCGAGCCACTGCACTCCAGGCTGGGCGACAGAGTGAGACTCCATCTCAAAAAAAAAAAAAAAAAAAAAAGTTGAGGCTTGGAGAGATAAAGGGACCTGCCCAAGGTTACCAAACTAGAAAGGGACGGCAGAGCTGGGATTTGGAATCCAGTTCTCCTTACTCCTGGTGCAATGGTCTTTTTGCTATTCCATGTTGCAGAAGCCCTGGGTGTGGTAGGCTGAATAATGCCCCCCGCATAGATGTCCACATGTGAATCCCTGGAACCTATGAATATATGACCTTACTTGGCAAAATCTAGTTTGCAGATATGATTAAGCTAAGGATCTTGAGATGGAGAGAATATCCTGGATTTTCCCTGTGAGCCCAGTGTTGTAAGGGTCCTTACAACAGGGAGTCAGGAGATCAGAGTAGGCAGTTTTGGAGATGTGATGACAGAGGCCAGTGGTTGGAGTGATGCAAGGAAGGGATCACATGTCAAGGATTCAAGAGGCCTCTGGAAGTCAGAAAAAGGCGAGGCAAGGAATCCTCTTCTAGAGCCTCCAGAAGGAATCAGCCCTGCCGACACTCTGACTTTAGCCCGGTGAAGCTGATTTCAGACTTCTGACCTCGAGAACTAGAAGATAATAGATTTGTGTTGTTTTAAGCCACCAAGTTTGTGGTAATTTGTTACAGCGGCAACAGGAAAGTAATACATTGGTTTCAAGGGTTAGTATGTGGAGACAATTCAAAAACTGGGTCCTGGTTATATTGCTGCTTGAAGGTGGCTACTGCCCAAGAGGCATTTGGTTGCAATTTGGTTCCTACATAGCCAGGAAAGAGCATCATTGTTGGCCTGAGATGCCAAAATGCCAGTGGCCAGGAAGCCCAGCAGAGGGCACTCTGCAGGGAGAAAGCAATCCTTGGAAAGGCTCTGCTCCTGTCGAGCTGGATAAATAGGACACTTCACACTTCTGGATTGCTCCGACTTTGTTGTATTTTAGGTGTGATTCATGCAAGCCAGAGGAGCTCTTCAGGGACATAGTATGGTCCCTGAAGACATTTTCATTTGTCACTCAGGACTCAGAACCTTCTTGCCCCATTAAAAAAAGGACTCATATAGTTACAACTAGTAGGCTGAAATCCTTCCTTCCCCTGCAGAAGAGGAGTTGAGTAAAAAAAACACATACCTTTTTGGCCAATGTCCATGGCTTGTGGAATGGGGTGGGGTGAGGGGAGAAAATATATATTCAATTAATGTTTCTAGCTTTTTTCATTGAAAATCTTTCTTGAAGTCCATTCTTCAAGACACTAGTCAGGGGGTCATGCTAAGCTGAGTTTTATATAGCAGCCCTCCAACTCTCAGAAAGTGATTTCCACCTTTTTCCTAAGGAAGAACTGGTTTAGTTCACTAGGGGGTAAGATTTGTGGGTTGCAGAAGGGGTCAGGGGGGTTGTAACAATGGCTGGGAGTATTTAGGATGTGAAAAGAATATAATATTATTATTAATATTAGTAATACCTCTTATCACAATCCTTGCAAGATCTCTAAGAGGTGATATTATCACCATTTCATAACTTGGGAAGGCTACCACAAAAAAGTTAATTGAAGGTAATTAAATTGCCCAATTTTCTACAGCCAGCAAGTGGAAGAACTGGGATTTGAACCCAGGTCTGCCAAGCTCTATGTGTCCCACCTGTTCTCTCCAGAATGTAAGTTGCTGACCAGAGATGGAATGCAAGCTGTGTAGCATCATCCTATAGCCTTGAAAACCTGCATTCACCCTCAAGAAGGATGCCACCTCCTGCCACTCCAGGGTAGAAAGCTGACAGTCTTCATGCAACATCATTGTGAACTTCAGACCCATCCTGCGCTTCTTCTCTAGAAGCTTAGTATTGTCCATCAGCTTGTCCCAGAGCACTCATGTGCTCTGGTCTTTACAGTGTCATGTGTCTGTGATCTGGCTTCTTTGAGCTGTGGCCCACTCATTCCTTTCCCTAATCTGTATACCATCTCCTATACCCTGGATCAGTGTTTCATCTAGCACTCCCGGTAACTGCCTTCTTCACCTCAGGCAACAGAGCACCCCAGGAAAACTGTGGCTCAAAACAGTGAAAATGAATAAGAGGAGGGTAAAAGCTGCCCATGCAAGGAATCTTGTGGAGAACAGGGAGTGGGCTCTAGTCATTAGCTTGGGGCGACTGACCTGCCTAGGTGAAATTGTGATGACCATCTGGGAACTCCTGCTCTAGGTAAGTTCCTGTTATCCCTGAAAAATACTTTTACATTCAGCTCCAGTTAGATCTGCCCAGTGCTACTTCTCCTCCCACTGGGCCTGATCATCCCATTTGATTCAGTCCAGCTAGCATGCCCTTTAGGCCTGCATGCCAAAGGGAAATTCACATGACGAATTTAGAGTAAATGTGATTTGTGATTACAGGTGGGTTCTACTAGAACTAGAGTCATATGCTCCCCCAGCACTTTTTCCCTCTACTTTCTCCCTTTCTTCCCTGGAACTAGATTCTGCTTTTTAATCAGCACATCGAGAATCTTGGCAGCTTCTGAAAGTTGTGGTGCTTGAGGTATGGAAAATTGCTGCATTGGCTTAGGCAGTGGAGGAAAGGTGAACAATGACAGGCAGGCGGGAAAAGGACATCTCTTGTGTGTCTTTTAGAAGGTATACTCACCCCTGGAGGCAACTTGGCCTCCTCCTCCTGAAGAGTTTGGGATTTTTTTTCCAATCCCTCAAGAGTCTACATAAGCATCAGATTGCTGGGAACAAGCATAGGCTCACACCACCACTCCTGGATTTTTTATTTTTTGTAGAAATGGGGGCCTCATTATGTTGCCCAGGTTGGTCCCGAATTCCTAGCCTCAAGCAATCCTCCCACCTTGGCCTCTCAAAGTGTTGGGATTACAGATGTGAACAACCGGGTCCCTCCCCTTTTCTTTTGGAATACACGTTCTCCTGCTTTTTCATCTTTCTCTGTCATCCTCCTTCTCAGTCTCCTTTATTGACTCCTCAGGTATTTTTAACGATTTACCAGTTGAATTCATTAGTTTTCTTCCAAACCAGTCTTCTTGCCTGTTTTACCTTAGCAAAGTGTGTCACACCCAACTAGTGTCTCAAGCTGGAAACCTAAGCGTCATCCTTAGATGTTTCCTCACTACCCACATCTACTTGAATCAGCATGTTGTGGCTATGAAACCTGTTGGCTTTGTTTGCTCCTGCTCATCACAGCCAACAGGTATCCCAACTGATCTCCCAGTATCAAGGCTTGCATGTCTTCAATCCATCCCCCACACTGGTTCCAAAGTGATCAAAGAGAAAATTGACCATGTCACTCCCAGGCTCAAAGAAACATGCTCAGATTATGTTTTTGTCCCCACATACATGTTTTTCTTATAGGCTGAACATGTTCACCTTTATATTCTCAGAACCTAAAGCAGTATCTGCCTATAGCAAGTCCTCAACAAAAGTGGTCAGCTGGTTGACTGGTTGAATGACTGAATGATTAAGCTATACGATCACTTCTCATTGTCTACTAGCTAGAATCAGAACTTCTTGGCTTCTTCTACAAGGCCCTTCACAAAATGGCCAGAACTCTTCCATCCTTATCTTCAGCCATTACCACTCTGCCCCATCCCATCACCTTGTCACATCATATGCTTTCCACACTTTGATGCTCTTGCCTCTGGTGTTTCCACTGCTTGAAATGCTGTTTCTGTGTGGTACCCATCCTGCATCTTCCATCTACATGTGACTGCCTTCAAGGCCCAGCTCAACAGTCACATGACTCTATGTGACTTTCCCTGACAATCTACTTTCCACCCCCAGCTTCCTCTGACCCCCAACATCAGAATTAATTATCACTCAGCTGGTTCTAAAGGCATTTCACTCATACATTCAATATGACATTCATCACCTGGAATACAAAGTGCTTATTTATATCTGTAACTATCTTGTAACACTGTGAGCTGCTCAAGGGCAGGGACTGGGTCTTGTGGTCTTGTTCACTATAGTATCCCCAGCATCTAGGCCAGTGTCTGAGCACTGACAAACACAGGATGTGCCTTTATGTTGGTGTCATGTGTGTTCTTATTTATTTTTATTTAAAAATACAATATTTTTTCAGTTTGGAACAATACCAGCATGGAACACCATCTTCTTTGCTGTCACCTGGAGACAAATCACCATCATCCGTCGTCTGATTTATTGTACAGCTTCCAAACTGGTCTTCCTGCTTCTACTGTAGGCATCCCCTGCCCACTCCCTGGTCTGTTATCAACACAGCAGCTAAGGTGAACCTACTAAAATGTACATCAGATCAAAGTTCTTTGGTGACTCCCTATCTCACATTGAGTAAATTCCGAAGCCAGTACCCAACATGACCATGTTTGATCTGTTCTCCTTACCTCAACTTATCCTGTGTATAGAGGTTAAGAGTGCAGACTTTGGAGCCGTATGACCTGGATTCAAATCCTGGTTCTACCATTTACCAGCTGTGTGACCTAGGGCAAGCAACCTAACCTCTCTGTGCCTCTGTTTTCTCATCTACCAAATTAGGATAATAATATCTGTCTCATAGGGTTGTTGCAAGAAGTAAATGAATTTATACATGTAAAGTACCTAGAACAGTGTCAGGTACATGGTAGGTACTAAGTAAGATTTTCTCAAATAAAGAAAAATGTATCATTCTCCCCCTTGCCTGCTCCTCTCCAGTCACACTGGCCTCCTTGCTGTTTCTGAAATACACTGTCTCAGAACAATACTCTTTTCCCAGACACTTACATGGCGTCCTCCCTGTCTTCCTGTGGTGGCACATGCCTGTAGTCCCAGCTACTTGGGAGGCTGAGGCAGGAGAATCGCTTGAACCTTGGAGGCAGAGGTTGCAGTGAGCCAAGATCGCACTACTGCACTACAGTCTGGGCAACAGAGTGAGACTCTGCCTCAAAAAATAAATAAATAAATAAAAATAAAAATAAAAAAAGAAAATTCTAACCATACAGAAAGGAACAAAGGGAAAATAAAATAAAGTCTTCTCTACCCCTACCCTCATCTGTTTTCCTTTAGGTAATCATAGTTGTGTGATTTTTCAATTTCATTAACCAATAAGTATATTGGTTGCACTCTATGTATGTAGGAAAATGTTTGAGGCTTGAGGTTCTAAGGAGCTTATACATGCAGAGCCTTCACCTTCCAGGATTTCATAGTCTTTCTGGGAGAAGAACATAAAGGAGTTTTGTAGTGTTACAGAGTTCAGAAGTAAGAGCCATCACTGTGGGGTCATAAGATCAGGAAAGGTTTCCTGCATGATGGATGACTTGTTGGGGGTTTGGGGCTTGGGCAGATTTCAGTAAGAGAGAGGAGGGTGGCCCAGGGGTCTAAGGCTCTCTCAGAAGAGGTGCCAAGGTGGGATGATGAAAGGGGCCTCTGAGGGAATGGATAGAAGTGGAGCCTGGCTTAAGTTGAGCCTTTAAGTGGAGAACAGTGACAGAAGAGAATGGAGAATAGGGGCTGGAGCAGCTAGAAGAGTACTGAAAGAGCCAGGAGGCATGTGCTAATGACTCAGGACTGTGACTGGAAGTGACACATTTTATAGATACTGCAATAGTACAATTGTTAGGACTTGGTGAGTGGATGCATATGTTGAGGTGAAGAATAGGGAAGACTGAAATATGAAACCCATGTTTTTGAGCCTGGGCAACCAGGAAAATGGTGATAACATTGTCCAAAATAGGGTAGTCTGGGGGAAAAACTGAGGGTGTGGTGTGGTGGTGGGAAGTTGGGAGATGACTCTGGCTAGATAGATAGTTCAGCCTTTCCTTGAATGCAGGGACTGCCATTGACTACCTTAGCATTACCCTCCGAAGCTAGAACTAAATACTGCATAGAATATTTGCTAAATGGATGTTACTGGTGGAGATCACTTACAGCCACCTTGGATGCCAAACCCTGGTTCTACTTTCAGATGTTAAGTTCAGAGGGTCCTCTGCATCCTCACCTTTTTTCAACTCATACTTATGGATATCTCTAGGCATCACCTTACCTACCAATTCCTGTCAATTGCAAGTACATCTATGGAAAGTCTGACTTCCTTGCTTCGTTATTTACTTCAGGATCTCCTAGGGTGATCAACCATCCTGGTTTGTTCTGGGGTTGCCAATTTTAGCTCCAAAGGTCAGAAGTCTCAGAAACCTCTCAGTTCCAGGAAAACTGAAGCAATATTCAGCTCTCTCACCTTCAGAATAGCTCTGCTGAACCTACCAGCTGCATAGTAATAATAGCCTTCTCATGTTCTCAATCTAAATTGGTCTTATTCTACTCTTTTGCTCCAGCTTCTCTTGGAACACTGATGACTTATCCCCAGGTATAGTCTTAACTCTCTCATTTCACAGCCATTTGAAAGAGTCAGCAAGATAATGCTGCATGCTAGTTTATCACTCTGCAGTGGCTACTTCAACCCACAACTAAGCAACCTGAGATTCCTAGGAGCAGATAAACCCCATATGCAATCTGTCACTGTTTAGCTTTCATTGCCAAGATAATTTTACAAAGTTAATGAATAGCTAGGTTGGAATGGGGAAGGGGGAACAGACATAGAATGAATGAGGAGAAACTGTCATTGGTGGGCAGGCTCTGTTCTCCTTTTTGGCAGGACATTGGTTACATGGTGGGCCACTTGAGGGTACAGTTGGTATCGTCATCAAAATGTTTTTATGAAGGACCTAATATCTGGTGCTCTGAGATAGGCCACACAGCTCTGGACTTTTACTTTTAGAACATCATGGTCCAAGAGCAGGTACTGATGTGGACATGTGCAAAATGGATTCAAACTGTCAATATGGGTTAAATCACATATTATATGTTAATCATCTCTTCCACTGGTTTCTAGATATTTCTGGTTGAAATCTATCAGGCAAATATATCTTGTCCCCTTAATTATAATATTAGCTCCTTGAGGGCAGAGGACCCACCCTGATACTCCTGTCTACAGACCTTAGCTGCACAGGACAAATCTAGATGTTCAGTAAGGACTGATTAAATCAACCTGACCTAATGGGTGCAGGTACTCTAGTACCTTTCTAGTTAATTTATTCATTTGAGCCTCATTTCTTCCTCTACAAAACGAGGGTGGAAATTTCTTTTACTTTCTCTTTCTTTTTTTTTTTAAAAAAGGAGTCTCGCTCTGCTGCCCAGGCTGGAGTGCAGTGGTGCGATCTCGGCTCACTGCAACCTTTGCCTCCCAGGTTCAAGTGATTCTCCTGCCTCAGCCTCCTGAGTAGCTGGGATTACAGGCGTGTGCCACCATGCCTAGCTAATTTTTGTATTTTTAGAGGAGACAGAGTTTCACCATGTTGGCTGGGTAGGTCTTGAACTCCTGACCTCAGGTGATCCACCTGCCTTAGCCTCCCAAAGTGTTGGGATGACAGGTGTGAGCCACCACACCTGGCCCCCCCTTTTTTCCTTTATTTTAGAGACAGGTTCTGCTATGTTGCCCAGGCTGGTCTCAAACTCCTGAGTTCAAGCAATCCTCCTACCTCAGCTTCCCAAAGTGCTGGGATTACAGGCATGAGCTGCTGCGCCCGGCCAGGAATTGTAATTTTATCTGCTTCATTGAGTTGTTGTGAGGGTGGAGAGACAATACATGTAAATTGCTTAGCACATACTCTAGTATCATACAGTACATCATCTGCTCACTTGCTAGCTATTAATTTAACAATATTAATTTCTGTCTCCTGCTCAACTAGGAGAGAGCCTATGGAAAAGAGTAAGTGCAGTGGCTCTCATGCAAATCTGTAGGTATTCAATTCAGCCTATAGAGGCACACTGGTCTGTTGCCTATGTATTGGGATAAGAACAACAGAAGATTTACCTTTTCACCTATCTTCTTCACTTTTCTGCCATGACAGGGATGCTTTGATGGGTCTGTGCGTGAGCAACTGACTAGGAGCGAAGGTCCAAGTGGGACTCTGGACTGGGAGCGAGGGCTGAGACTAAAGTCGCCACATCAGGCTGTTTATTCCGTTCATTCAGCAAATATTTATAGCTAATCTAACCAGTTTCCGATATCGTTCAAGAGCTGGGGGTCCTGCAACAGCCCAGGCTCGTGCCTTTACCCCATTTCACAGAGGAGAAAAAGCGAAAAATTAGAGAAAAACCGTTTCTACAAGAGGTAACCGCACAGAACGCGGAAGGCTTCTAGTGCGCAGGCGCCACGCCCCGGTACGCCCCAGCTCTTCCGGCGCGAGGTCACCGACTCGACGAGCCACCGGCGCCGGGGCAGCGCATGCGCGGCGCTGCCTTTCCCGGGCGCTGATACCTGAATGCTGAGCGCGAGCCCGCGGAGATGAAGTAAGGCGTCAGCTTCCTTTTGAGGAACTAGCAGCGGGCCGCTGGGGGTGGTCTACCGGGGCTGGGGTGGTAGAGCGTCTGCGGGGTCGAGGGGCGGGAGAGGCGCGGGGACTAGAACAGCTCGTCCCCTTGTTTTGCTCTTCTTCAGCTTCGGCCGTTTAGCATTTACTTGTCTGCTTTTCTGCCTCCCCTCCCCCCCGCCACCGTGAAGTCCTTTAACTAAGGTGAAGCTGATCAACGAGCTGAATGAACGAGAGGTCCAGCTTGGGGTGGCCGATAAAGTGTCCTGGCACTCCGAGTACAAGGACAGCGCCTGGATCTTCCTGGGTGAGGTGCACATCTTTCTTCCGCAGTGCTCCCAAGATTCTCCTGCTCGGTGTCCGACTATTTCAGCATTTTCACCCTTCATTCCTGCTTACATTCATTGCCCTCCTTTATATCCATCTGCTGTCTGCCCGGGAATCCGTGTTCCATCTTTTTTTTTTTTTTTTTTGCTGCCCCATTTTTAGTTTTCCTTCCCTGCCAAATCAGTGCTCATGAGAGTTACTGTTTGCCATTTGCTGTGCTAAGGTTCAGGGACTGTTGTTATTTCTCTCTCACCCCCTGACCCGTTATACAGCTGAGGAAATTGGGGTGCAGAGAAGTTAAGGGACTTCCTTAAGGTCACATAGCTAATAACCGCAACAGGCAGAACTATAGCTTTCTAGAACTCATGGTCTTAGCCACAGCCCCATATTGCTACCACCGCCCTCCCCCATTCCCCTTCCCTTGCAGAATTCACTTTGCTCCTCTAGCTCCTGCTTTCTGACCATGGCCACACTACCATTACTGTATTCACTTTATATCACAACCAGTAATTGTACAAGTTTGATGCTTCAAAGAGATTATTGTAAAAACGTTGTGCTAAGCACTTTATATGCATCGTTTTATTTAACTCTTATAACAGTCTTGCGAGTTACCTGCTAATATCCCCATCTTACAGATGAGGAAAGAAACATTTGGAAGGGAAATTATTCCCTAGGAAATGCTTAACAGTATCTTTATAACCTTTGTCTATGTGTAGGTGGGGTTAATCATGACATATGTAGACTAATTTTGTATCATAGCTGTAAATTTGTGGGTAATGAGCAGATGAATTCAACATGTTTGTGGAAGCAGAGGTTTGTGATGGAAACTATCTGCTTTGCCCATAGGATTTTCGGTGCCAGGAGGACTGAGTGATCAGTTTAATTTTGTTAGTGGTGACACTGACTTCCACTCAAAATTAGTCACTCCTTTTCCTGTTCTACTGGCACCTTACATGTACTTCTGTCATTGTATCAGACTTGATTTCTTTCTTTCTTTTTTTTTTTTTTTGAGTTGGAGTTTCACTCTTGTTGTCCAGGCTGGAGTGCAGTGACGTGATCTCGGCTCACTACAACCTCTGCCTCCTGGGTTCAAGCGAGTCTCCTGCTTAAGCCTCCTGAGTAGCTGGGATTACAGGTGCCTGCCACCTCGCCCGGCTAATTTTTTTTGTAGTTTTAGTAGAGACGGGGTTTCGCCATGTTGACCAGGCTGGTCTCGAACTCCTGACCTCAGGTGATCCACCCGCCTTGGCCTCCCAAAGTGCTGGGATTACAGGCGTGAGCCATGGTGCCCAGCCCAGACTTGATTTCTTTAAGGGCAGGGCCTGTTGCTTACTGTTTGCACCCCTAGTGCCTGGCCTAGTGCATGGTACGTAGTAAACACTTGGTAAATGTTGGTGGAACTGAAATGTGGTTTTCTTTTCTAGGAGGGCTTCCTTATGAACTGACTGAAGGGGACATCATCTGTGTGTTCTCACAGTAAGTCCCCTTTCATTTCCTGCCTCCTGAGTCGACAGAGTACTTTTTTCTGTAATGCATTTTGTGGCATCACAAAAACCACTTATTTTCACTCTAGGCTGAATGGCATCCCTGCATGGGGAGGGCTGGAGCTTCTGCTCTAGTCTCGATCAGTCCCAGGACATGGTTCTAGAATGTTCTCCTGTGGGAGATCCAAGAGGTTTGTTAATTTGGGAGGCCATCTTGGGGATTCTAGTCTATTTCTGTTGTTTTTCACTGAGGTTTGTTCAGCCTGGGCCTAGACTGGAACAGACTGGGACCCTCAGGAAGGTTCCATATTGGTACGCCTCCTTGGGCTCTTGCAAACTAGGGGTAACCCATGGTCACAGGGCCCTTCTGGTCCTTACCTGTGTGGCATCATACGACTGGGGCAAACCACAGAGGAATTGGGATGAAAAACAGAAAGAAGGTTGTAGTTTGCTTTCTTTGATTCTCAATGAATGTAAGGTTAGTGAGCAAAGCCAATCTCTACCTGGAGGCTAAGAATCACAGCCTGACGAGGAACAAGAATGAATAGGAGATCTGTATATTCTTCGTTCTGCTGAGGTGTTGGCAGCAGCATTTGGTGGGAGAGGGTGTTGGTGGCTCATACTGGTAGTAGCAGCTAGTAGGAGAGGGGCTGGGCAGCTGGCCTGCAACCCCAGAGGTAAACAGCACAGTTAGTCCACAGGGCCAGAGGACCTTGGCACAGGTGCAAAGGACCACTACGTTTGGGTTTTGTAGGCCTTCGGAGCATAGTACTGTTTCAGAGAAGTTGGACAGCATGTACAGGTAGCAGACCATGGCAAAAGGGGCTGGCCAAGCGAACACAGGTAGCATACACTGGCAGAGGGATTGCTATGGCAGGATGGTAGGGCCATCCATGGACAGAGGGCCCTGGCTGAGTGGTTGGGCCACTTATGGGGCAGCAAGCCATGGGAAAGGAATTGGGCAATACCCGTGAGAAGAAGGCTGTGATAGAGAACCTGGGCAACCCACACGAGTGGAGGGCCCTGGCAGGGACAAAGATTGCTTCCTTCAACTTGTGGATGTTGCAAGGTTCACAGCAGGTGCAGCCTATAATTTCTACCCCTTTGTGGTACTTCTACTCAGCCTTCCATCTTGGAGCTGTTTAGTTCTACTTGCATTGAGTGATGATTAGCTAGCATGTGTGCTTGTTTGTTTATTCTAATTCTCTATTCTGGTTACACACGTTGCTCTCCATGAAGATTGCCGCTGATAACAGTGCCTTTCAAAAAACTGCTTTGTTGGCTGGGCGTGGTGGCTCACGCCTGTAATCCTAGCACTTTGGGAGGCTGAGGTGGGCGGATCACCTGAGGTCAGGAGTTTGAGACCAGCATGGCCAACATGGGGAAACCCTATCTCTACTAAAAATACAAAAATTAGCCAGGCATGGTGGTGCGCGCCTGTAATCCCAGCTACTTGGGAAGTTAAGGCAGGAGAATTGCTTGAATCCAGGAGGTGGAGGTTCCAGTGAGCCAGGATTGCACCATTGCACTCCAGCCTGGGGGACAAAGCAAGATTCCCCCATCTCAAAAAAAAAAAAAAAAGAAAAAAGAAAAAAAAAAGAAATCTACTTTGTTTCTTATTTTGAAGGTAATATATAGTCATTATAGAACATTTGGCAAAATAAAGTATAAAGAAGAAAATAGAACACACTCTTAAGGAAAACCTTAATGTTTTGGCATATCTCTTTATCATTTTTAAAAAAATGCTGGATGTTATTTCCAGTGGTTTGCTATTATGAATTATACTGCAGTGTGCATTATAGTATATACATTTTTGTATGCATCCCTCATGGTCTCTTTAGTGAAAGAGGAATATGGATCAATATGTTAGCATTTTAAAGATGTTTTATAAACATTGCCAAATTGCTCTCCAAAAGGTTGTACCAATTTCCACACTCAGTAGAATGCCCATTTTTCTGAATCCTGATTAATGGTGATTTTAAAAAATATTTGCCAAAGGGCTTCTCATTATTACTTTGCTTTGCCTTTATTTCATCATCAGTGAGGCTGAACATCTGTTTCTAGATTTGCAGCCCATTATTCTTTTTCTTTGTAAATTGTCTATTCATACCCTTGCCAACTTTTTTCTACAAGTATTTTCCTTATTTTCTTGTTGATTTTACATGAGCCCTTTATGTATGAAGGATATTAACTCTTTGCTCTAGCACTTTGTTGTGTATTGTATTACAGGTTGAATATCCCTTATCCAAAATGCTTGGGGCTGGGTGCGGTGGCTCATGCCTGTAATCCTAGCACATTGGGAGGCTGAGGCAGGTGGATTTCCTGAGCTCAGGAGTGAGACCAGCCTGGGCCACGTGGTGAAACCCCATCTCTACTAACATACAAAACATTAGCCAGGTGTGGTGGTGGGTGCCTGTAGTCCCAGCTACTCTGGAGGCCAAGGCAGGAGAATCACTTGAATTGGGAAGGTGGAGGTTGCAGTGAGCCAAGATAGCACCACTGCACTCCAGCCTGGGCGACAGAGCGAGATTCTGTCTCCAAAAAAAAAAAAAAAAAAACGAAAAGAAAAACAAAATGCTTGGGGCCAAAGGACCAGAAGTGTTTCCAATTTGTATAAACGTAATGAGCTATCATGGGGCTGGGACCCAGATCTAAACACAGAATTCATTTATGTTTCATATACAACTTGCGCACATAGACTGAGGGTAATTTTATACAATGTTTTCAATAATTTTGTGTGTGAAAGTTCGTGTGCATTGAACCATCACAAATTAAAGGTGTCAGATATGGAATTTTCCATTTGTGACATCATGTTGGTGCTCAAAGTGTTTCAGACTTTGGAGCATTTTGAATTTTGGATTTGCAGATTAGGGATGCTCAGCCTGTACTATGGACTTACTTTTTCTTAATTTGATATGTTGTACTTATCATTATTCTTTCTTGATGCTCAAATTTTCCCTATTTGAGGGTCAACATGAGTTCCTTCAAGCCAGTGCCTGTATTCTTTTTTTTTTTAATTCTTGTTTTGAAATAATTTCAGGCTTAATACAGGAACATTATAAAATGATATAAAGAATATCTGTATCTCCTTCACCCAGATCTCCCAGCTGTTAGCATTTTAATTTAATTGATTGTTCTGAGACAGGGCCCTGCTCTGACACCCACGCTGGAGTGCAGTGTTAAGACTATAGCTCACTATAGCCTTGAGCTCTTGGGCAACTGTCATATGTAATCTACAAAAAGGTAGTGTTACTTCCTCTTTTCATTTATTGTATCTGTTTTATCTAACTGCATTGGCCTATACCTCCAATTTAGTATTAAATAGTTCCTAAACTTAGTTGAATTGGCTCTAGTATTTCTCATTAAGTAGGATGCTAGATTTTGGGCTGAAGTGTGTGTATGTGATCATGTAACATCTATCAATTCCTATTTTATTTTTATGACTTTATTTTTAAATTTATAAACCTCTAACTTATCTGGAATTTATCTTTTTGTAAGGAGTAAGGTAGTCTTTTTTTTCCTAATGTTTTTTCTTTTTTTGAGACAGGGTCTCACTCTCTTGCTCAGGTTGGAGTGCAGTGGCATGATCCTAGCTCACTGCAGCCTCTAACTCCTGGGCTCAAGTGATCCTCCCCATGTACCCTCCTGAATGGCTGGGACTACAGGTGTACACTATGCCTGGCTAATGTAAAACAATTTTTTTTTGGTAGAGACAGGGGTCTTGCTATATTGTCCAGGCTGGTCTCAAACTCCTGGCATCAAGTGATCCTATGGCCTTGGCCTCCCAAAGTACTGGTATTATGCACACGAGCCACCGTGCCTGGTCTTTTTTTTCTATTTAATTCTTCCTTTTTGTTTGTTTGCTTTTTTAAGAGACAAGGTCTTGTTCTCTTGCGAAGGCTGGTCTCGAACTACTGGCCTCAAACAATCCTCCTGCCTCCCAAAGTGCTGGTATTACAGGTGTGAGCCACCATGCCTGGCCTTTTTTTTTTTTTTCTATTTAATTCTGCCTTTTTGTTTGTTTGTTTGAGAGACAGGGTCTTGTTCAGTTGCCCCAGCTGGTCTCGAACTGCTGGCCTCAAACAGTCCTCCCACCTTGGCCTCCCAAAATGCTGAGATTACAGGCATGAGCCACCATGCCTAGCCTAATTTCTGCTTTTATCTATATTAACTCCCATCTGCTTTCATTAGGTTTGCTTTCTTCCTTTATGTCCATCCTTTGTTTTCACAATAAAAGTCTTTTAATGTTACAAATTTTCCTGAGTATGACGTTAGCCACATTTCATAAGTTTTGGTATATATTTTTCTCATTTTTGCTATTTTCTAAATAGTCTACCATTGATTTTTTTTTTTTTTTTTTTTTCTTCATTTTCTCTTTCATGCAGTTGTTAGGAGAGTAGCTTTCAAGTTCTAGTTAGATAATGTGTTTTTTATTTACAATATCATTTCCAGCTTTATAACATTATAATTGGAAACATGGTCTGTTCTGTTTTTTTTTGGTATAATTATTGAGGTTTACATTGAGACCTAATCCATAGTCAATTTTAATACATGCTTCATGGATTCTTGAAAATGTCATCTTGTAGTATTCAAAGATATCTATGTATCTAATAGTCCTACATTAATATTT
Organism: Theropithecus gelada; assembly: GCF_003255815.1. Taxonomy (NCBI): domain Eukaryota; kingdom Metazoa; phylum Chordata; class Mammalia; order Primates; family Cercopithecidae; genus Theropithecus; species Theropithecus gelada. Next base: position 127,976,666 of record NC_037689.1, read on the forward strand.
GTTAGTATAATTATGTGTATTAATTCATCTGATTTTATTTTATTTGTGTCCACTTTATGCGTGATAAACTTCAAAGTGATGTGTTAAATTCTCCCATAACTTTCTCTCTTAGTTTCTCTTTGCATTTCTAATAGCTTTTTTTAATTAAAATGTTTGATTTCTTAATTGACTCAGAGTTTTCCTGATGTATACCTTTATTGTGTATTTAAGCCTTTTTCAGTGTAAAATAATCTTAGTCTCATGTGATATTTTTATTTTGGCCTTGAATTAGTCTTTGCTCTGGATATTGCCACCCACTTTTAATTGGGTGTTCCTGTACTTGTCTGACTTTTTCTTTGCAACCTTTCTGTGTCATCCTGTTCTAGATGTATCTCTTGTACACACTATGTTATTTGAATTTTGTTTTATTACTTTATCTGCATGTTTTTGCCTTTTAAGTCAATAATGTCTTACTCTTTTATAAAATAAATAGATATGGCGAGATTGTTAACATTAATCTCGTGCGGGACAAGAAAACTGGGAAATCCAAAGGGTTCTGTTTCCTCTGCTATGAAGACCAGAGGAGCACAATTCTGGCCGTCGACAATTTTAATGGGATCAAGGTGAGTGTGCTTATTAAGCAGATTGGTTGGACTTTTTTCCTATGTATAGGTGTTTCTTTTTCTACCTGATTCCCACAGACACAAGGGCAGCACTTGTCAGCTTGGTTTGTTGCGGGGGCTGCAGAGATGTGGAGACGCTGGTCAAGAAGAGATTCCAGGAAATAATTCTGTTGGCTCGTGGCCCTGCAGTACTTGCTTCTTTTCCCCATCTGTAAACAAACCATCTCCCCAGGAGCATAGGCACCAGGCCTGCCTCTCATCCAGGCCTCTGTTTTTCACCTTTCTTTTTTTACTGTCTACTATCATCTCTGGTGCACTGGAGGATGAAGAGACTAGCAAACATTGCTCTTCCATATTGTCCTGTGTTGGGAGTTTTGGGCTTCAACATGGCCTCATAATCTAGGACATACCCATGTATGCCTGTCATATATCTCCAGTGACCTAGCATATTGGGCTCTAGAAATTCTCTAGTTAAAATCTGATGACAGATTCTACAAAAGTAATTTCATCCTGAAATTTTCTCCCCCCAGTTCCCTCTTATTTCCACTGTCGTAAGTGAGGCACTGAGTTCTTAGAAGGAGATAGGGCAAGTCAGGCGTATTGATGCTCCATGTGGTTGCTGCACTCATTTAGGAAAAAAGCTGCAGTTGAAATGAACAGTGTCACAGAGTTGGTGTGGGGAGGCTTGAGTTGGAGAGTTTGTCACTGATTCACGAGTATGGGATAGCTGGAGATTATAGAACAGAGTGGAACAAGGTTCTAGGCTTGATGGTTAAGGAAGCCAGCAGTCAGAGGATGTCACTGTAAAAGGAAGGTTTTCCAAAGTGTTTCAAAATGGAGAAGAGGATACATAACAGAAGCCGCTCAGGCTTCAAGGTAAAAATAAAAATCTGCTCTTGTATTGGAACAATAAAAGCCAAACTTTAAATTTTGAATGGCTTTGCCTAGAGAGTAAGTCTGTATCTGCCTAAAAATAGAATGTTTTTATTTTAAGTGAGGTGTTAATTTTTTGGGGGGCGGGGGGAGGGGGACAGGGTCTCACTCTGTTGTCCTGGTTGGAGTGCAGTGGCGTGGCCTTGGATCACTGCAACCTCTGTCACCTGGGTTCCAGTGATTCTCCTGTCTCAGCCTCCTGAGTAGCTGGGATTATAGGTGTGCACCCCCACACCCGGCAAATTTTTGCCATATTGGCCAGGCTGGTCTCGTACTCCTGACCTCAAGTGATCCACCCGTCTCGACCTCCCAGAGTGCTGGGATTACAGGTGTGAGCCACTGTGTCTGACCAGAGAGGTTAATTTTTTGTTGTTGTTCACCTGGAGAGTTGTGATTCGTAGTGCAAGAATCAGTGTGAGCCTGTTGTTCCAGTATGGTGGGGCTAGAGCAAGGTGTGAGGGCTTAAGAAAAAAGCAAGTGCCTTTTTCTCGATTCCTTTCTCCCTCCAAACTGTTGGTCTGACTTTGCCTCCTAATTACTGGGTCGAAAAAGCAGTTGTAGCATTAAGCTAGATTTCAAGAATTCCTTCTAGGTGCCAGACCTTCCTAGGGTATGTTTCACTGTAAACTTAGGTTACAGATCAAGGGTAATTCATTATGCATCTAAATCTCAGTCTTCCCTGATGCTTGTGCTTTGAGGTAGTATTTCCTAGTCTTTTTCATTTTATGGCACATACAGAACATGAAGATATTTGCATGGTGCCCTGGAGTAAAGTGATGAGGCTGCTGGTACAATTGCCCCAGGCCTCACCTGGCTGCACTGAGAGGCTGCACTATATATTTTATAATAATAAAATTATATTAACTAAATATTAGTATAAATTAATATTTAGGTGTACATGCTATGACACACCAGTTGGACAGGTCTGCTTTAGTGACAGAATTTAGCAAGAAGGTAAAGGATGTAGTTCAAATCATGGTTCTCTGTAGCTTGTGTTCAAATAGTTGGCAGTTTGGTATGAGGGCCATCTTCACTGAAGCGTTGCCTGTCTTGCTTAGATCAAAGGAAGAACTATCCGAGTGGATCATGTGTCTAACTATCGGGCTCCTAAGGACTCGGAAGAAATGGATGATGTGACCAGACAGCTCCAGGAGAAGGGCTGTGGGGCTCGTACCCCCTCACCAAGTTTGTCTGAGAGCTCTGAAGATGAAAAACCAACAAAAAAGCACAAAAAAGGTAAAGCATTAAGACCTAAGAGAAGATTCTGGATGGCCTTAATGTCTGCTCTTCCTTGCATTCATTGATAGTTGAGAATCAACTCAAGTGTGAAAGGGGAAGGTATGGGGAAGCATAGTTTAATTGGGAAAGTGGGGAGTATCAGTGGAAGGCTGGTGCTATGGGCAGAATTGTCTCTCTCCCCAAGTTAATATGGTGAAATCCTAACCGCCAGTGCCTCAGAATGCGACTGCATTTGGAGATAAGGTCTTTGAAGAGGTAACTCAGGATGGGAATTACCTTGTACAGCAACTTGACATATCAAGGGTGACAGACATCCAAGTTGGCTTCTCGAGGCACTCTCCTTGGAGGCCTAGACAGTGGCCCCTTCATGCTGCTGCCAAGGTTGTTCTCTTTATGCACATTCCTCACCTCCTAGCATGTGAATTTTTTTGTTTGTTTGTTTTTTTTTTTGAGACAAGAGTCTTGCTCTGTCGTCCAGACTGGAGTGTAGTGGCGCGATCTCGGCTCACTGCAAGCTCCACCTCCCGGGATCACGCCATTCTCCTGCCTCAGCCTCCTGAGCAGCTGGGACTAGAGGCACCCGCCACCACACCTGGCTAATTTTTTTGTATTTTTTTTTAGTAGAGATGGGGTTTCACCGTGTTAGCCAGGATGGTCTCGATCTCCTGACCTCGTGATCCACCCGTCTCGGCCTCCCAAAGTGCTGGGATTACAGGCGTGAACCACCGCGCCCGGCCGTGAATGTTTTTGAACTATAGTACCTGTGTTTGATGTAATGTATTCAGCAAAGAAAGGTGCTTTTGTTTTTTTTAAGGGAGTTCTTTATTTTTTTACCTTTTCTTATTTGCTGCTGCTTTCCTTTATCCTCCAGACAAAAAGGAAAAAAAGAAAAAAAAGAAAGAAAAAGAGAAAGCCGACCGAGAGGTACAGGCAGAGCAACCATCCTCTTCATCACCCAGATGCAAGACAATAAAGGAAAAGGATGACCCTGGCCCTAAGAAGCACAGCAGCAAGAACTCAGAGAGAGCTCAGAAGGCAGAGCCCAGGGAGGGGCAGAAGCTCCCCAAATCCAGGACTGCCTACTCTGGTGGAGCAGAGGACCTAGAGAGGGAGCTGAAGAAGGAGAAACCCAAGCACGAGCACAAGTCCTCAAGCAGGAGGGAGGCAAGAGAAGAAAAGACCAGGATTAGGGACAGAGGGCGGAGCTCAGACACACATTCTAGCTGGTACAATGGGCGTTCCGAAGGGCGTAGTCATAGAAGTAGAAGTAGGAGCCGAGATAAATCCCATAGGCATAAAAGGGCCCGGCGCTCCCGGGAGCGGGAATCTTCGAATCCCAGTGACCGTAGGCGTCACTGAGGACTGTTCAGCTGCTCAGTAGATTTGGAAATAAGTATGTTTTTTAAATGCAGTCAAATTCAGTTGGGTTGTTACTATTTTTGTATCTAAAACTTCTGGGGCTGGATTCTTTTAATCCCTTGAGTATTAGAGTCATTGGGAGGGCTGCAGTTTCAACAGCTAGATATCCTGGATATTCTTCGCACCATCCATTGTCCCTGGACCAGAGTATGTATCCTGAATTTTGGTTCATAAATATGGCTCTTGAACCCATAGACCTCAGTTGAAGATGGAATTTTTAGGAAAGGGAAAATACCAGATAATTCTAGAATTCTAGTCTTCGTGTTAGATGTTTACAGCCCAGCATCTTGGGACATTTCCAGTTACTAGGTTTGGACAGTTTGATGTGAACGAATGGGATAGAATTTTTAAAATCAGCCAGCTCCATGCCCAAACCCTCCTGTTTACAGAAAAATTTTTTTTTTTTTTTTTTTTGAGGCGGAGTCTCCCTCTGTCGCCCAGGCTGGAGTGCAGTGGCCGGATCTCAGCTCACTGCAAGCTCCGCCTCCCAGGTTTACGCCATTCTCCAGCCTCAGCCTCCCGAGTAGCTGGGACTACAGGCGCCTGCCACCTCGCCCGGCTAGATTTTTGTATTTTTTAGTAGAGACGGGGTTTCACCGTGTTAGCCAGGATGGTCTTGATCTCCTGACCTTGTGATCCGCCCATCTCGGCCTCCCAAAGTGCTGGGATTACAGGCTTGAGCCACCGCGCCCGGCCTCAGAAATTTTTAATGTCTTGTCTTTTTCATTAAAACTTTTTTGTTTGATATGCCTCTTTCCACATTTTTTCCTTGCAATGTATTGATTATTTATTTGTATTGAGGTGAAATTCACATAACATAAAGTTAACGATTTTAAAGGGAACAATTCAGTGGTATTTGGTACTGGACATCCACAGTGTTGTGTAACCATTGCCTCTGACTAGTTCCAAAACATTTTTTATCATCCCAAAATGAAACCCTGTACCCATTAAACAAGAACTCCGCATTTCCTCCCTCCTCCCTGTCACTAGCAACCACCAATCGACTTCCTGTTTATGAGTTTGCCTATTCTGGATCTTTCATAAAAATGGAATTATACAATAATGGCCTTTTGTGTCTGGCTTCTTTCATTTAGTGTAGTGGTTTTTTATTTTTTTATTTTTTTATTTTTTATTTTTTATTTTTTTAAATTCGAGATGGAGTCTCACTCTGTCGCCCAGACTGGAGTGCATTGGTGCAATCTCGGCTTGCTGCAACCTTTGCCTCCCGGGTTCAAGCCATTCTCCTGCCTCAACCTCCCAAGTAGCTGGGATTACAGGCGTGCACTACCACACCTTGCTTATTTTTGTATTTTAGTAGAGATGGGGTTTCACCATGTTGGCCAGTCTGGTCTTGAGTTCCTGACCTCAAGTGATCACCTGCCTTGGCCTCCCAAAGTTCTGGGATTACAGGCGTGTGCCACCGCACCCGGTCTAATGTAGTGTTTTTGAGGTCCTCCACGTTGTAACATGTATCAGTACTTCATTCCTTTTTATGGCTGTATCATATCTCATTGTATTGATAGAGCACATTTTGTTTATGCACTCCTCAGTGGGTGGACATGTGGGTTGTTTCTAATTTTTGACTAGTCAGCTTCTTTTTTGTGTTCCAGACATGCCAGGCTACCTTTTAGCCTTTGTCCTTTTTTCAAGTAGCCACTGTTGCTGGTATGGGAACCCTTTGTCAGCTTCATTGTCTGTCTTTCTGGTCTGCCTGGCACTTCCTTCTTATTTTGACTTTTAGCTTTCTCCTTTATCTATCAGTCTCTTAACAAGTTTGGTAGGTACTAGGTCACAGGACCTTTAATAAATACTCCCTGGTAAATTATTAAAGGTCAGATTTCTGACCCTGCAAAATGAAAGACCAGAGCTTTAATAGTGAGTGCACTAAGTTGGACTTCCCTGTGTGTTAATTTGGACCCTTGGTTAGACATGCAGGAGAGTTTGGGAGAGTTTGTGGGGGATGTCATGGGGGAGGGTCGAGGAGTCTGGGAAAGCTGTCAGACTATGATATAGATCTAACCTCTGGAGAAGCAATAGGAAGGAAGGGTAGGTAGGAAAAGTCTTGTGCAGTTCTAAGACGATTTCAGCTAGACCAAAGTGAGTTGAGCCAGAGTCACCTGTCAGGAGCCCTGCTACATCAGTCGTTGTAAGCTGTTCATGCTATTGCCTCTTGGCCTCCATCTCAGCCATCGTGGCTGCTGTGCTCATGCACCCATTATGCCAGTGCTGTAGTAGCCAGTGACAAAGGCCCATGAACTGGGTTAAGTCATTTCGTCGGCTTGTTTTTATATGTGGCAAGGAATTGGATCACACAATTATGGGAGCTGGTTAGGCAAGCCTACAATTCATGAAACAAGAGCTGACACCGGTGGGATTTCTTCAGGGAAATCTGTTTTCCTCTTAAGGCTTTCAACTGATTGGTTGAGGCCCACCCACATTATCGAGGGTAATCATTACTTAACTGATCATAGATGTTAACCACATCTACACAATCCACTACTCTCCCCTTATCAACGGGATATGTTCCAAGACCCCCAGTGGATGCGTGAAACTGGCTAATGCTGAACACTAAATATACTATGTTTTTTCTATACATACATACTTATGATAAAGTTTAAATTATAAATTAGGTACAATAAGATTAACAACAATAACAGTAAAACAAAAGTTATAACGATACGCTGTAATAAAAGTTATGCGAATGGAGTGTCTCTCAAAATATCTCACGTATGGAATATTTTCCAACAACGGTTAACCACAGGTACTTGAAACCACAGACTGGGGGGGATTACTGTACCTTCACAGCAACACCGAGTAGTGTTTGATCAAGCAACTGGGTACTGTAGCCTAAGCCGAGCTGACACACAACACTAACCATCACAGTTTACTATCCTGTCTGTGGAGGGGTTTCGGGGGAGGAGCTTCAGAGGTTTCCACATGGCCTTCTTCACTATGACAGCTCTCACTCCAACAGACCAAGGAGCCATGGGGGCATTACTCCCACTGCCAGGTCAATTCCAATTACACACTTAGGGCTAGGAAATGACCACTGACTGGGTCAGCAGCAGGCCCACTGTGAATCCTGTTTTGGCCAGCACTTCAGTTATCACTTGGCCTCCATAAGCCCCCAGTCTAACCAGGGCTGTGATGATGCTTCCTGTCTCTAGGTATCAGTCAACTTAGATCTTGGGTCCAGTGTTCCGCCGAATGTTTGAGTATTCTTTCCCCAGTGTACATATCCCAAGTAAGTGGCTGTAGGTCCCTTTGGGGAAGTACTGGGTGAATCATTGCATACTCACCATTGTCCTTCCCAAGGATCCAGCCACCTCTTTCCAGACCTGAAAACCGGCTGAAGTATGGCAGCTAAGCAAGGAAGTAGGACTTTTTACTGGGGCAAGCTCCCGTAGCCTCCTGCTCCTCCACTCCTCTTCAGCTTGTAGATAGTGAGTAACACTCTTGTTGACTATTGCTCCTAGGGACACCATGTTCCATTATCCATCTCTAGAACTTCCTGAAGGTAAAGCCCCCGTGGCTGTCCTTCAGACCTTGTGGTTCACTCTGGTAATATAAGCCAGGACTCTCCAATTGCTCTCTGAAGCCTCACTCATGGAGTGGACACACTTCCGGGGACCTGTTCCAACTGGGACTCCAGATGGCTGTATCCAGGACTTCCCAGCACTGCTTGATCTGGGTGTAGGTATTCTCCCCAGTTTGTTGAAAAAAAAACCAAAAAACCAAAAACAAAACATCTTTTCCTTTTCCTTTTCCCTTTTCTCCTACTTTAGCTTTTGCTAAGTTAACTATTATACTCTTTTGTTATGTTGGTCATTAAACTTTTAACTGCATTTGAGTGTAATATTGCAGTTTCTTTTGCTCGTGAATCCTCAAACCCAAAATGATGAAAGTAAAACTTCCAGCAAAACAGTCACACAGGCAACCAAGTAGGGCAAGGTGACCACAGTGTGACTACTATTTAACTGCTCACTTCCCAGGGGAGGGACATTGGCTACTTTGCTTATAACCCAAAAAGTCCTGAACCCCTTGATCCTAGGTTCCTCGGTTGCAATTCAACTGCCTGTATGCGTAGCGTCCATCTGAACCTGTTGCATTGTCCTGTGGCACTTGGGGGTAGGCGAACTGGAAAAAACACACTGATGCTCATGTTGCTTGCTGTGTTGTAATAAACTGTTTTGTTTGAGCCCATTAAATTTCACTGTCTACGTTCTACACCTATGATGAAGAAATGGCAGGTTTTCTCCTGGTCATTCTCTATGAGGTGGGAGCTCTTCCTTGACGGTATCCCTGACCCAAAGTCACGTGTTAGGGGAGTCCTTTGCTTCGTAGAAATGGTCTGCCTTAGTGTCTCTGCCACACCGAGAGATGCCTGTAGAAAGTTTGGTTTTGGTGAAAATGCAGTGATGGATGGTGGGTTTCAGCCACGTTGGATTTCAGTTGCAGTAGTGTTGAATTTCAGAGCTCAGTGGTCAGCTACGCTCCCTGCAGTCAGAGGTCTGAGGGGCACAGATACATCTTGCACTAGGCCCAGCCTGAAACAACTCACTAGTCATTGACTTTAGTTAAACTTTGGGAACAGTGAATGTTGACTTGTTCCTTTCACGAGTTGACTTCACAGAGCACAGTTGGAATTCATTAGTGGACAAATTGCTAGTGACCTCAAACCTAAACAGCCACACTGAGTGAAGTGCTCATGAAGAATGCTTTTTAGTTCTTAGCATATCAATATATTTTTTTTGATGTGGCCTAATTAACACCTGAATCTGTCAGTCTGTCTTTTTTTGTTTGTTTGTTTTTGTTTTTATTTTTTGCTTCCTCTAACGTATTGAGGCATGTACCTAGTAAGTACCTGTCTTGGTAGTTTATGGACTCATGAATCCTAAGTTGGAAATAATCCTTATCTGGTACAGGCCATTCCTTCTGTAAACATGTTTTGAAGCTCTTTGAAAGAAGTAACGTGGTCATCATCTAAATGGGTATTCTAGTGAAGTGGAAAGTGCTCCCCACGGTGCTGTTATGACCAAAGAATAAAGTCAAACGTTTCCTGGTGTCCTTTATCTAAAAATGTAAACTTAGAAGATATAATTTGAGGAGTGACTATTTGCACTATGAATGATTTAACCTAGACTTCTTCCTTAATAAGTGGCCCCTGATTTTTGCAAGTGTTACTGGAAACAGCACCGCAAATAGATGATAAGAGCAGGTCATATTTTTCAACAGGAAATAATGAACAATTACATTTGTGATAAGCATTTGGTATTCTATAACTGAAGGATGATCAATGGTAACTCATCAAAAATACATTGGTCCCTAGATGGATCATTCAAAATACTGAAGCTATGTGCCAGGTGCTATAAAGTGGCAAAACCATAGGACACATGTGAATTGTGTTACTCTAAACTATATGCTTGTCATACAGATGTATAGCCATTGTAATTGTATATTTAATCTCAAAACAATTTGCTCTCCAAAGTGAACATCAGTCAAAAATTTGGTTCCTTTTTGTTGGCTTAGAATTTAAAAGATTACTTTGGGGATAACTGAAGATGACCTAGCCTCTTTAAAGAAGCTGTTCAAAGAAGCCTGAATGAATGTTTTCTTTTTTTAAAAAAAAAAATTATTTCCATAGATTTTGGGGAAACAGGTGGTATTTGGTTACATGAGTAAGTTCTTTAGTGGTGATTTGTGGGATTTTGGTGCATCCATCACCTGAGCAGTACACACTGAACCCGATTTGTAGTCTTTTATCCCACATCCCCCCTCCCACCCTTTCTCCTGAGTCCCCCAAGTCCATTGTATCATTCTTATGCCTTTGCATCCTCATAGCTTAGCTCCCACTTACAAGTGAGAACTTAGGATGTTTGGTTTTCCATTCCTGAGTTACTTCACTTAGAATAATAGTCTCCAGTTCCATTCATGCTGCTGCAAATGCCATTAATTCGTTCATTTTTATGGCTGAGTAGTATTCCATCATACACACACACACACACATATATATGTATCTCACAGTTTATCCACTCGTTGATTGATGGGCATTTGGGCTGGTTCCATATTTTTGCAATTGCAAATTGTGCTGCTATAAATATACGTGTGCAAGTATCTTTTTCGTATAATGACTTCTTTTCTTCTAGGTTTTTTCTCATGCCTCACATGCCTCATGTGAACCTGAGGCATTTGATGTCATTCCATTCACCTTAGGTTGGGATTAGGATTTGTTTAAGAAATGATATTGGTGATGATTATAATGTTTCTTTGAGGGGAAGGCATTTATTTACAAGCAGCTAATCCCAACAGCAAAAAACTTTCATGATTATTAACTTAAATACCTAAGTTTATTAGGTTTTCATTAGTATACCATATGATTGTTAAATGATAAACTATACTGTGTAATTGTTATCAGAGTGCACATCTTACTTTGTGTGCTGTTTTCACTTATACATGCATTTCTATGTGTTCATATTATCACTATCCTTGTGATTTTCAGTTGCTACGTAGTATTCTTTTCTGCTGATATACCACACCTGTCTCCCACTTGGATTATTTTACTTTTTCTTTACAATTAATAGCACTGCTATAAACATTTTAATATTGACCCCCTTAAAAATTTTCCCTTTCCTTTAAGGTTTCCTTGGACTATATTCTCTAAAGTAGAGTTACCAGGTCCAAAAGTACAGATAGAACCTCACCTTGTCTTACTTGCTGTCAGATTACTTTTCAGAAAGATCAAATTTTTAGAACCACCATCACTGTAGAGTTCAAGTGTAATTCTTTCCGTACATTCCTGGATTTGATCATTTTATTACTTTTTGCTTCTCAGAAAGGTATATTGTGATACCTTCAGTTTATCCTAATTTACATTTTCTTTCATGGCAGGTGAAGCTGTGCATTTTTACTATATTCTATTTTTTCATTTTTTCATTTTTTCTTTTTCTTTGTTTTTTTTTATTTTTTATTTTGAGACGAAGTTTTGCTCTTGTTGCCTAGGCTGGAGTGCAGTGGCGCGATCTCTGCTCACTGCAACCTCCACCTCCTGGGTTCAAGTGATTCTCTCGGCTCAGCCTCCCAAGTAGCTGGGATTACAGGCATGAGCCACCACACCCGGCTAATTTTGTATTTTTAGTGGAGATGGGATTTGACCATGTTGGTCAGTCTGGTCTTGAACTCCTGACCTCAGGTGATCCATTGGCCTCGGCCTCCCAAAGTGCTGGGATTACAGGCATGAGCCACCACGTCCACCAGCTGGTGCAGGTTTTGATTTACTCTTTGTGATTACTTGACTTTGGTGTTCTAATTGAGGCCTATCCTTTCTCCATCAATTAGATTTTGCCAAGTGCAGGGCAACAGGTATGACCGAAAAGCATGAGCTCTCCACTAGCCATATCAGTGGTTCAGGTGTCTCGAAGGGGTCAAGAGGATTCCTGGAGGCTGGAAAGCCCCTCTGAGAAAAGTCATATCTTTGCACTGCCCTAGATGTTCAGGGATATATCTTGGAAATGAACTATTAGGGAACCCCTAAAGCTCACCTGAATTGGCTTGTACCCACGAGGCCATGTACTAACTAGACCTGCACTGTCCAATAAGGGAGTCCCTAGGCACATATGGCTATTTAAATTGAAATAAATTAAAATGAAAAATCCAGTTCCTTAATCACACTAGTGACTCAATAGCCACACGTTGCTTGTGACGACTGTACTCAACTATGCATATATAGTCCAATCCCATTATCATAGAACATTCCATCAAACAGCACTGAATTGGACCATTTACACATGATGGGATTGTATGTAGCTATGTGATCCATTGTGAAAACCTCTCTGGATCCTTCTATGCCCCTCTAAACCCTACTTGTCCTTTGAGGGTTGGCTCAATTCTAGTTCTCCCAGGAAACATCTCCTAATCACTCCAGCTCACAGCAATGACTCCATTCTTGGAACCCCCTAGAGCAGGTGTCCCCAACTCCACTGGTCTGTGGCCTGTTAGGAACCAGGCCACGCAGCAGGACATGAGCAGCGGGGCAAGCAAGCATTACCACCTGAGCTCTGCCTCCTGTGAGATCAGCTGCGGCATTAGATTCTCATAGGGAGCTCAAACCCTATTGTGAACTGTGCACATGAGGGATCTAGGTTGCATGCTCCTTATGAGAATCTAATGCCTGATGATCTGAAGTGGAACAGTTTCATCCTAGAAACCATCCCCACCCTACCCCAACCCCATTTGTGGAAAAATTGTCTTCCATGAAACCAGTCCCTGGCGCCAAAAAGTTTGGCAGCCCTAGAGCACCCAAAATACTTGACACACTGTCTTATTGGTGTCACAGTTTTGCTTGCCAGTTAGTCTTATCTTCCTAAGAAGGCTACAGGGACCTCAAGAGAAGAGCTTAAATCCCACACTGCCTGGGTTCCTCTTCTCATGCCAGAATGCATAGCAAAAGCATTTATCAAACTCTCTTTTTCTCTAGCTGTCTTCCATACTTCACTCTTGTTTTCAGTATTTAGAAGAATCAGCATGTAGGACACCATGTCATGCTTCAAAAACCATATATTTTTAGAGGAAGGTCAGCACGCTTATTGATGTCAGGTGTAGCATTTCAGCTTCTGTCGTGGTGAGGTGGCAGGAATGGGGATAGGATTGAGGAAGATTTGGGAAAATTGGTATTAAATCTTGAAAACACCTTTGACAGAGCAAAGAAAAATGATACCTTCTTTCGTAATTTCAGAGCTCTGTTTGAAAGTACTGGGCTTAGCATCTATAAACGCACCAAAAGAGGTATGGACATTTCTTTGACTTTCTAATTGAGGCTGTCATGTTAGGGGATTGATAGTTTAGGACTCAGAAAGAAGCATTTCTAGAATAACTTATAGTTTTTAAATATTTATTTATTCATTTATTTATGAGACAAAGTCTCTCTCTGTCGCCCAGGCCGGAGTGCAGTGGCACGGTAGCTCACTGCAACCTCCGCCTCCTGGGTTCAAGCAATTCTCCTGCCTCAACCTCCTGAGTAGACAGGACTACAGGCCTGTGCCACCATGCCAGCTAATTTTTGTATTTTTTTTTTAGTAGAGACAGGGTTTCCCCATGTTGGCCAGGCTAGTCTTGAACGCCTGACCTAAAGTGATCTACCCAGCTTGATCTCCCGAAGTGCTGGGATTACAGGCATGAGCCACCGTGCCCAGCCAAATAACTTACAGTTTTTAAAGCACTTTCACAAAGAGTCTTTATTTGTTCCTTTTTACCTCTCTGGGGAGGAAGCAGGAGAGGTCAGTGAGGTCAAACACCTCATCTAAGGGTTATATGGGTAAAAAGTAGCTAAGTTGGCACTAGGACCAGCTCTGCACTCCCTGAATCCTGATGCTTCTTGAGCCAGCTTTGCAGAGCCTGCCTCCCTTGTCCTAGCAGATAACTGTGTGAAAAAAAACTTAACAAGCTAATTTCACATGAAAAGCTAAATTTCAATTCAAGTGCCAGGTTCATTTCAGAATGTCCAGGTGAAAGCAGCAGAGCATTTTAAAACGCCATCAGTTCTCACCCACTTTGGGTAAACTTTCAGTTGACTGGCCCCAACAGATCTGTTTGTTATGTGAGCTATAAAGGGCTCGTGTGGACAATAAGAGTCTCCATTTGGACTCGTTTTTTCTGCACCACTTATTTTGTGCATAGGGCCTTTAAAGCATATCCTAGTTCATGGTAACAAAATGATTATTGTACCTGTAAGGGCAGAAATGAACATTTATCTACATTGCTGATGCATCACGACAGGATGTGATTCCACATGAAAAGAAACGGGCATAAAACACAGACTTTCTTATTTCCAGTAAAAGATTAAATTCTCTTATAACTCTTGTGGTTACCTAGTTTTTATCTTCCCCAGCAATATAACCTTGGGAACCTCAAGAATCTAGGGCTTAAACTAAGGTAGCAGAGAGCAAATTTACCCCTAAACAAAGGGGGAAAACTTTAGCTTTCAAATTAATAGTGCAGTACTAGAATATGCTGGTAGTTTTAAAAACTAATAAGAGTGACCTAGAAATTAATAAGGAAAAAGCTAACATTTGCAGGGATAAAGACAATGACTTGAAGGGAGAGATGGTAGTCTGAAAAAGCAAGACAAAGACTTTTAGTTATAGTATTGAGGTGTGTGCTGCAAGGCCATATCCTGGAGGTCTCATAGGAGGAGAAAAATGAAGCTTTGGTTTTGAAATTTGGTGATGTTGCTAAAAATGTGGATGCCTGGACTCCATTTCGTGGAGGTGCTGACTAGGCAGGTCTGCGGAGGGGCCATGATTCTGCATCATTAATAAGCACCCTGAGTGATCCTGATGCAAACAGTCCTGGAAGACACTTTGAGACTCTGCCTCCAAGTTGTAGTCACAGTCACTATTAGATTCTGCATGTTGCTCAAGATTGGCAGATGGATGGTATCCTAGGATCATAGCACACAGGAAGCTCATTCTGAGGAGTACAGTGAACCTTTGGCTACCAATTCATACTTTTTTCAAAGCAAAACTGCTGAAAAGAGAAACTGGGCAGTAGATGTGGTGTTCCTAGTGTGTGGGAAGTAGGAGAGTTCAAATGAAGCCAGCTTGGTGAGACCACTTCTCTTTCCAAAAGCAAACCCTGGAGGATTCAACAGCTTAACACGGATACCCTGATGGTGCTTTGATCAGCTTGTGGGCAGAATAGTGAGGTTCATTTGGTCACTGTGAAGGGAGACATGTTCCTGGGGTGTTTATGGCCAAAGTAAATGGGCCATGGTGCATGCTAAGTGCTAGGGAATGACACTTCACACTGTGAACTGATTTAGATTCCCAATAAAACTGTATTTGTAAAAAAAATACATCATAAGCTGTAATGGATATGTGCTGGTCCAAAAGTCCTCTTTTTATTGTGAGTTTTCTTAAATAGGCATCATTGTAATTTTTAGTAAGTTCTCCTTTGTGGACCTTCTTACTATTTTGAGCATCTTAGCACAAGTTTGGCCATTTGTGCATTTCTCCCTCCAAAAGGAAGCAGCATCAGGGTATCTGTGTCAAGCTGTTGAATCCTCTACGGTTTGCTTTTGCCTTGTCAGAGCAAAAATAAGTTATTTGAATTGACTACTTCTGTGCAGTGAGTTCCTGTATTGGACAGAATGTAGCGGTTGGGAGGAGGTGTTCCTGTTCAACTAAAGGTACAGAAGAATGTGCTTTTACTACTTGGTTGGGCATGTGGTTGGAAACCTACAGGGGATATTTTTTACTTGCCACTGTACTCTGCAGACTGTCCTTGGTCACTGCCCAATTCTGGGACACAGTGGCAACTGGATGTAGCCCCGGGCTGGCGGAAAGAAATTGTACGGGATGAAAGTCACAAGCCCTGTGAGGTTTGAGCCCCAGCGCAGCTGTTTTTTGGCTGTGCAACCTCAGGCAGGTCATTTCCCTCCATTTTCTCTTCTGTAAAATAGGACATAAGACTCGTGGAGGAAGCACAGTATGGTAGGCTATTTCCCTTTCATGACTGTGGTTTCTCATTAATAAAATAGAGATGACGCTCTGCAGGGCAGATGTGAGAAAAACACACTATCAGCAGAATGTCTAGTACATAGCCGCTACTTAATAAATGTTACTTCCAGTACCTGCTATCCCTCTGCTGTGAGGTGCAAGTCAGAAAGCTGCATAGTAACCTGCAAATTGCAATCTATATGCACAATAAGTCATATATTTCAACCCCATGCTGGTGGCAGATGGGGGTGTGCAAGGCAGGAGCCCCTCATTCCAGGGGGGTGAGTAGACAAGCATTTATATTCAAAATGATATCACTGAGCGCTGGATTACAAAATGATATATACTTTGTACCTGAAATGTCGTTATTTGAAGACTATGCATTGGCGAGAATGCTTTTGCATTGAAAGAGGGTGATGAACTGCCCGGGCAAAAGTGAAATACTTACTGTATGCTCCTGCCCTTTGATGAATAGTGAACAACAGAAATACCTAGAAACCCTCAAAGGATGAAACCACTGTGGCATTGTACCCAGTAATCTCTGTCCTCTGCTCTTCCTGGGCTTGACTTCTCATAATTCTGGTCAATTATGACCACCCAGGATTGGCCCCAGACTTGGATGTGGACCTTGGCTGCCCTTGTAGGATCATAGCAAAGGCTCAGTTGTCCCAGGTCACAAAAAAATGTCAGCCGTGTCTGCCTCTACCTCCTGGGACTTGGAAAATAAAACATGATGGGTCCTTTTCCAAGAGAAGATAATGTTAGCAGGGGTCTGGCGGTGAGAAGGAGGAAACGGCTATTTTACCGCCTCGATCTCCTTTTCAAGAATTCTCAGCAATTGTGCGGTCTGGAGCAAGAAAGTGGCGGGTGAGGTCGCAGAAGCACAAAGTTGATGTTGAGGCAGGCTTAGCTCCTGGCTTTCCTCTGTACCTTTATCAATTTATTCCCTCTTGGAACACAGAGGCAGCATGGTCCCAGAGGAGACAAAATAGGCTGGGGTGGGTGGCAGGGTTACAGGGTAGCCACTCCATGGTGGTGGCAGTTCAAAAGGAAGTGGAAAATCAATGAAGTAAGGCCTAAATACACACAAGGTGAGAGAAGCGTGTTTTGTATTGATTGTGTGGAGAGCAGAGTATTATCTCAAGAGTTTGACTCTAGTTCTTCCAAGAGGATTTGAGGCAGCTTATGAATTAAGACGTTGCAAAGCAGGGTACTTAAAGGGATAAACTGTGACAGGGACAATGTAAAGCACTTGTTCTTAACCCCGGCTGCACAGTAGAACCACCGGGAGAAATTTTAAAAATATGCATGCTTGGGCTTCACTCCAGTTGAACAGGAATCCCTGAGTGTGGGACAAGTATTGGTGTATTTTTAAAATTCCCCAGGTGCCTCTAATGTGCAGTTAGGTTGAGAAGCTGGAGGAGCAGATGCTACCAAATCCCTGACATGAGTAGGTTAAATCAGTGGTTCGCAACATTGGCTGTATATACAAATCACCTGGAGAGCTTTTAAAATCCCATCGCCTAGGCTGCAACTCAGACCAATTGAATCCGACTCTCTGGCAAGGGTGGGGGGGAGGGGGCAGGCATCAGTTGTTTTTAAAGTTTGCCAGATGGTTTCGATGTGCAGCTGGGGTTAAAAAGCTCTGCTCTGTGTAATCCCAGCACTTTGGGAGGCCAAGGCGGGTGGATCACAAGGTCAGGAGATCGAGACCATCCTGGTTAACATGGTGAAACCCCCGTCTCTACTAACAATACGAAAAATTAGCCAGGCGTGGTTAAAGGGGCATGTAGTCCCAGCTACTCAGGAGGCTGAGGCAGGAGAATGGTGTGAACCCGGGAGGCGGAGCTTGCAGTGAGCCAAGATCGTGTCACTGCACTCCAGCCTGGGCAACACAGCAAGACTCCAGTCTCCAAAAAATATATATAAATAAATAAACAATAAAAAAAAAAAGCAGCTCTGCTCTGTGTAGTGGTTTCCAAACATGACTATACAGCAGATTCACAGGGAGGGGTATTCAGGAACTCCTAACGTAGAGACTAAATTCGACTGATGGATAAAGCATTAGTCCATTTGACAGAAGTTTGTTGAGCATCTACTAAACGTCAGTCACTATGCTAGGTGTTGGGGATGTAGTTATGAACAAAACAGACAAAGCCCTTGCTTTCATGAAGTGCATATATATTCAAGGAAATATATATCATCTACCAAGGGATGAGGGCAGGAATTTTTGTCTGCTTTGATAACTGTTGAATCTCCAGTGCCTGGCACATAGCAGGCTCCTGATAAACAACTGTTGAATGAACGAATACTGACTGAAGGGTGAATTAAGTGCTATGAAGAAAAGTTCAGTGGGATAAGGGGTGTGTGGGTGGGTGTGTGGGTGTCTGCCTATTTTAACATGGGGTGGTCACGGAAGGCCTCACTGAGAAGGTGGCTTTTGAGCAAGGCCCAAAGTAGAGGAAGGAGCAAGCTGCACAGCCATCTGAGGGCACAGAGTTCCCGGCAGAAGAAGAGCAACTGCAAAGGACCTGAGGTGGGAACATGTTGGCACATTAGGGAAGCAGTATGGAGGCCAGTGTGGCTGCGGTAGAGTGACTGAACAGAGAGGTAATGGTGGGAGGGGAGTGGGTGGGCAGCTCAGGTAGGGCTTGGTAGACTATGGTCAGTGCTTTGGCATTAATGGAAACACCATGGCCTCTTTTTCTGTGTCTGACCCTGAAGAACATATGTATTCAAATAGAGAGAATATACTATTTTCCTGGAGTGAAATGCCAGCAGAAACATCTATGCTACTCCATAAAGGCTGCTGAGTATCTTAATGAAACATACTTCTAACTGTAGCTTTACAATGAAAAAAAAAAAAAAAAAAGAACAGCAAGTGAAATCACCAGTGTCCAGGCACACCAGGGAATCAGCTTGGCGAATGGAAGAGCCTCTCAGTGGCCTCCAGACTGGAGACTCCACCTCTCCTCTTTGCAGTCTTATTTGGAAATTGTGGTCTGTAAGTGAAGTTTGAAGGTTTTCAAATCAATTTTAATACTGAGAAATGAGAAATGACTGGAAAACTGACAGGCTGTGTGTGCACATGCACATGCATGCGTGCGAATGCACCTATGTACACATACTGGCAATGGGTTTAATGTGAAACAAAAACAAAGCAAAGGTGACACAAAACAAAAGAGAATCTGTAGCATTGTGTCCGCAATTGGTGGGTTCTCAGTCTTGCAGACTTCAAGAACGAAGCCACGGACCCTCACAATGAGTATTACAGTTCTTAAAGATGGTGTGTCTGGAGTTTGTTCCTTCTGATGTTGAGACGCGTCCAGAGTTTTTTCCTTCTGGTAGATTCGTGGTCTGGCTGACTTCAGAACAGAAGCTGCAGCCCCTGTGATAAATCTAACAGCTCTTAAAAGCAGCCCAGACCCAAAGACTGCACAACAGCAATATTTGTTGCAAAAAGCAAAGGAACACACCTGCCACACCCTGAAAACAGACACAAACACGTTACCGCGACTGGCTCGGGTGGCCTGCTTTTAGTCCCTTATTTGGCCCCACCCACACCCTGATTGGTCCATTTTACAGAGAGCTGATTGGTCCGTTTTACAGAGTGCTGATTGGTCCGTTTTACAGAATGCTGATTGGTCCGTTTTGACAGAGTGCTGATTGGTGCATTTACAAATCTTCAGCTAGACACAAAGCACTGATTGGTGCATTTACAATCCTTTAGCTAGACAGAAAAGTTCTCCAAGTCCCCTACGTGATTAGCTAGACACAGAGTGCTGATTGGCACGTTTACAAACCTTTAGCTAGACACAGAGCACTGATTGGTGCATTTACAATCCTTTAGCTAGACAGAAAAGTTCTCCAAGTCCCCACCCGACCCAGAAGCCCAGCCGGCTTCACCTCTCAGCATCAGCTCTCATGGGAAACTTCCCAAGAGGGCTTAGGGAAGGGGGTTTCTAGGGATCACACCTAGGACTGGCCACTCTTTTGGAGAGCTGCATAGAAAGGGTCAGTCCCCAGGGACATTGGGAAGTAGTTGGAATCAGCACTCATTTCCCCCAGCAGTTCCCCTTCCTCTCTGAAGCATCTGTTCCCTCTCTGCCCCCATCAAGCCTCACCTGGTCTGCCTGGGAGTGCCATGCGACACACTTTCTTCGGATTTTTTGCCAGAGGCCCCAGGAACAGAGCTAATTGGTCAGGGAGGGGACTGTGTTAAGATGTTAAGAGGCAACCGTGGCTTACTCTGCACTTGGACAAAGACAATGACTCAACTCAAAGGTGAAGACTTTGATGAAGAGGTTTTCGGGCCCCAGGAGCCAGTCCCAGTGGAAGAGATTTGGCCCCAGGAAGGTTTGAACAAGGGAGAAATTCTTGAGACCCTACACAGCACACCACACAAGCGATTTCCTTTATTTTAGCTTGGCAACCAGGCCATTTCTTTCAGGACCCCACTGCATTGCAATGAGGGGCCAGCGAAAAAGACTTATCTTCATGGAGCTTGCATTCTCTGGATCTAGAGCTGTAAGACTTTCTGTGATCAAGCACAATATTGGAAAGCAGTTACTTCTGAGACATGTCTATATTATTGGCACAAAAATGATCTCAAAACTTTTATTATTAAAGAATCAGAAATTAAGCGAACAGTAAAAGCTGAAAGAGGTGAGATCCCTAGAATGCTGGACACACATCTTGGCTCTTTCCTCAGACCCTGGGAAAGATGGTGTGTTGTTATGAGAAAAACTTGGGACTGTAATGGATCCCCAAACTGGGAAGGAGCTGAGAGACCAAAGAATGACTCAGACAAGTCCAGCCTGACAAGCAGATGAGTTTATTAGGACTTACCTACAGGGCGCTCCTGGGCAGCAGCAGGACAACTCCAGAGATACACCCTATCACCCGTCTCTAAGCGCTTTGAAGCTAATTTTCTGGCTCTTTGCCTACTGTGTATGTGCAACAAGACTGTTTTCCTTGGTAGGTTCTCAGATACTCCACAGGATGTTGGGGTCTCAGGCACCTGCTCCTCAGTTGGGCACCATGGCCTTGGCTCACTGCCAGCCTTCAGGTTTCAAGCAGCGGATATAGACCCTTAAGTAACCTGGTGGGGGGACCCATCACACTACAAGTGTGACATGGTGGAAGGAGCACCAGCCAGAGTGCCAAGAGAGGCAGACTTTGCAACCAGTTGCCCATTCTTGCACAACCATTCATATGCTCTGGACCTCTTTGCTCATTTGTAAAATGGGAGATTAGGCTGTGGATGGTTTCTAACAACCCATGCAATGCTCTGGTTGTAGACAGTTTTTTTTTTTTTTTTTTTTTTTTTTTTTTAAAGAACGAGTCTTCCAGGTAAAGGAATGACAGAGGGGAAGGTGCCAGTCATGGGGAATAGTGACTTCCTGTGAAATGTGGAGAGCGCTGAGGCATCACCCTGAGTCCCAAAAAATGTCAATATGCCAGTGACTGAAATTCAGACTGAGGAGATAGAAATGATAGTGAGAGACATTTCAAAAAGATCCACAGCTAGTAGTAAAAATAGCCCTGGACTTCACTTCGCTTCACTACTAAGAGCTGGGTGAACACTTGAGAGTTATTAACTTCTTGGACACTGTTTCTTCAGCTGTAAAATGGAGATGTGACCATTTTCTCAAGAGGACCAGATGAAATCATGTGTATGTATTTGATATACGTTTTGTAAATTTATAAAGGGCAAGGAAGAGAGGACTCCTTCTAGATTACTCTTTGGGTCAAGAGTTCTAGGAAAAAAAAAACAGAAAACCTCAGTTACCTGGAATATGAAGATCTCATTAGTTGAATTGTTTGATGAAATTGGTTAACCAGAATATCCTCTAAATTTTATTACTTGTTGCTGGCTTTTCTAAAGTGTCTGAATGTACTTTCTTTTCTCTTCTTCTTCTTCTTCTTTTTTTAAAACGGGGTCTTGCTCTGTTGCCAGACTGGAGTGCAGTGGCGCAATCTCGGCTCACTGCAACCTCTACCTCCCGGGTTCAAGTGATTTCTCCTGCCTCAGCCTCCCGAGTAGCTGGGATTACAGGCATGCACCACCATGCCTGGCTAATTTTTGTATTTTTAGTAGAGACGGGGTTTCATCATATTGTCCGGGATGGTCTCGATCTCTTGACCTTGTGATCCGCCCACCTTGGCCTCCCAAAGTGCTGGGATTACAGGCATGAGCCACCGCGCCCGGCCTAAAGTGTCTGACTGTACTTTCTTACCTTAGGAAGTCTTGTACACTGCACATATTTGAACTGACTTTTTTTCTGATGATTGAGGCCATGTGAATTTATCAGGGCCATCATTCCAAATATCAGTTTTTAATGTGTGTAGACTAAATGCATACCAACCCATTGGGATATACCTAGGAAGTTGTTTTGCGGAAGAGGGCACAGAAGAATTCCAGGTATTTAAGAGCCCTAGATAAACTGATTCAAGTTAAAATTTTATGGTTTATTCTGTGAAACTAAGAATTTGTATCACCAGCCCTGACCTCCCCACTGAATGTACACTTAAATAGCCAATGACTTGGGTGATCTCTCCACTTAAATATCTGATGGGCCTCTCAATTTCAACAAAGCCCAAACAGAGTTCTTGTCTGCAACTCTCTTCTCCACCTTTGCTCCTCTCAGAGTCTTTCCTGTTTCACCAAATGGCACCACCAGACAGCCACTCAGTTACTCAAGTCAAAATTGTAGGAATCATCTTGATTATTCTTTCTTCCTCACCTCCAACATTCAGTCCATCATCAGATTCTGCTGACTCCACTTTCAAAACATATTCTGAATTTGTACTGCCTCCACTGCTACCTGCTAGTCCAAGCCACTGTCATCTCTCTGGTTGGCTTGTTGTAATAGCCTCCTAACTGGTATCCCTGCTTTAATCCTATCCCTACTCAGTTTATTCTCCCACTTGGAGCAAGAGTGATTTTTTTTTTTTTTTCTGAGACAGAGTTTTGCTCTTGTTGCCCAGGCTGGAGTGCAATAGCACAATCTCGGCCCACTGCAACCTCCGCCTCCTGGGTTCAAGCGATTCTCCGGCCTCAGCCTCTCGAGTAGCTGGGATTACAGGCATGCATCACCACACTTGGCTAAGTTTTGTTTTTTGTATTTTTAGTAGAGACGGGGTTTCTCAATATTGGTCAGGCTGGTCTCGAGCTCCCCACCTCAGGATCTGCCCACCTCGGCTTCCCAAAGTGCTGGGATTACAGGCGTGAGCCACTGCACCCACCCAAGAGCGATTTTTAAAAAATAATAATAAGTGATAGATTATGTCACTTCCTTGCTTAAAATCTTCTGCAGACTTTCTACTGTGACCAGGAAAGTGCTCCACACTCCTTTCCATGGCCTACAACAGGCCCTGTGTGATCTGGCCCTGACCATCTCTCTTGCCAGGTGCTGTTCACTGTCCTCTGGGCATGACCTTTCTTTTCATCCTAGGGTCTTTGCACTTGTTGCATCCTGTGCTTGGTCCCCTCTGCTTCCTGTGGCTCCCTCCTTCTTATTATTAGGGTCAGATGTCTCTGGACTTCTTGGACCAAACAAATGAATCAGCTAGTCCCTCTCTATCATGTTTACTCTTCTTTTGTTCATATTCATTTATTGATCCCACAA
Source organism: Theropithecus gelada (assembly GCF_003255815.1). Lineage (NCBI taxonomy): Eukaryota > Metazoa > Chordata > Mammalia > Primates > Cercopithecidae > Theropithecus > Theropithecus gelada. The sequence goes on from NC_037689.1 coordinate 127,999,982, forward strand.
ATATTTACCCAGCACCTACTATGTGCTTCTTTTTCTTTTCTTTTCTCTTTCTTCTCTTTCTTTCTTTCTTCCTTTCTTCCTTTCTTCCTTTCCTTTCTTTCCTTCTTTCTTTCTTTTTCTTTCTTCTTTCTTTTTCTTTTTTCTTTCTTTTTTTTTTTGAACTTTAAAGATCAGATTTATTTGGAGAAAACAAAAAACCCACAACCCAAAGGATGGAATTTTACATCAAGACATCTCCCAGGTAATAAGTCTACAGATTGCAAATCATTTTCATAGAAGATATTTTTGTACAAATTTTTCATGTATTCAGGAGCTGGACATTAATCCCTGTTTCTGTTTTAATAGTGGGGACAAGGTAGGGGAGAGGGAAAAACAGTTTTGGATATAACTATTTGGAAGGAGAGTAGACATGAAGAGGGCAAACCCTAGCTTTTCATTATCCACAATCATTGGATCTTTCTTTCTTTCTTTCTTTCTTTCTTTCTTTCTTTCTTTCTTTCTTTCTTTCTTTCTTTCTTTCCTTTCTTTCTTTCTTTTTTTAAAAAAAACCCTTTCAATCTTCAACACTCTTTAAAAGCCCACTTCTTAGCTACTGGCCAATCCACATCAATTATTTAAATTCACTTGGTACACACCTTTGTCAACTGGGTAAATTATATTCATTATGCCCACTGCTGCAGCACGCATAAACCAACACCCCTGCATGGCTGAACAGGGGCTAATCTAGGACTGTTGGGAGACAGGTTTGCACACCAAGGTCAAGGTGTCATTTCTCTGCTAATACTGTCTACCAAGCTGATCCCTACAAAAATGCACATAAAAGCAGGCAAGTTTAGCTACTGTGTTGCAAGAGAAACCAGGACCTTGTTAAATAGTTCTCTACATTACCATTTATTCTCTCAAGGGAAGCTTTAAAAAAAATAATAAAGAAAAACAACACATTGGTCTGGCCACCTCATGAATCCAACAAGCATTGATGTGGCATTTCAGTGGAGAAGGAAACTTGGGGGGAAAGCTCATCAAGGTTGTAAGAAAGGCTCCCAATTTAACTGTCCCTATCCCTATTTATCCACCATCCAAGACCATCCATTATTCTAGAGCACTCTGATGTATAAAAGGGGTCAAAGCATCAGGAGCAGACAAAGAGTGAGAACCAAAAGACACCAAGAAACCGATTTGCTTGAGAAAAGCAGCGATTCTCCCTTTCACAGCTCTCCATGGCTGATAGAGAAAATGCCCAAAATATCATCTATGTGACTTAGAGACTGCTTTTTGGGAGGTTAAGAGTAGCACGAAGAACTTAAGATGACAACAAGAGTCTAAATTTTTAGTTTCAAGGTTTCAACAGAATGTGGATGTATTCAAACTTTCAAAAAGGACAGTGTTTAGAAAGGGTAAAACTAGGACACAGAAAACACTGGGAATTACCACAACCCGCAAGTGCTTCCAACTCCAGGAAATAACCATTCATGTGTTTGCTGGAGGTCACACAATTTTCCCCTATTACCTGATGCAAAATGACTCATCACTTCCCAAAAGCTTCTTTTCAAACCATGATTTTCCCATTTGTTTTGGTCCAATGCAGTCCTATTCTTTATGGCCTATATAGTCTCACTCCCAACTACCCCACGGGGGGTAAAAAAAAAAAAGAATTCCCCCAGGCTGGCCCCCAAAACTCAGAATTAAATAAAAGGAGGGGCTGGCAGCCTCCTGGAGACTAAAACAACTTGAGGCTAAATCTACCTTTCCAAGAGTGGAACGTCTATTCAGATAATGTTTGAGAATTCATATTTGCCACAATAGGATAAAAACTAAAAGGTAGAAGTCTCACACTTTTCCTTCTACCTCCCTCCCCTACTGCCCAACCAGGTTCCAGACTCTATATCACTGTCATTACCATTTCTACTAAATGGAGGCCCCTAGGCACTAATCACACTGGCAACTGCGTGGTGACATAATGCAGCACAACATTTCCTCTAAAAAACTGTAGTCCTTTTCTCTCTGGCTGTATTGGTGATTCTCCAGTTACTTCAGTACTTTAAAGGCTGCAGCAGCATGCAAAAGAATTTCATTTTTTGTTTTTTAAAAAAGGTAAGAAAGGCCTTCAGGAGATGGTGAGTTTTATTTTGTCTTGTCTGGATAGAGGTTTTGATTTGCTCTCGAATGTTCCAGGGTGGAGAGAAACTAGGAGAAAGCACAGGATATAGAGGTCTATTTGGCATAATCTTCTCCCTCGTTTTCATCTTCACCATCAACAGCGAGAGCAGCATACTTGCTTGCAGAACTGAACTTGGAAGCTGAATTTTTCCTCAGGTTTCTTTGGCTCAGGTGCAGATCTGCAGTCTTGATCCTTTTTGCTATCTTTCCTATCTGACTCCTTCCAGTGGTCTTTGTTCCCTCCATCTGCTGGACCACGGTTAGAGTTCCCAGTTTGGCCTTTTGGGACATTCATCCCATCTACTTTATTTTCATCTTTCCTTGCTGGTCCTTCCTCAGATGGTTGAGCTGGAGCTACTTTTCCCCTACCACTTGTAGGGGATTGCTGCTCTGTGTCTGAGCTCTGAGATGGAGCAGGAGGGTTAAAACTTCGCTTCACCCAAGCATTCTCCTTTGGTGGAGGGGCTGGCATTACCTTTAGGGGCTGATCAGGTTTGGGAGGTTTAGAAGTTGGAGAGTGACAGTCTTCCTCCTTATTGAGTGTTTCATTTTCTAGAGACTTCTCACTCTCTCTCCGTGCATTTCTGCCAGATGTGGTGGAGGTCCCAGTCTGCGATGACTCACTTCCTGTCCTCGACTGTTCCCGTTCCTGAGTTTCTTCACTTCGCCAGCTTGGGTGTCCCTCCTGAGGCCATCGTTCTAGTTTTGGCTCATCCAGTTGACGCTGCAACTTCTCTTGTTCCTTCTGTAGCCGTTCTTCTACTTCTCTTTCTCTAGCAGCTGTGTCAACGGGCTTTGCCTGTCCAAAGGTAGAAGCAGCTCAACTGGACTGGGAGGTACTAGCAGAGGAATCATCTTCCTTAGGAGTACTCCAAGGCTTTAGATTCAGTTTGGGTCTTTGGCGGGGGGACCTCTATCATCACGCCTATAATCATCCCGAGAGTAATCATCTCTGGAGCTCCACGACCGATCATCCTGTCTGTCCTATCGGTCTTCATAGCGGTCCCCACCTCTTCTATAGTCATCATCCCTGCGATACCCACTGCCAAATGCTCTTCTGCCACTGCCAATCCAGGAATAGTCTCTGCTGCCTCTGCTGCCTCAGTCATCGTAGCGATCCCAGCCACCATATGGATCCATATCCCGGCATGGGCCATCCCAATACCCATCCCGATATCCATCATGATACCGGTCTGAATCATAACGATCTCGATACTTGTCTCCAAAGCTATCATCACCTCTTCTAGGTGGGTAGTCATTAAAGCTGTCTGTAGCAGGAGGAGCCCTCCAGTCTGTATCAGTTTTGTCAGAATCCCGATTTCTATTACGGCCGAAAGAGCGATCATCCCAGTCTTTATCCTGTACTTGATCAGCAACGTCCACTTGAATTCTTCTGTTACCTAGAGACTCTTCATTGAGACTCAGGGCACTGAGCAGGGAATCCAGTTCCTCAAATTCAGCATAACCAAAACCTTTCAGCCTCTCTGGATTGCTGGGTTCACGTGGTAAACGCACTGCACTGATATTTAATCCTCTAAAGAATTCCTTAATTGACTCTTCTGTAACATCATAGGGTAGGTTCCCTAGAAAAGCAGCGTAGGGTAGAGTGGCGATTTGGGAAGACGGCTCCGGTCGATATTGGGTTCCCGAGCAGCCCGTGGAGCAGTGGGAAGGATGGAACGGTCTAATTGGAGGCGCCATATGCACATTGTCATCATTACTGTGCCAAGTTGTTGAAATTCTCCTTCCAGGTCATCCGTTTCATCAGCCCAGCTGACTGGTTTGGAAACATAGGTGCTTCCCCCACCAGTACCCCCATCCTCAGCCAGAAAGTCTGTTAGGGAGATAGTCTTCGCCTTCTTATTCTTCTTTTTTGCTGAGGCCGCCATGTTGGGAGAGCTTCTCTCTCTCTCTGTCTCTGTCTCTGTCTCTGTCTCTCTTACTCTCTCAATCTCTTTCTCCCTTCCCTTCCCTCCCCTTCCTTCCTTCCCCTCCCCTCCCCTTCCCTCCTCCCCTCCCCTTCCCTCCTCCCCTCTCCTTCCCTCCTTCCCTCCCCTCCCCATCCCTCCTCCCCTCCCCTGCCCATCCCTTCCCTTCCCTTCCCTTCTTTCTTTGACTGAGTTTCGCTCTGTCACCCAGGCTGGAGTGCAGTACTGAGATCTCGGCTCACTGCAACCTCCGTCTCCTGGGTTCTAGCAATTCTCCTGCCTCAGCCTCCCAAGTAGCTGGGACTACAGGCGCACGCCGCCACACCTGGCTAATTAAAAAAAATTTTTTTTAGTAGAGACGGGGTTTCACTTGTGTTGCCCAGGCTGGTCTCGAACTTCTGAGCTCGGGCAATCCACCCACCTCGGCCCCTCAAAGTGCTCATGAGCCACCGCACCTGGCCTATGTGCCTATTTTCTAGGCATGTGAGCATACAGTGAACAGACAAAAATCCCTGCCCTCATGGAGGTAACATTCTAGGGAAAGGAGATAGCCAATAAACAAATAATAAAGATCTACAGTCTATCAGATGGTATAAGAGCTAGGGAGAAAATTGAGGCAGGGATGGAAGATACGGAGCACTGGGGTGGCAGTGAGGTTGCAATTTTAAAGAGGGTAATCAGGGAAGGCTTCACTTAGATAATATTTGAGCAAAGATCTGAAAGAGGTGAGGTGTGAGCTATGCAGATCTCTGGGAGGATGCTGCAGGCAGCCTAGCAAGTGCCACGACTCTAAAAGGAGAATGCCTGACATGTTTAAGGTCAGTGTGGCTGGAGTGTAGTGATTAAGAGGAGGTGGGCACAGAGATCATAGAGGGGGAGTGGTGTCCAGACCATCTAGGGACTTATAAGCCATTGTAAGGGCTCTGGCTTTTACCCTAGGTGAGAAGGGAAGTACTTATTCCTATCTAGAGTTATATGTTTATGGCCTCCTGCCCCCACCCCTCCACCACATGTTAGAATGTAAAACTCGTGGAAGAAAAGAACTTTATCTGTCTTATTCACCGCTGTATCCCTAGCACTTAGAACAGTGTTCAGCACAAAGAAAGTGCTGCGGGAATATTTGCTGAATGAATTGTGCAGGCGCAATATTACCAAAGGATATAGGAACTAGGCATGACCTAGTTTAAGCAATAAAGTTGGAGACATTGGATTCAGGTTGACTTATACTCTGACTCACTGTATGACCTTGGACAAGTCACCTCCTCACCCTGAACTTCAGTTTCTTCATCTCCAAAATAAAGGGGTTTTATTAGATGATATTTTTTATTTCAATAGGTTTTTGGGAGATAGGTGGTGTTTGGTTACATGAGTAAGTTCTTGAGGGGTGATTTCCGATATTTTGTTACAGCCATCACCTGAGCAGTATACACTGTACCCAATGTGTGGTCTTTTATCCCTCACCCCTTTCTTTCTGACTGTCATAGCCTGCAATTCCACAATGCAGGAAATACATCAGTGATATATGACCTTCTGACTATGATGTGTTCAGGAATTCTGGTATACTTACCACTATTCTATGGTTCATCTTTTAATGAATGTTGTTTATACTTCTGGGTGGAGAGGATAGTTTTCTTAGCTCCTTGAGTGGGCTGTAGGCTTGAAATAGTCCAGGTCACCTCTAGCCCTGTGGTTTGTGTTTCAAGTCTGCCTTTCCCGTCAACATGACATTCCTACTTCTAGTCCAGTGTTACAGCAACATTGATCCTGAGGTTTCAACAGGTAGAGGACCAAAACCTCAAGTCGTAAATATTTTAATGAGCCAGTTCTAACAGAGACAAAAAATAAAGTAGGATCTATTCTAGCTGGATTTTAAAGTAAGCAAATAAATTTAGGTTTAATCTTTAGCTTTAAAAGCTTTTTTATATATTTTAGTAGGGCAAAGCTAGTTATATAAGGCAAATATACACTCTTAAAAAGATGATTAAATCCTAGTAGCATTGGCTCTGGTCCCCATATAAACGACCAATGTGATAAACCCTTATTTTCTAGATAGTTCTCAGAGAAGCACAGTAATTGTAAACTCATATCACATCAGGTACTGTACACTCAAATCATTAATAAAATCTCAGCAGTGACTCAGACAAAGCAAACTAATTGGTTCCTGTTAGTTAGTTAACTGATGCAGTACTCCCCCAAAGTAGGTCAATCTACTGGAAAACCCAGTATTAACTTCAGGTATGACAACAGGAAGATTCATCAATGTAATGAACAAAGTCTCCCTTTAAACACGATCTAATTTAAATGAAGAAAAATAAGTCAATCCAGTCTTCTGTTACTTTGGCACTTGGATCTGGGGAATGAGCATCACCACCACTAAATATGAAAGGTAAAAGATATTTCATTTTTCAATGCATTTTACACATGAAGGGATACTGCTTAAGCCAAAGAAAAATCTGCCAAAGTCATTATGCATATAGAAGCAAACCTGGAATGATGTGTCTGAGTTCTCAAATCAAGTGAAAATCATTGCTACATTGACTTTTGTTTAGTCTTATTTTTTATTTTTAAAAATTTTTTTAAATTTGAACTTTTATTTTAGGTTCAGGGGGCACATATGCTGGTTTGCTATATTGGTATATTGTATGATGCTGAGGTTGGGTATAATTGATCCTGTTAGAGAAATGCAAATCAAAATCACAATGAGATACCATCTCACATCAGTCAGAATGGCTATTTTGTTAATTTTAATTTTCGTGAGTTAATAGCAGGTGTATGTATTTATGGGGTACATGAGATATTGATATCTTTGATACAGTTATACAATGCGTAATAATCATATCAGGGTAAATGGGGTATCCATTGCCCTCAAGCATTTATCCTTTCTTTGTGTTACAAATTATCCATTTATACTCTTTTAGTTATTTAATTAATTAATTAATTTTTGAGACAGAGTCCAGCTTTGTCACCTAGGCTGGAGTGCAACGGCGCGATCTCGGCTTACTGCAACCTCTGCCTCCAGGGTTCAAATGATTCCTCTGCCTCAACCTCCCGAGTAGCTGGGATTACAGGCGCATGCTACCACGCCTGGCTAATTTTTATGTTTTTAGTAGAGACAGGGTTTCATCATGTTGGCCAGGCTGGTCTCGAATTCCTGACCTCAAGTGATCCACTCACCTAGGCCTCCCAAAGTGCTGGGATTACAGGCATGAGCCACCATGCCCGGTCATCTTTTAGTTATTTTAAAATGTACACTAAATTATTGTTGACTGTAGTCACTCTGTTATACTATTGAATCCTAGATCTTATTCATTCTGTCTAGCTTTATTTTTGTATTCATTAGCCATACCCCTTCCTCACCCTTTCACACTAACATTTGTGGTTTCCGGTAACCATTGTTCTACTCTATATCTCCATAAGTTAAATTCCATTAATTTTTAGCGTCCACAAATAAGTGAAAACATGTGAAATTTGTTTTTCTGTGGCTGGTTTACTTCACTTAACATAATGAAATCCAGTTCAATACATGTTGTTGCAAATGACAGGATCTCATTCCTTTTTATGGCTGAATAGTGGACAATTGTGTATATGAACCACATTGCCTTTCTCTTTTTGTCTTAAGTGAAAAATTTTAAATTTAACTTTCTTGGCTGGGTGTGGTGGCTCATGCCTGTAATCCCAGCACTTTGGGAGGCCGAGGTAGGCAGATCACTTGAGGTCAGGAGTTCAAGACCAGCCTGGCCAACGTGATGAAACCCGGTCTCTACTAAAAATACAAAAATTAGTCAAGTGTGGTGGCACGTGCCTGTAGTCCCGGCTGCTTGGGAGGCTGAGGCAGGAGAATCACTTGAACCCAGGAGGCAGAGGTTGCAGTGAGCCGAGATCACGCCACTGCACTACAGCCTGGGTGACAGAGCAAGACTCTGTCTCAAAAAAAAAAAAAAAAAAATTAATTTTCTTTTCTTTTTTTTACATTCTAACTTTTACTTTAGATTCAGGTGGGTACGTGTGCAGGTTTGTTACATAGGTAAATTGTGTGTGTCATGGGTTTGGTGTACAGATTCTTTCATGACTCAGGTAATAAGCACAGTACCCAGTGGTTAATTTTTTGATCCTCATCCTCCTCTCACCCTCCACCCTCGAGTAGGCCCTGGTGTCTATTGTTCTCTTCTTTGTGTCTGTGTGTACTCAGTGTTTTGCTCCCACTTATAAGTGAGAACATGTGGTATTTGGTTTTCTTTTCTCACATTAATTCGCTAGGATAATAGCCTCCAACTACATCTTTGTTGCTGCAAAGGACACAATTTTATTCTTCCTTGTGGCTGCATAGTATTCCACAGTGTATACGTACCACACTTTTTTTTTTTCATCCAGTCTACCATTGATGGGCATTTAGGCTGATTCCATGTCTTTGTTATTTTGAATAGTGCTGCGATGGACATATGTGTGCATGTGTCTTTATGGTAGAACAATTTATATTCCTTTGGGTATATACCCAATCATGTGATTGCTGGGTCAAATGGTAGTTCTGTTTTAAGTTCTTTCAGAAATTGTCAAACTGCTTTTCACACTGGCTGAACTAATCTACATTCCCACCGGCAGTGTATAAGTGTTCCTTTTTCTCTACAACCTTGCCAGCATCTGTTATTTTTTGACTTTTCAATAATAGCCATTCTGACTGGTGTGGGATGGTATCTCATTGTGGTTTTCACTTACATTTCTCTAATGATAAGTGATGCTGAGCATTTTTTCATATGCTTGTTGGCTGCTTTTATGTCTTCTTTTGAGAAGTACCTGTTCATATCCTTTGCCCATTTTTTAATGGGTGAACCACATATTCTTTATCCATTCATCTGTTGATGGACATTTAGGGTGCTTCCATATCTTAGCTCTTGTGAATAATGCCACAATCGACAAGAGAGTGCAGATATCATCTCTTTGATATACTGATTTCCTTTCTTTTGCATATAGTGAGGTTACTGGGTCATATGGTAGCTCCATTTTTAGTGTTTTGAGGAACCACCAAACTGTTCTCCATAGTGATTGTACTAACGTACATTCCCACCAACAGTGTATGAGGGTTCCCTTTTCTCCACATCCTTGGATGCCTGTCTTTTGGATATAAGTCATTTTAACTGGAGTGAGATGATATCTTGTTGTAGTTTTGATTTGCACTTCTCTGATGATTAGTGATGTGGAGGACCTTCTCATATGCCTGTTTGCTATTTGTGTATGTTTTCTTTTGAGAAAGATCTGTTCAGATCTTTTGCCCATTTTTTTGATCAGATGATTAGGTTTTTTTCCTATAGAATTGTTTGAGGTCTTTGCATATTCTGGTTATTAATCCCTTGTCATATGGGTGTTTTGCAAATATTTTCTCCCATTCTATGAGTTGTCTCATCACTTTGTTGATTGTATCCTTTGCTGTGCAGAAGCTTTTTAACTTGATGTGATCCCATTTGTCCAGTTTTCTTTTGGTTGCCTGTGCTTGTGGGGTATTACTCAGTACATTTCTGCTCAGACTGATGTCCTAGAGATTTTCCCCCAAAGTTTTCTTGTAGTAGTTTTATGATCTGAGGCCTTAGATTTAAGTATTTGATCCATTTTGATTTTATTTTTGTATATGGTGAGAGATAGGGGTTTAGTTTCATTCTTCTGCATATGGATATCCAATTTTCCCAGCACCATTTATTGAAGAGACTATCTTTTCCCCAGTGTATGTTCTTGGCACCTTTGTTGAAAATGAGTTCACTGTAGGTTTGTGTATTTGTTTCCGGGTTCTGTATTCTGTTCCATTGGTCTATGTGTGTGTTTTTATGCCAGTGCCATACTGTTTTGGTTACTATAGCTCTGTAATATAATTTGAAGTCAGGTAATATGATTCTTCCAGTTTTATTCTTTTTGCTTAGGATAACCTTGGCTATTCTGGGCCTCTTGTTATTCTATATACACTTTAGGATTGTTTTATCTATTTCTGTGAAGAATATCATTGGTATTTTAATAGAGATTGCATCAAATCTGTACATTGCTTTGGGTAGTATGGACATTTTAACAATATTAATTCTTCCGATTCATGAACATGGAATATCTTCCAATTTCTTGCTGTCCATTTCAATTTCTTTAATCAGTGTTTTATAGTTTTCATTATAGAGGTCTTTCACTTCTTTGGTTAAGTTATTTTCTAGGTATTTAATTTTATTTGTGGCTATTGTAGATGGGATTAATTTCTTGATTTCTTTTTCAGATTGTTTATTGTTGGCATATGGAAATGCTACTGATTTTTGTATGTTGATTTTGTGTCCTGAGACTTACTGAATTTGTTTATGTGTTCTAATAGGTTTTTTTGTGTGGAATCTTTAGATTTTTCCAAATATAAGATCATATTATCTGCAAACAAGGATAATTTGACTTCTTTTATTCCAATTTGGATGCATTTTATTTCTTTCTCTTGTCCAATTACTCTGGCTAGCACTTCCAGTACTATGTCAAGTAACAGTGGAGAAAGTGGGCATTCTTGTTGTGTTCCAGATCTTAGAGGAAAGGCTTCCCATTTTTCCTCATTTACTGTGATACTAACTGTGAGTCTGTCATATATGGCTTTTATAACTTGAGATATGTTCCTTCTATACCCAATTTTTGAGAGTTTTTATCATGAAGGGATGTTGAATTTTATCAAATGCTTTTTCAGCATCAATTGAAGTGATCTAATAATTTCTGTCCTTCATTCTGTTGATGTGATATATCACACTGATTGATTTACATATATTGAACCATCCTTACATCCCTGGAATAAATCCCACTTGGTCATGATGAATGATCTTTTTAACGTATTGTTGAATTTGTTTTGCTAGTATTTTGTTGAGGATTTTTGTATTAATAATCATCAGAGATATTGGCCTATGGTTTTCTTTTTTGAGTATCTTTCTCTGGTTTTTGTATCAGGGAAGTATGGTCCTCATAGAGTGAGTTTGGAAGTAGTTCCTCCTCCTCTATTTTTTGGAATAGTTTGAGGAGGACTGGTATTAGTTCTTGAAATGTTTGGTAGAATTCATTAGTAAAACCATCGGGTCCTGGGCTTTTCTTTACTGGAAGACTTTTTATTATGGCTTCAATCTTATTACTTGTTATTGATCTGTTTGGGTTTTAGATTTCCCCTTGGCTCAATCTTGGAATGTTATATATGTTTAGGAATTTATCCATTTCTTCTAGGTTTTCCAATTTATTGGCCTACAGTTACTCTTACTATCCACTAATGATCCTTTGGGTTTCTGCAGTATCAGTTGTAATGTCTCCTCTTTCATCTCTGATTTTATTTATTTTTAATCCCTGTGTTTTTCTTAGCTAGTCTGGCTAAAGGTTTGCCAATTTTGTTTATCTTTTCAAAAAACTGACCTTTCTTTTTTATTGATCTTTTGTATTGTTTTCTTCATTTCAAATTAACTTATTCCTGCTCTGATCTTTAGTATTTCTTTTTTTCTACTAATTTTGGGTTCAGTTTGGGTTCTTGCTTTTCTAGTTCTTAACATTAGATTATTTATTTGAAGTTTTCTCTCTTTTTTGATGTAGGCTTTTATAGCTATAAACTGCTCTCTTACTAGTACTTTCATTGTATCCCATAGGTTTTGGTATGTTATGTTTCCATTATCATTTGTTTCAAGAATTTTTTAAATTTCTTTCTTGATTTTTTCATTGACCCACTGGTCATTCAGGAGCATATTGTTTAATTTCCATGTGTTTGCATAGTTTCTAAAATTCCTCATGTTATTAATTTCTAGTTTTATTCCACTGTGGTCAGAGAAGATGGTTGATGTTATTTTAATTTTTTTGAATGCTTTAAGACACCCGATATTGGAAGACCATCATTGAAAGTCTTACTTTTGCTGTTCTCTGGGTCTCTGAGTCCATTCTTTGGGTTTGGACGGGTGAGTTTGTTTCTCACATAGAGTCAAAAACTTTAGAAGTCTACCTGGCGTTCTACTGTACTGTAACTGAGCTGGCACTCAAACCACAAGACACAGTCCTTCCCACTCTTCCCTCCCCTTTCCAAAGGCAGAGGAACCTCACCCCATGGCCACTGCCACCACAGGTCCCTGGGGAGTACTGCCAGACTACTGCCAATGTTCCCTTAAGGTCCAAGGGCTCTTGAGTCAGCCTATCATGAATGCTGCCTGGCCTGGAACTCACCCTTCAGGGAAATAGGCTCCCCTCTGGCCCATGGCATGTCCAGAAATGCCATCTAAGAACCAAGTTTTGGAATTGGGCACCCCAAGAGCCTGCTTGGTGCACCACCCCCTATGGCTGTGCCAGTACCTAAGGTGCAAGACAAAGTTCCCTTTACTTTTACCTGTGCTTTTCTCAAGCAGAAGGAGAGCCTTAGCTCTCCATAGCCACCATAGCCACCATAGCTGAAAATATATATGCACAGTCTCACCTGAAGCCAGCAAATCTCAGAGGGTCACCCAAGGCCCTCAACATAGTTTCTGGGTATTGCTGCTGGTTATTCAGGGCCCAAGGGCCCTTCAGTTAGCAGGTGACAAATCTTTCTAGGACTGGGTCCTTCCCTTCAAGGTGGCAGATTCCCTTCTGGCCCAGGATAAGTCTAGAAATGTCGTCATCCAGGAGCTAGAGCCTGGAAAAAGGGCCTGGCAACTCTGACCAGTGCCCTAAGGCTGGCTGGTATCCAAGAGGCAAAACAAAGTCCTCCCCACTCTTCCTTCTCTCCTCAAGTGGTAGGAAAAGGTCTCTTGTAGAGCTGTGAGCTGTGCATGCAGCCTGGGGTTAGAGGTGAGGTGGTGGCAGCACTCCCTTAACTGCCCCAGCAAGTGTCTCAGTAGGTAGGTCACATGTCCCCCTGTCTACTGTCTCTGGGCCCAGTTCAGCACTGGGACTCCTGTCTACTGTCTCTGGGCCCAGTTCAGCACTAGGAATCGCATAAAAGTTGCAGTCCTTGTGGCCTGGCCTATCTTTCAAGTTTTTTAAGGCCCCAAGGGCATTTCAGCCCAGGATAACAAGGTTTGCTGGAACTCAAGTTTCAACTGCTGTGATTGGTGATACGCCTCTGCCTAGGGCTGGTTTAAATGCTCCCTCCCTGGGCAGGAATCAGCTGAATTTGGTCTGGTTTTCCTTTCTGCTCTAACAGGACAGCACTGAGTTCAATGCTTCAGAATTGCTGTGCTGTCTTTCTGCCAGCAACCAGAGATGCTCTCAGCACCACACTACCACTGCGGAAGTGGGGAGACACAGCAATTCAAGACTATTTTTCCTACTTCTGCAGTGCTTCTTTCAGTGATATGAAGTTAAAACCAGGTACTGTGAGTGCTCATCTGATTTTTAGTTCTTATGAAGGTGTTTTTCTTGTGTAGATAGTTTAAAATTGGTGTCCTTGTTGGGGGATGATTGGTGGAGCCTTCTATTCCACCGTCTTGCTTTGTCTCTGGACCTTGATAACATATTTTTCTAAACTTCTTAATAGGGAACTAATCACAGAGCAATATAAATATATATATATATTTTCATGAAAAAAGACAACGTATTGGCTAACTTGGATTTTTTAAATGATGTATAATAGTCAAAATTGTGAAGGCCTTTGGATGTTTGCCTCTGCCCCTAATTCTTTGAATATATTTTCCAAAAAAAAAAAAAAGCTTCAAAGAATAAATCCTCATTCCTCCTCACCTCCCTAGTCAAATGTCACTTTCCATTTTGCAATGTTAAAGACAGTTCAAGGAGAAGAGAGTTATAATTAAATAAGTGACTTTTCCCATTTCTGTAGCCTTTGATGATGCCACAGAGCCTTTACATTAATTTGAGTTACCAATCCTAGATCTCAACATCTCTTTATAACACTGTAAACCAGATTTTTAGATAATTGTTGCCCTAAAGGAATGCCTTTTGTGAAAAAGAAAATAAAAGAGGAACTTCTGTAAGAAATGTAAACAATCAATTTTGATTATGAGTCTGGTGGAGGGGAACAATGGTTCGAAAAATAAAAAATTGTTCTATATGATTTTGGAATTTGTCACTGTATGGGCCTTTAATATTCATGTATTTAGGCTGGGCACAGTGACTCATGCCTGTAATCCCAGCACTTTGGGAGGCCAAGGTGGGCGGATTACGAGGTCAAGATATCGAGACCATCCTGGCCAACATGGTGAAACCCCGTCTCTACCAAAAATACAAAAATTAGCTGGGCATGGTGGCACGTGCCTGTAGTCCCAGCTACTTGGGAGGCTAAGGCAGGAGAATCGCTTGAACCCGAGAGGTGGAGGCTGCAGTGAGCTGAGATCGTGCCACTGCACTCCAGCCTGGCGACAGAGTGAGACTTCATCAAATAAATAAATAAATAAATAATGTATTTTCTGTGTTGCAATGTTTTGATATCTTAAAATAGCAAATGAAGCCCTGCGAGTGGATTTCCTGACTGAGGAGTAGTCTAGGAGTTGTCTGAGTTTCCTAAACTCACTTATTGTTCTTTCTACAATTCCCAGCCCTATGCTGGGGGTGGATGGTCTTGCTATCCAGATCGTTGCACAGTGTCTGTCTTGGCTGGGCTGCCTATGTCTAACTTTCCTAAGACAGCTTTTGCTCCCATTTAGAGTAGGAGGGATAGCTGTTTTGGATTAAATATTATCTTCCAATTTTCTCTGGGCTATAAAGAGATGGTTAAAGTGCTGATAAAGGATGAAAGTGAAGAGAGCAGGCAACCAAGAATAAGAACTGTGACAGATATGTCTGCAAATGATTCATCATTGACTTGGGGGTAATGTTTTACAGTTTAGTTACACAGGTCATGTGCCCAAGGAACTACCCATATATAAATGAAGTCTACCATGTAAATGCTAATCTAATTTTGAAAACCCAGAGAGAAAAGGATATTTTTGAGCTGGAAAGGACCGTCATCTGGTCCAAGAAACTAAAGACCAAGGAGATTACATTAATGTCCCAGCCCATTACAATCTCAGTATTTGGGACTAAAAATAAGTACCCATCAATGTATTTACTGGCTCTGAGACTTAATTCAATTGGTTGGAAAATAATGCTAAGGAAAACATGCTCCTAGGCAGTTTTTAAGCCACAAGCTATATCCCTAGTGTGAAAGCTCACCATCAGTGTAAGAGGCTCATTTATACCAAGGGGCTTTGGTATTAAATGAGAACCTGGGGTTGGATCACTATAGCTCCATCTCCAGACAAACTCCTACACAGTAAAAGTGAAATAAGAAGAATTATATCTAAATAGCTTGCAGTCTAATGTTTGTTGATAAATGTTGCTAAGTAAAAACAATACTACTGTGGAGCCTTAAGTTTGAGGATATAAATGACCAGTAGAGTTGGTTGAGCTGATGCTCTAACTGGCCCTTGTGCACCTGTATAGTACAATAATAATGCATATCCATAAAAAAAGAACTATGGGAATTGTAAAAGACTGCATTTCTTCTGAGTTGATAAATGAGGACTATAATTCCAGTCACTCTGGTTTGCTGTCAAGGGTATATCCCTGTTCCCTTTCTTCAAGAAATGACAGTTCACTAAAAACTAGCTTGACACCTTTACACTGAGCCACAGGGCTGATGGGGTAAGTGCCAGGAAAGCAGAGGATTGTACTGGATGAATCAAGAGCATCCAAGTCTACTGAGCTGAGCAGGAGCAAACTGACCATATTTGACAAATGCATTCAGTAGACCTACCTGAGGAAGAAAGTCACAGGAGGACAACAAGGTCTCACTAGCCACTCGCTTCTTTTCAACACTGCCTTATGCACTTACTTCTAACAGTTGCACATTCAGTCATCCTGTCTTATCCAATAAGTTTGTCCTTCTTCCTCCTTTCTGCAGCAGAGGAGTCTAAGTGACTCCTCCCACTTATTGACGCTCTTCTCAGTGCTTCTATGCTGTGTCTAGTTCTAGCTAAACACTCCATCTGCATTTTCTCAGTAGGCTGTGTTTTTATAGAAATAACTCCTAGGTGTTCTGCAACAATGTCTGGATCGATATTGATTGGTTGTTTCCTACAGTGAAGAATCATTTTAATTAGATGTTTCTCTTCAGTTAAATCTTAATCTAACTTTTTTTTTTTTTTTTCTGTAGCTCAGGCTGTATTTTAACAGCATGTTCACACACCTTTTCTTTTTTCTTTTCTTTTCTTTTTTTTTTCTTTTTGAGATGGAGTCTCACTCTATCTCCCAGGCTGGAGTGCAGTGGCCCGATCTCGGCTCACTGCAAGCTCCACCTCCCGGGTTCATGCCATTCTTCTGTCTCAGCCTCCCGAGTAACTGGGACCACAGGCGCTCGCCACCATGCCCGGCTAATTTTTTGTATTTTTAGTAGAGACGGGGTTTCACCGTGTTAGCCAGGAAGGTCTCGATCTCTTGACCTCGTGATCCGCCCGCCTCGGCCTCCCAAAGTGCTGGGATTACAGGCATGAGCCACCGCGCCCGGCCCTCACATACCTTTTCAACAATTCGACCAATGTCCAGATCACTAAAGAGATCAGCACATGAATCTTTTGAGTGAATTGTTTCTACTGGACAATTTAAAACTTTACTAATAATCAAAGAAGCCACCTTATAAGGGAAGAAGTTGTTTGTACGTTTAATATTATAATAAAGTTGTTTCTGTGTTCCAAATTGTTGTAGTACATGATTATAAGCAGAATCAATAACCTGAGAAATAATTTCTGTACTTTCTGGACTTAAAAAAGCATTCTTCAGGATTAGCAGCTATAACACTAATGTTTTCTCTGGAAATTTCAGATGTCATGGATTTTCTTAATTGAGATGCGATTTTATTTAACTCAGGCTTTGATAAGTTTTAGCATCTTTGCTTGAGGCCCTTGGCAACTTAAGTAGTCTAACCAGGAACAAGGTCAACATTCTCTCTAAAATCATGGCATTAAACACAGCATCTTTTCTGGGTGAAGACTTTTTCTTTGACTTAAGGACATCAATAATCTTAACCATGTTTTCGAGACTTTTGACAGTTTCCAGAACTAATTCTGAATTTGATGCTTCTTCCTCCACTTGAGGGTAAAATGGGAAGTTTCCTTTACCATTAAAAATCGATAATTTTTCTTTTTTTTTTTTTTGAGACCAGAGACTTGCTCTGTCACCCAGGCAGGAGTGCAGTGGCACTATCTTGGCTCACTGCAACCTCCACCACTTGGGTTCAAGTGATTCTCTTGCCTCAGTCTCCTGGGTAGCTGGGACTACAGGCGTGCGCCACCATGCACAGCTAATTTTTGTATTTGTAGAAGCGATGAGGTTTCGCCATATTGGCCAGACTGGTTTTGAACTCCTGGCCTCAAGTGATTCACCGGCCTTGGCCTCCCAAAGTGCTGGGATTACAGGTGTGGGCCACCGCGCCCAGCAAGGACATTGTTCTTACCCATTAAATCTTTCTATACTGAAATATGACCCAGGGTGTTTTAAAACACTGTTATAAGCAGAATAACTACTTTTTCAATAGTTCAACTGTCTGCTAAAGACAGGGTGGGTGACTCTTTAGCCTGTGGTATGACTAATCTGACTTTTAGACACATATTTTTGAAGTTAATGTATGATGTTTGAGGTTAGTTTTTGCATTTCAGCATTCAGAGACTTGTTTTTTGTTTTTTATCCACTTTGGAAACATAGATAAAAGCTTTGGTAAAAAAATGTACGGCAATGTCTTCTATTATGTTAAAAGGCAGTTTGTAAGCATGTGATGGCCGACTATGGGGACTCCTGTGGTTTAGACAACATGTTTAAGCATATTTTCAACAACCCTGTCAACTTCTGTACACTTATATGAAGTTAGCTCTCCAGAAAAATAGGTCAGCAGCTGATTGCCAGCCACTTTCTGTACAACTAAACTGATTTCTGAAAGTATTCTGCAGCCACTGGTGACACATTTTTTTATGCTTTCATGAAATCCAAATTGTGGCAGGAGATTATTTTAAATAGTCTGAACCACTAATTGAATAATTTCATCATCATTAGGATGTAAGGATTGTACATCCTGTATAATCAATCATATATTCATCTTTGGAGACTGCTCTCATAATTGAACTTACTTCATTTGAAGGTAATCCAGTTCTGTATACAAATTATCCTCAGATATTTCTGTTGTAGTGTTGGCTACTGTCGAGGAGATTTTTGATAGAAGATAAGAAATTATACTCTAAAAATTCACAAGGCAGCATTGTGGTACATGGCCATGATGCCTGACATTCTTTGCAGGCTGTTTGGGACACCTTTTCGACCTTTTAAATGAACTCTCTAGATTCTAGAGGCAAACATACTGAAGCTGGAACCTCACCACAAAGTAACAAGGTTAGCTGATGCTGAGAAACTTCTCATATTACTGCATTAACTAGCCTTGTGCTAAATTTTCACTGTTACTGTTATGTCCTTACAAATGGAGTCCTGCCTTCTGTATTCCTGCAAAATATTGCATACAGACGAGCAAATAATCATATTGACCAGTATTTTATCAATTGGTTGTGTGTTAGCCATTAAAAGTACCTCATCTGAATGAGGTGTTTTAGTTGCAGGTGGCATTCTATGCATGGATGGTGTTTTATCTAGAATTATCATTTTTTATCTTGGGTGGTGCTTTATCCACAGATGGTTCTTTCTGCCTGAGAGGTACTTTATGAACTGATGTAACTTTATCTGCAGATAGGAAGGGAGGATTTCCCTGATCTGGGTTTAACACTTTAATTTGCGCATCTGAAAACTCCTTTAACACGGAATCTATCGGTTTCATAGCTGCCTCATAGAGCTCATCTTGATTTACATCACTGGTTACATTTCAACATGCATCATCTGTGTCCGGTGAGGAAGAAAAATCAATTTGTTAACTATTTCAGAGATAACTTCTTCTAAAAATTTGGCTGACAATATCCCAGGGTTATTTTCTGGTGGGTTTTGAGAACTGTCTGGTTTACTAGGTTTACTTTTAATTTCTTTATCTTTACTTTTATCATTCTCTTCCTCAGTTGCACGAACATTTTGGTTAGCTGAATTTGTTGAAGCAGGCTGTGCAGAATCCTTACCATCCACCTGAGTTACATCTGCTGCATCATCTTCTAGGGTCTTTGGGATTCTGAATCACCTATTTGTCCTTAAAAAGAAGATATTTCTAAATATCTCTGTAAACGCTGTCAGTGACATTTTGGACATGTTCAGAATGCAAGATTTGCTTATCCGTAACTCTTTAAGCTGGAGAATCTCTCTTCTCTTGGATCTATTTTTCACCCTGATTTTCAGAGATGGTAATTTAAGAGGTACGTTCCCTTTTTCTAATGAACTTTCTCTTTTTTTATCACTCTTCCTTCTTATCATCTATTTTAATATCTAGTTTCCGTCCAATGTTCTTGTGTTTTGTGTTATTGGTACCTGGTGAAAAATGTTGGTATACCTTCTTATCTAGCTCTTTTTCTAGCTGAATTGTCTTTCTTCTTGATTTCATCCTTTGTATGTGCTATAATCAAATCTGGAAAAGTTGTTGAAATAACTTTTGATACCTTTCTACTATCTTCTCTAATTGAACTTCCCCCTTTCTTTTACTCCTCTTTCTTTTTATCGACCACACCTCCAGCTAACCCTAATGCTAAGGTAGTTACTTTGCTGCTCATAATGCTAGTTATAGTGGTACATATTGGCTCATGAATGGTGCCTTTTTTCATTGATGTCTCCTTCTTTTTGAAACCTTCCTTTTAATTAAATACTTATCTACCTATTTCCAAAGTGTCCTTTTTTTTTTTCAGGCCTGATGTAGGTGGCTGAACAAATTGGATTTCTGATATGGTTTGGATATGTGTCCCTGCCCAAATTTCATGTCGAATTGTAATCCCCAGTGTTGGAGATGGGACCCGGTGGGCCCCATCTTTGGAATTGGATCATCTTTGAATTCTTTGGATCATAGGGGCAGAGTTCTCATGATTGGTTTAGCACCAACCCTTTGGTGCTGTTCTTGTGATAGAGTTCTCGTGAGATCTGGTTGTTTAAAAGTGTGAAGCACCTCCCTCCCCCTAGCCCCTTTGCTCCTGCTCCTGCCATATAAGATGCCTGCTCCTGCTTTGCCTTCCGCCTGAAGGAATGAATAAAAGCTCCCTGAGGCCTCCCCAGAAGCATATGCTGGCACAATGCTTCCTTCACAGCCTGCAGAACCATGGGCCAATTAAACCTCTTTTCTTCATAAATCACCCAGTTTCACATACTTCTTTATAACAGTGTGAGAATGAACTAATAGAGTTCCCCTTTAAACTTCTATTTATCTTTTTAAAGGTTTTATATGGCAGGCGTTGAATTCTTTGGATAATGTTATCCACATCTACAAATGAAAAGAAGGTGGAAGACCAGTCTCCTGAATAAAACAGTTGAATTTTGAAAGCAGAGATCACCTTTTTGTCTAAAGTAGCAATAAACTCTATAACAATGTTACTTCTGTCTTTTTTCCCAATATTGTTAGATCCATATATTTCTACGACTTCATCATACACAGAATCAGACACTTTATCAACTGTCTCTTTATCCATTGGTGGAAAAAAAACATTTCTTCAGCATTTATTAGAATTTTAATTTCACTTTTCCTAAATTCTCCCAGTCGGGTCATTTGTAAAATTTATAGCATGCCCACGAGGTATTATCCCGATATTTCTTTGTCCTTAGCATTTTCAGAAATACTTTGGAGAGTATAAAACTTGCGAACAAGGTCAATTATAACATCTTCCAGAAATGTAGCAGAATACACAGAAGACTGTGGTAGGGACAGTGCTTTTTCATTAGCAGGATTCAAGAATTCAGTGACATGGTCATTTTCATGTGAGTCGCTGGAAGATGCTTCTTCATCACATAAAAATGTCTGCACATGGTGATCTATAATTTCCTTCATAATAAAACCAGCTATTCTCCCAAGGAATGAGCCTTCTTTTTGCATGTATTGTTCTATGCTTCAGCTTGGAATTTATTTTTTTTTCATAATGTTGTTATATATGAAATCAAAGAAGTTCTCAATTGCCCCTAATTACATGCTTTCTGTGTGCTCCTCTGCAAGGACAAGTCTAATCTCACGTTCAGAAATTTCTAATTTCACCAGTCAGTTCTGAAACTGCATCAACAAACTCATACTTTGGCGGCACCTCTCCCTCTTTTAGTCCAGTTTCTCTCAGATAAAGGGAATATACATGCTGGAAGCACGTAAATCATGTCTTCTAAAAGAGAATGAAGCAAAACAGAGATGCATGAAGGCAAGAGATGGTTATCATCATTGATGATGTTGAGTACGTTTCTGATGATAGTCTTATCTTGGAGAGTGCAGTAAGAAGACATTAATAATTTTCCTGAAACTAACGACTCTACCTGATAATCATAAATTTATTCTTATAGCAAGCAATATGTTTTTCATCCAAAACCAATGACATCATTTTGTATAGCCCTATATATATGAATCAGAGACATAATCATTGAATATTTTTCATAAATTAGGTTGATGACATTTTTTGGGCTGTTTTTTTATATTCTTCTGAAAAATACAGATTTTCATCCTACTTGTCTGTACATAAAATTCGTGATGTGGTGAACTTCAGCACAGTTGATTTTACTAATGTTGTTACAATATCAGTAATGTTGGCTTTTGCTTTATGTGGATTCTGGCCACCAGATATTATGTGAGAATACATAAAAGATTTTGCATAAAAGCCCAGAAATTACTTCCTCCGAAAAGACAGCTGAATTCACAATGAAGGACAAGTCTCTTTGTTTAGGATCTCTTGCTCTTTGATTATGAGTTTGATCAACAGTATAAAGAAAAAGTTTTATCTCCAGATAAAAATGACTGAATATGATGGTTAAATATTTCTTTTATTATATAACTTGCTATTTTTGTAACAGGTATATTACTTATGTGTTTTTATCTTTTGTAAGAGACTGGTATAGATTTGAATGAGAAATATCACTATAAATGGCATCAACCATAGCCTGAGCATCGTTTTCTGAAATCACATTTTGTTTTTCATTTCCATATTTAATAAAGCATATTGTGTGTTTAGAAATTATTGACATGATTTCATCAGTCAGTCTCATGACTTACTGAAGTCTCATCATGAAAGTTCTGGGTCTTCTGTACTGAAGTCTAATAAACTTATCTGAGATAAAACTTGAGTGACTATTTTTTCTGAATGTGTACATGATAATACAGTGGTATATGTTGTACACATCTATCTTCAGAATATTTATTTACTAATATCATAGTGAACTCTCTTTACCAAATCGTCAGCATTGAGTTTTGAATATGATTTTTTTTTTTTTTAAGGCAGAGTCTCCTGTCACCCTGGCTGGAGTGCAGTGGTGCCTTCTCGACTCACCACAGCCTCTGCCTTCTGGACTCAAGCAATCCTCCCACCTCAGCCTCCCAGACTAGCTGGGACCACAGATATGCACCACCACATCCGGTTAATTTTTGTGTTTTTAGTAGAGACAGGTCTTTCGCCATGTTGCCAAGGCTGGTCTCGAACTGCTGGCCTCAAGCCATCCACCCACCTTGGCCTCCCAAAGTGCTAGGATTGCAGGCGTGAGCCATGGCACCCAGCCTTGAATATGATTTAAAAGGCAGTTTTGGTATGACATCTGGATGAATTTGGAAATCAGAAACTTCAGCCAGGATAATTTTAGTTACCCTCTCAGCCAATGTCTTTGTGTCACTGAGAAAATCTTTATCAGGTAGTTAGTTGTTCCTGTTCATATCCTTGTAAAACTTTGTTATTTACCACATCAGAAATTTTGACAATTACATATCTACTGGGGGCAAACACAATTGTTCCTTAGTATTTTCTAGGATGCTAACCTGGACTTTTGAAAATTCTTCTGTTATCAAATATATTATTACTTCAGCTGTCTCCAAAAGTTCTTTTTCTGAATCTCTTACTTATTTTGTTTGCACAATGCCTAACACTCTATGGAACATTTTGCTTAAAACTCCAGAGATCATGTCTTCCAAGAAGTCTGAGAAGTAAACACCAGTAGAAAAACTGTTGCCTTCTTGCCTCATCAAAATATGTATATTATGAAGGAAGTAATAAATTTCCATATACAAATGGATAAAGATGTTGACAGATATTTCTAATGATAAAATCTGCCATTCTATCAATAGAAACATTGTTACTGCTTGTGATATCATGTTCAGCTGCTTCCTGAGACCCAGAGTTTTACAAAATATTTCTAAATACTGAATCAATGAGATGCTGAGCATCATCCTCTGAATAAACAGAGTTGGTTTCTTCTCCATCTTTTGAAACTCTAATTCCATATTGGAAAATTTTCATCTTAGTATCACTAATTAGTTTTGGAGATTTCATTGAAATTTATTCCTGATCTGGAATATCACTGCATAGAAGCAAGCTACATGCAGAAGAAAATATTCTGGATAACAGTGCTTTGATTATGTCTTCTAAAAATGTGTATGGCAGTAAAGGTGTTATACAGAGATAAATGCTGCCTTGACTTCGTAGATTTACTAATGGCACTAAAGATGTTCTGAATAATATTCTCTGTTGCTAAAGTAGCATAGGAAGCTGACAAATCCCCAGAAAACAGTTGACGAAAAAGATAAACACAAATAGCTGCCACAATTAAATTGGTAATATCTTCTGCAAAAATATTACTGTCTTTTTGGTAATATCTTCTGCAAAAATGTCACTGTATTTTTGGTAACATCTTATGCAAAAATATCGCTGTCTTTGAGTTCTTTATTATCAACCTCAAGGGCCAGCCCATGCTGTTTCAGAACATTCTTATAAGCTGAATTGATAGGTTCATCCACAGTGTCTGTATCTACAGTGGGAGAGGATTGCTCTTGGTAATCACAAAAGATGCAAATTTTAGCTTTGTTGAAATTGTTATTTATTGAATTTACTATTTTTGGATCATTTTATCCAGTTCATGCTCAGTGTTATAGCTCAGGTTGAAGACCTTTGATAAAAGCCTTACAACAATTTTTCCTACAAATGTGTGAGGGTAAAAACCTATAGCCAGTGGTGATGGGGTCTTCTGGGGTCTGCGTGACTCTGTGACTTCACTGAGAGCCTCTTTAACCAAATTGGATATTTCATCCAATGAAGCCTTTGGACAAGGTAAGCCCTCTCCACACAAAAAAGATTGAATGATTTTCAATAATCTTGACTAGTAAGACTGGCTGTCCGGTCAACCATAATTTGGCTTTGGCCTACTGTAACTTTTCTGTATTGACACAAGAGAGCCAAACATCTGCAAAATATTATCATAAACAGATTCCACTATATTTTGGAAGTTTTTTTCTATACATAGATACTGACGATCATATTTAGTAAGCCAAACCTTATGCTTTGAAAATGGCTAACATAACTTTATTTATTAAACAGGTGGATTTATCATTAAAATCTGAAGTCATTAAATAGTTCCTTCCCAAGCATGAAGTCTTGCTGGATAGAGAAATGAGTGGAGATAATAGCCTCCTGATGACATCTTCTAAAATGAGTGTGATAACATGGTAATGTAGCATGTTGAATGTTGAACTTGGTAATTAAGTTATTTCAGGTTATTCTGAAATTTCTGCAGTATATTTTCAGCTTTGGGAGAGTAATATGAATTAGGCATGAACCTTTCTACAAAACACAATGGGAGTTGCTAGTCTAAAATCTCTATCAATATGCCATTAGTTATCTGCTCTGCTACTGGGATGACAGTGTGTGCCACATGATTACCACAAGTCACTTGCAATTTATATTCCCATAAAGCATCGTTATAAACTGAGTCAACAATCTTATGAGCTTTTTTTTTTTTTTTTTTGAGACCAAGGCTTACTCTGTCACCCTGGTTAGAGTGCAGTGAGTGGCGCGATCTCAGCTCACTGCAACCTCCACCTCCCAGGTTCAAGCGATTCTCCTGCCTCAGCCTCCCGAGTAGATGGGACTACAGGCACACACCACCATGCTCAGCCAATTTTTGTATTTTTAGTAGAGATGGGGTTTCACCATGTTGGCCAGGCTGTAGACTAGTTGGAAACATATCATTTCTTCAACACCCTATAAAACAGTGACTTAAGCATTATTAAACTCTCTTACCATGGAGTAAACACCTAATATACTCACCTCATTGAACTGGGCCTCAGTGATACTTATATTTTTCCCCAAAATGAAGTATAGAGATTAAGAAAAATGCCTACAATTATTTCCTCCAAAAACGTGGCAGAGTAAACTCCTGTGTTCATGCCTCCTAGATGTTGCATGCTATGAATGGCTGCTACATTTATTGCTTTTTTCCTGGTCTCCAAAGAGGAGGTAGACAAGAGGGTTTTCTTGGAAGTTGCTTACCAAATGGGGCTTCTATTTTGGAACAGATAGCTCTGAGAGTATCCAATGCCGCCTTCAAAGGCTTGCTGTCATAACTCATGAAACTTATAGAGCCTTTTCCCTATCTTGATTCTTTTAATTCTGGACTTTTTGCTTTTGGGAAATTAGAAAGTCTCCTTTTCCTATATGCAAAGAATGCAAAGGATGGACATCTTAGAGGTTGCTGGACATGGTGTGACTGTTTTTCCGTTAAGGATTTTATGAAACTATGGGAAATAAAACTAATCATGTATTCCTGATTGATTTCCTCCAGATTTTCCAAAAGTTCTTGTATTAGGTCATATTTGCATTGCTGTAAAGAAATACTTGAGGCTGATTAATTTACAAAGAAAAGAGTTTTGGTTGGCTTATGTTTCGGCAGACAGTACAAGAATGGTGTCAGCATCTGCTTCTGGGGAGGGCTTCAGAATGCTTACAATCTTGATGGAAGGCAAAGGGGGAACAGGCATCTTACATGGGGAGAGCATGAACAAGAGAGAGGGGGAGATGCCATACACTTTTAACAGATCTTGTGAGAACTCTCTCGCTAACCTGAGGACAACACTAAGCTATTCATGAGTGATCCTCCCCCATGATCTAAACACCTCCCACCAGGCCCCGCCTCCAAAATTGATTCATTGTTTTCCTGCAATAACCAAATCCTTCTTCCTCTATATTTTGAAGTACGTTGAACAGTTGACATTCTGCTGACATTTCATCAGAAAGAGGGTTATTTGTAAGAGAGTCGTTGGTTGCGCATTCTCATAAAAGCATTCTAATAAGCTTCTTGCACACAAATTTCAGATGAAAAACTGATTTGGGGGAGAGCCCTAGATTATTTCTAGGTATGCAATGACTTTGCTGATTACTTGGAGACCGGAACATTTTCATTGCTATTTTACCAGAATCCATGTCCCAATTTGGGCATTCATCTGGCAAAACCAAATTTAAAACAATATTTAAATTTTTATTGACTACTTTAGATTCAGTTTTTTAGGCTACCAACCAGAGTGCCTAAATTACATGCCAGAGAATTTAGTTTATTTTTCTGCATGAGTTTATCAATTTGGGCAATAGGAGCTGATTTCCAGTCTCTGGAGTCTGCTTGTCTTTTTATGGTTTTGCTTTTGTTGCAGTTGGCCAAATTAGGGCTTCTAGGCAAAGGAAGTGATCTGTTTCTTCCATTGCCGTAAATCTGATGATTTATTCCTATTTCTTTGGACAGAACATGGATGACTCCTATTAAGAGTTCCCGAAGGAGATCATCAAAGTCACAGTCACAGCCACTCTTGGGCAGTAAATATATTTTGTTTTTACAGAAACCATTTATTGGGTAATGTCTGCTTTTAAAATGTCACTATTAAACAGGATTCAAATACTGATTTCAGAAATGCTTAAAGCAAGTTCTCTGATAGAAATTGACTGACTCTCCAACACGTTGGAATGAACTAAAATAACCTTGTTAAAAGCTGCATCTTGACTTTCCAGTGTTTTTTGTTTTGACCCACTGTCTTTGGTACAGTCAGACATTCTGGAAATTATACAGGAAATAAACAATTCAGTGATATGTTCACAGAATCAGATAAAGGAAGAATTAATGTTTATGCTTTGTGGAGGCTGTTTTGATTCATATTTTTTTCCTTAACAGTGTGGAAACAATAGATACTTTTTCATTATGAGGACCTTAAAACAGAAAACATTGCTATTTTTTTTTAACATGCATTCAGGAAAAATATTGACCATTCAAAATACTGACAACATTTTGTATGTGAATTTCATCTTGGGTGCACCTCACTCAAGAAATAGGAAAACCTAGTTGAGAAAGGAACTGGGTTCTCTTCATGTCTCTATTTCCTATCTATGGAATCCCACTTCAGCAAGGAAGTTAAGAAGGTAGCCCAGCAGAACTCAAATCTCTAAGTGCTGGTTTCTTCCTTGAATAGCTATGTTGCTTTAAGAAGCTGGAAATCCTAGGGCAGAGAAATAATTTCTAGTTTTACTGTTGCAATGCCCTAGTAGGATTCTAGTGATCTCTAAAGGTCTCATATAATTCTTGAAAAAATTTTCAGCTATTCAGCTAATTATACAATTTAGTATATATTAAATTGAACTGAATGAAATTGCTTATGTTCAACAGTTTTTGACATACAAAAATGGCTGTTTCTTATGGTTCACTCCAATACATGTATGTAAGCATTCACAGAAAGGGAGTGCAAATAGAGTCTTTGTAAGCATGGACTTAAAGTATAACCACATCAAACCAATCCGGTTCAACTTTTATGTATAAAGATGTGAGTTGTTTTTCAGTTATCATGGGTCCCCCAGGTTGAAGGTCACATAACCTGAGCGTGCCCAGATGAATCACCTGTGTAACCACAGGGGGAACTGAAGTACTTGGACAGAAGAGTGGGGACAGAATTAGAAGTGAACACCACATGGCAGGATCCAGGATCCAATCAGATTGAGCTATGGCATCACCCCATGGCAGGATCCAGTCAGATCACGCCTCCAAGCTCCAACATATTGCAAGATCCGATCATATCACACCTCATTACCCTATGCTTATAATGCCTCCATCCCCACCCTCAGCCCCCAGCTTGGGGAGACAGATTTATGGATTTCTTACTACCTCCTTGCCAGTCAACTCAGAATAAAGCTGATTTATTTTTTCTTAAAAGCTAGGGCCAAGGTATTGATCTCTATGTATATTGGGCAGCAAGCCCATTTATTACTAGGTAACAAAAGTATTATAGCTAAAAAGAATTTGTCAGATGCCAGAACATGAGCAGAACAAGAAATTTAATTCCACTGTTCTTACAAACTGTCAATAATAATGCTAACAACTTAACTATATACTTCAAAAAACTTGAATCATTACTTTGCCATCAATTACCTATACATGAGGTCTGACTATGATGTAAGAAGTCTTTTGTAAAGAACCTAAAAAATCCTCTTGTAATTTCTTTTTGGAAATTGCCTTTACAGCAGTTGTATGTACCACACAAGGAAACTGATCTCATCATTTCATATTCACACCTCATGCCCAACCTAAATCTTCTGCTTTAAACTATGCCTATTTAGGGCGTGTTGGCTCATGCCTGTAATCCTAGCACTTTGGAAGGCCGAGACAGGTGGATCACCTGAGGTCAGGAGTTTGAGACCAGCCTGACCAATATGGTGAAACCCCATCTCTACTAAAAATACAAAAATTAGCTAGGCATGGTGGCAGGTGCCTGTAATCCCAGCTACTTGGGAGGCTGAGGCAGGAGAATTGCTTGAATCTGGGAGGCGGAGGTTGCAGTGAGCCAAGATGGCGCCACTGCACTCCAGCCTGGGTGACAGAGTGAGACTCTGTCTCAAATATATATATATACCCATTTAATCTTATCTGTGGAAAAGGAAAACTGAACAACATCTCTCCAAATAAAAATTATGTAAATGCAACACATTTTATTCTTTAGGATACTGACCAGTTGAAAAACACAAAACTATTATCGATAAACAGCCACTTCAAATCCAAGGCTGTTTTCAGAGAAGCAGAAAATACAGCTTCTTGAGGTGAGGGTAAAAACAAAATTCCTAAAATTATCATTGATTTTTCTTCTAAAGTTATACCAACTTTTTATAAATCATCTTTCACTTACCTCTGGTTTCAAAGTTCTTAAAATTTGTGACCATAGATGTAGCAACATATCTTGCTACTAGATGGATTTCATTTGGTCCCAGTTTCTGTTCCATAAAAGCAATTACTTGAACCTCTTCAAAAGTTGCATTTTTTTTTTTAACCTTGGGGACTTGTTTTTCCACTTTTTCAATAAAGTTAAATCTCCACTTGCTTCAAGGTTGGGTTTTCTTTTCTTCTGGCTTTATAGCTGATTATTTTTCCAAATATTTTAAGCATGCTTTTCCCCATCCTTTTGTTCTTCAGACATCACAGACAAAACCTTTTCCTTTGATACCAAAAAAGGCTTCCTTGTCTCCATACTTTCATTAGTGTGTGTGGGTGAACCTGGAAGACCATAACTCAACAACATAGTGTTGATGATATTTTCTGCAGCTAAACATATTTTGAGTGGAGGAATGGTTGTCTGTATTTGGTTTGAGTGAAGTACTCTTTGATTTTCACCTCCTTCCATTCCCCTGAAGGACATGGCGTGCTCTAGTGCTGATTGTGCAGAGACACCGGATTTTTGAGATAGTTTCTGCAAAAGACTGACTTTAGGGAGATGGCTGTTTCTTCTTATAGCTTGATCAAAATTCCTAATGTCTTAGACATCACTTCTACAATATGATGGTTTAAGCTCTAATTCAAGTCTTTCCATTGCACTGGTGGTTTTAGTTGTATCTCTTGCAGAATATCTGACATATGAAGGTAGATTTGAGGAAGCCCTGTCTTTTCTTTTCATATCTTCCTCTGAATAAAAACCAAGCCAGTGATTTGTAAAGGATCATCCCTGCTGATAACTCCTTTTAACTTTGAAGTGAGCATTTCCATTCTTTTTGTGAATTCAGCCCAATTAACAGTGTAAGCGCTTTCATTTCCTTGAGGCAGATTTTCCTTTGGATAGGTTTTGATCAATGACTCATAGAAACGAGTACACTGCTCTATAAATGTTCTGATGATCTGATTTGTTATAGTGTTTTTTTCAAATGTGCTAATTGAAGGTGGTTACACTTGGCATTTTACTTTGTCTATCTTGTTCTTAATTATACCAATCATGTAATGGCAGTATTAGTAAGCAATTCTGAATGGAATGAATGAAACTATTGAAGGATATCCTGTATGTTTTCCTGGGAAATTACAGTATTTGATTTAGATTCATCAGGAAACTTATGCAGTGGTTGTAATTTAGGGAATATTTTTTCATTGATGATTTTTGTTGGACAGCAAAAAGTTTTCAATAGGCATTTTCACAATTTCAGAGAAAGCATATGTAGAAACATGCTTAAACGGTATGTCTGCAAATGACTCTAAGGTGTTTATAACTCCCTGGATGATCTTTTCAGCGAGTCAGTGGCTGGAGAGCAAACAGATTTTGTCTTTTAATGTTGTTTTATGGATTGATACATTGGTGATGTTGTTTGTTCTTACCAGAGCTTGCCTTTTGCTTGAGTTTCTTCAGTATCTGTTATGAACAGCAAAGTCAAGAAGCATAACTCTAATTTTTCAAACAACATTTCAACAATTTCTTGGCCAACTATGCCAATCTGTGTTTGGAAATCCTCAGCTCTAGTAGAAGCTCTTTTAAAATTATGGTGGGTTGGGGCCGGGCGCGGTGGCTCACGCCTGTAATCCCAGCACTTGGGAGGCGGAGGTGGGTGGATCACCTGAGATTGGGACTTCGAGACCAGCCTGTCCAACATGGAGAAACCCCATCTCTACTAAAAATACAAAATTAGCCGGGCTTGGTGGTGCATGCCTGTAATCCCAGCTGCTTGGGAGGCTGAGGCAGGAGAATCGCTTGAACCCGGGAGACAGAGGTTGTGGTGAGCCATGATCATGCCATTGCACTCCAGCCTGGGCAACAAGAGCGAAACTCCGCTT
The DNA here is from genome assembly GCF_003255815.1 of Theropithecus gelada. Lineage (NCBI taxonomy): Eukaryota > Metazoa > Chordata > Mammalia > Primates > Cercopithecidae > Theropithecus > Theropithecus gelada. The sequence goes on from NC_037689.1 coordinate 128,030,953, forward strand.
CAAAAAAAAAAAAAAAAAAAAATTATGGTGGGTCGAGCAGGGTGGCTCATGCCTGTAATCCTAGCACTTTGGGAGGCCAACGTGGAAAGATCACTTAAGCCCAGGAGTTTCAGACCAGCCTAGACAACATAGTGAGACCCTATCTCTAAAACAAATTTTTAAAAATAAAATAAAATAAGATAAAATAAAATAAAATAAAATTATGGTATCTGTTTTTACAAGCCTCAAGAGGTAACAAAGTTAAAAGTGAAAGACTGCTCTAATTTTTTGCTTTTAATAAAATTTCATTCAAAACAGTCTCAGCTATCATCAATAGCTTACATTTTTCATTGTCCTTGTCACTTGATTCTGTTTACCATTATCAAACATTTGTTGAAAAATATCTTCTTTAGGAAAAATTTTCTCCAGCTGCAAAGAGACATCCTCTAAAGAAAAACGTGCTTCCGGATTTGCAAGAGAGATTGTACTTAAATTCTTCTGTGAAAGTTTGAGGTTATCTGGATGTGAGCCATTTATTGGGTGAGTCAAATTGTTCTTGCTTACATTTAATCCTTGCAAAACTATATCAACTTCACTTTGCTGTCACAAGTTGATCAGAAGGTAAAGCTTTTACATTTACTATTCTACTTTGTGTCACCATTTGAAATTCATTCACAGTTGTTTCCAGAATATTACGTACTCCATCATTGGCATACATTTTTAGTTTCATGGAGGGAAGTTTTGTTTTCACTAAGGGGTTTTTGGCATCCTCTGTTGACAGCAGGTATTGCAGCCCAATGGCAGTCTAGGACCAGCTGCCTTTTGGAGTCTTCTCTTCAGGACCTAACTGGGTTTTGCTTTTGGCCTTAACACTACTAGGCCCTAGCTGTGTTTTTTCCCGCCAAAATTAGAGCAAATAAATAGCTTTTGGTTTTGTTTCAATTTTTTAAATCTAAAACCTGGTCTAGGGGTACCCTTAGGACCAGCTTTAGAATGCATGGCCTCAGAGATCACATTTCATCAGACTGACCTTTAGGGAATAAACTCACTTCTAGATTCAGCAAAGCAAAATTTGTGATCTTTTTGAGAACATTTTGAACCAATTCCCCCACTTGTAATGGAGAAAATTGCAATAATATGGTTTCCAATGAAGTGATACTTCTAATGCCGGTGAAAGAATAAATTGGCAGCATCATATGTTCAGGAGGAAGACTTTTTTTCCTGCTTATTTAAGTCCCCTAAAGTGTGATAGATTCATTGGTAATTCATCACTGTCAGATGCTTCTAATTCTCTCATGGTCTCATTATTTTCGTATAAGGATGTCACAACTATTGAGTACATTTTTCCAAAATTACTTTCGATTGTGTCACTTGTGACACTGCCTATATACAACTGCAAGAGGTGTGTGTGTGTGTGTGTGTGTGTGTGTGCACTGTTGTTTTAATGTTAGAATCAGATGTTTTAATTTTAGAATCAGATGTAAAGTGGGAGGGTTCATTAAAAGGAAGCCAATAGTCTATGTGTTCCATTACCCTTCGATACACCTTCTTTAAAATTTCCTTAACTGCACTTAAGAAAACAGGTGGGTTTTTTTTTTCCTGTCTAGATTATCCATTTCTAAATATTTCCTCTAAAACCCTTCTCAGGTTTTCCTCTTCTGATATGATTTGGTTTTGATATGGGTATTTTGATAAGACAGTTCAGTATTGTCTTCTTCCTTTGACCCAGTAATATTTCATTTTGTACAACCAGCTGTGTGAAGAGACTAGGGTTCTGTTTTGAGTAAAAAGTACTTTCCTTTAAAGATATTTTATAATTCAGACTCTTTAAGATATTGTTGCCAGTTTCACTTGCAATGGTGTTTTCTTGGAGTGAAATGTTGTTTGATATAAATACACCTTTTGGATTTCTAGATTCTACGTCATTTTAATAAGCATCAAAACAGTCCTGGTAATGACGTCAGCATATTCCTTAAGACTAGCTTGTAATATATGAGTTGTGGGCCCATGTTTTTCTCTGTAATTACGGATTAAATGTGTACGCTGTCATCTTGCTTACAATTTGTTTACAATTTCTGGGCTAACAAATAATTTTTCCCTAGTCTTAGAATCAAGAGTAAGTAGCAAATCTATTCTTTCTGTGGCAAAAGATTTTAACCTATTCAAAATAGCTTTAGTAATAAAGTTAGTTAGCACTTTCTGCACGTGGGTCAGGAGCAGATTGTCTGGTGTCTTGTTTCTTAAGCATAGTTGTCTGATTATCATCAGAGTAAGCTGATTTCAGCTGTACATCTGTTCCTTTTCTCAGAAATAGAAAGCTCTCCCTTTTCTTATCATCTGTTGAGTTCATAACAGGAGATTGTTGACACTCTGCTTTGGGTAATGCATCAGACAATGTCAGGGATGATCTTGCAGAAATAGAATCCTTTGCATTTATGCCAAGCATGACAGCAGAACTAAGATTTTGAGGAATGATGTTTACCATATCATTGGAAATCATAGCAGTGCATGACTTAGGAACTACAAGTGTTGAAATAGACACATTTGCATACTCAGGAATCATTCCAGAATTCGCTCCTAGTTGTCTCTCACCCGTGTTATATTTAAGACAAAATGTAGCAAGTGAGAAATTATTCTTGTCCAGTGTTTTCTCACAAATGTCACTTAAGATACCCACAGTGGTATCTAGTATTTGGAACTGAGGTTTTGTTTTTTCCTTTCTTAAGACAGGGTCTTGCTCCGTCACCCAGGCTGGAGTGCAGTGGGGTGATCATGGCTACCTGCAGCCTTGAACTCCTGGGCTCAAGTTGAACTCCTGCTTCAACTTCCTTAGTAGCTAGGACTACAGGCTTACATCACCATGCCTGTCTAATTTAAAAAACTTTTTGTAGAAATGGGGTCTTGTTATGTTGCTCAGGCCAGTCTTGAACTCCTGACTTCAAGCAATCCTCCTGCCTCAGCCTCCCAAATTGTTGGGATTATAGGCATAAGCCACTGTTCCTGGCCTGATTTTTTTTCGATAATCACTTAGAAAAGCGTTTCCACAACATCTTTTAGCCAACCTAGATCAATTTCTCTGTCAGATGCCTTTTTCATACTTGCCTTTAGCAAATATGATGTCTAACACTGTAAATCTGATTTGTAATAATTTCTGACACCACAACATTATGGGTTAAGAAGGAACTTTTTATTTCTTTTTCTTTTCTTTTTTTTTCTTTTCTTTTCTTTTTTTTTTTTTTGAGAAAGAGTCTTGCTCTGTCTCCCAGGCTGGAGTCCAGTGGCGCGATCTCCGCTCACTGCAAGCTCTGCCTCCTGGGTTTACGCCATTCTCCTGCCTCAGCCTCCCGAGTAGCTGGGACTACAGGCGCCCGCCACCATGCCCGGTTAATTTTTTGTATTTTTTTCAGTAGAGACGGGGTTTCACCATGTTAGCCAGGATGGTCTTGATCTCCTGACCTCGTGATCCGCCCGCCTCAGCCTCCCAAAGTGCTGGGATTACAGGCGTGAGCCACCGCGCCCGGCTATTTCTTTATCTAACTTAAGTTTGATTCATTGTAAAATCTGTCTAGCCACTTGTGTCACATATATATTTAATTTAGCGACAGTCAATTGACACATTGAGGTGGTCTTTCCTGACTTATTATGATCCACTGAACAACAGAAACATTGATCACCAGAATACGAATCTTTGGTTGATAACCATGATTGACTTAAAGCGTTGCATCCTGTTGTAAAGGTAAAGTCATTGGAACTGTGAAATTGATATGAGGAAAAAGGAGAGATTTTACTTTGGAAGCAGTAAACATTTCGAAATGTGCTAATATTGACTGAATAATATCTTCAACTACATTTCCTTTGGTTAGTTTATCAATATTGAATCTGTCCTGAAGCATATATGGATTTCTGTCCAGTAGGGTGGAATAAACAGAGGCTTTTCCTCCACTGGTATATTCAGGAAAAGAGATATTTGCTGCAGTGGTGATAGTGTTAAACTTATTTTCATTTGCATTATGTCTGTCACAGCAGTAGAATACAGTTTTTGAAATATGGTTCTAACAACATTATTTGCAACAATGATTATATCTGCTTCAAGCACTAAAGAATCCATTGTTTTATTCCAGGGATTGAACAGATGTTTGAGCATCTGGCTCACTTCCAGCATGCGGAATGTCATATAAATGGGACTGGAGGAAAGGAAGTACATTTAACTGATCAATTAAATCACTCTTACAAATTCCAATCAAAATATTTCTTATAATGGACACAAATGGGGACTTTTTTTTGGCTCTTTGAGTTCTACTTTAATTTTTTTCAACGTTCTTTTCAATTCCTCTTGCTCAAGAGACTCTGATTTAGTTTCTTCTTTTGGAGGTCTTTTCTCTCTAGCACTTTCTTCCTCTGTATCTGCAGAATCTTCTAGATATGACTCTGGTCCAGTTCCCCCAGGAAGAAAAATTTCTATAGGTTGGCCTATATCTGTAATTTTCAATGTCTCTGTTTTCTGCTTCAGTTTCATTAAACGTATGTGGAGGCATTCCATCCCAAATTAAATTGACTAGCTTCTTAAGCATTTGTTTCTCTTGTAGTGGGTTGTGTACACATTTCCAAATCTGGCAAGCTCACATTTAATTCAGTTTGAATAGCCTTCAAAATTGCACTTGATACCTTCTTTGTATGCATGTGTAAAGTGGACTGCAATAGTTCTTGATGTGTGTTAGCTCAAATGTTGGAACTTTCACTTTCCCCATCTGTCTCTCTTTTTATTTCCATTGATTATAGTACCCACAGTTATAAAATTTCTATTGGCGAACCCTTACAATTTAGCAAAAACCGTTTCAATGATATATGAACACAACTTTTCATTTATTTGGATACTTTTATTTTCTGCTCCCTCTTTCCCTGTTTCAGGGGCAGTAGTTTTCCCCTTATTGGTAGTTGTCTTTTGACTGTCTTGTTGGATCCCCCTGGACACCATGCTGGAGATTATGTCAGAGCATCAGCTCATTTCCTCAAAAAGTGAAGCAAATGGTAAGCTGTCAGGGTCAATATACTCTGAGATAGCTTTACATTCTGAACTTGTGAAATTGCTATCTGCCTCAGCACTACACAATCATGTAATGATATATTCTAGAATTGTATGAGAAATGAGCTGAATATCAGGCTGCAATGCAGTGGTTGTTCTTAAATTCTCATCGATCCACTGTCTGTTTGGTTCACTATCAGATGGGGAGAATGTGAATGATCTTCTATGAGCTCCGATTACATGTCATATAAAGTATCTCCAGTTCTGTCTAATACTTGTAATTTGGCACTTTTGTGAACTTCCTTTTGCCTAGGAAGGCACTGAAAAGGAGAAAATGTTTGTGGATCAATGTCAACAATTCCATATGAAAATATAGACCTCAGCTTCTGTGAAGGGACTGGAACATTGTTTTTACCTGTCTTTCCACTTAACACCTCACAAATACAATTTACTAATGAACTTGCAATAATGTCATTGTTTAGCTTTGTGGCAACAGCCCAATTCCTTTCTGGTTTTAGCAAAAACTACTGTATCTATATACTTCTTGGGAGGACCTTTCTCCCTAAGATTTAGATTCTTCTCATTGTATTTCAGTTCCTTCTTGATAGCATCCAGAACAATTTTTCCCACTTTAGTTGTGTATACACTAAGTTGAGATTGAAACAAAGATTTCTTGCCAGGTGCAGGCTTCAAACTAGCAGCATGGCTTTCTGGTTTGAAGCATTTTTGCGATTTTGAACAAATACATGACTTTGGCATCTTAAAAATTTTATGAGTTTTTTTTTTTTCTTGTAAATTTGTTTAAGACCCTTGTAGACTCTGGATATTAGAACTTTGCCAGATGCATAGTTTGCAAAAGATTTATCCCATTCTACGGGTTGTCTGTTTACTCGGTTGATAGTTTCTTTTGCTGTGCAAGAAGCTCTTTAGCTTAATTAGATTCCATTTGCCCATTTTTGCTTTTGTTGCAAAATAAAACCCCCAAACAACCTTATAAAAAAGTGGACAAAGGATATGAACACTTTTCAAAAGAAGACATACATGCGGCCCACAATCATATGAAGAAAGGTCAATATCACTGATCATTAGAGAAATGCAAATCAAAACCACGAGGAGATACTATCTCACATCAGTCAGAATGGCTAGTATGAAGTCAAAAAATAACAGATGCTGGTGAGGTTGTGGAGAAAAACGAATGCTTATACACTGTTGGTGGGAGTGTCAACTAGTTCAACCGTTATGGATGATAGTGTGGCGATTCCTCAAAGACCTAAAGACAGAAATTCCACTCGAGCCAGCAATCTCATTACTAGGTATACACCCAAAGGATTATACATCATTTTATTATAAAAACATACGTGCACATATGTTCACTGCAGCACTATTCACAAGAGCAAAGACATGGAATCAACCTAAATGCCCATCAATGATAGACTGGATAAAGAAAATGTAGTACATATACACCATGGAATAATATGCAGCCATAAAAAGGAATGAGATCATGTCCTTTGCAAGGACATGGTTGGAGCTGGAGGCCATTATCCTTAACAAGCTAACACAGGAACAGAAAACCAAATACCACATATTCTCACTTATAAGTGGGAGCTAAATGATGAGAACACATGGGCACATAGAAGGGAACAGACACTGGGGCCTGCTTGAGGGCAGAGGGAGGAGGGAGAGGATCAGGAAAAATAACTAATGAATACTAGGCTTAATACCTGGGTGATGAAATAATCTGTACAACAAACCCCCATGACACAAGTTTACCTAGGTAACAAGCCTGCACATGTACCCCTGAACTTAATATGAAAGTTAAAAAATAAAAATGGAATTACATTTTCAAAAATTCTGTGAGTAATTTTATCATTAATATGAACTAAAGGCTCACTTTCTTCAGACTAACCAGGGATGTTTTGCAGGGTCTATACTAAGTACAGCTAAAAATTTCATCTTCTTTTTACTCTTTAATCATATTTCTAATAGCTCTTTATTTGGCACACCAGCATTATCTAGAGAAGTTTGGTGTACTAGTGGAGAAAATGAAATATTTGGTGGCATTAATGATGTGACTAGAAGCCATGTGTAATGTTTTTAATACAGCATCTGCTATTCCTGAGCTACTGCATGGATTTCTGATGCAGAGAACATGTGGTTCACACATTCTTAATGTGACAGACATTGTGGTTTTCCTAAGGTAAGAAGTAAAGCTTCTTGACCATTTTTATTGACTAAATGACCATGGGACACAGAAGATATGTCTTTGAGCACTTCTGCTAAAATACTTGTAATTATGTTTTTGGAGACTTTTTGTATTTGATGTTTTGCATCATGGCTAAAAATCCAAATGTCTTTGTTCAAACAGGACTTGTCCATGAAAAGGTTTTTAATTATTAAAAACTGGGAGGTCAGTCTTTAACCCCCCAATCACAAAATGCTACTTTGCCTTGACAAGCAGGCTTTGTAGTTGAGTTGGTGTTTCTTTTGTATTTAAGACCAGTATTTCCCCTTGTTGACCAGTGATCAGGAACCTGTTCTCATAATTTTGCTTTTTCATCCTTGATAGGTGAAATCAGTAGATTTTCCACAACTTTGTTTATTCTTCATTATTGTCTTTGGAATAAAAGACAATGCCAGGAACATTAACAAGTTGATGATCCCCTAGATATGTTGTTCATATTCAGGGGACCATGAACTACTCTAGTGCCAGAGAGTCTGTTCTCTTCTTCAGTGCTAAAAGGACTGCTCATTCTGGAGCATCTACTCTTTTGCACATTGTTTTCATTGGTTTCTGATGTGAGTCAAGATATTGACTGCTGACAAGCAGCTGAAAGATGACCACTGTTTCTTTAGTTGCAATAAGGCTTTGATTATTACCTCTGATTTAAATATAACCTAGTATAGTGTCGATTGCTTCCTCTGTATAATGAACCAGAGAGAACCGGGACAAAATATTTGACACTCAATTTTGTATTTCTTCTTTGGCAATCAAATTGGCTGTATCAGGTTCAGTGCTAGATTTTCTTTTGCTGGCTCTTTGAAGGAACATACCTGTTGGATCTTTCATATGTTGCTGATAAGCAGGTTCCCATTAAAAATTCAGGAAACGAAGAGGACCGGTGCCCAATATGGCTGAATAGGAACAGCTCCAGACTCCAGCTCCCAGCGTGAGTGACACAGAAGACGGGTGATTTCTGCATTTTCAACTGAGGTACCGGGTTCATCTCACTGGGGAGTGCTGGACAATCGGTGCTGGTCAGCTGGTGCAGCCCAACCAGCAAGAGCTGAAGCAGGGCGAGGCATTGCCTCACCTGGGAAGCACAAGGGGGAAGGGAATCCCTTTTCCTAGCCAAGGGAAACTGAGACACACAACACCTGGAAAATCGGGTAACTCCCACCCTAATACTGCGCTTTACCAAGGGTCTTAGCAACGGCACACCAGGGGATTATATCCCACACCTGGCCTGGAGGGTCCCATGCCCACGGAGCCTCCCTCATTGGTAGCACAGCAATCTGAGATATAACTGCAAGGTGGCAGCGAGGCTGGGGGAGGGGCGCCCACCATTGGTGAGGCTTAAGTGGGTAAACAAAGCCACCAGGAAGCTCGAATTGGGTGGAGCCCACTGCAGCTCAAGGAGGCTGGCCTACCTCTGTAGACTCCTCCTCTGGGGACAGGGCATAGCTAAACAAAAAGCAGCAGAAACCTCGGCAGAGGTAAATGCCCCTGTCTGATAGCTTTGAAGAGAGCAGTGGATCTCCCAGCATGGAGGTTGAGATCTGAGAACGGATAGACTGCCTGCTCAAGTGGGTCCCTGACCCCTGAGTAGCCTAACTGGGAGACATCCCCCACTAGGTGCAGACTGACACCTCACACCTCACACAGCGGGGTACACCCCTGAGACGAAGCTTCCAGAGCAAGAATCAGACAGCAACACTCGCTGTGTAGCAGTATTCTATCTTCTGCAGCTTCCACTGCGTATATACCAGCAAACAGGGTCTGGAGTGGACCTCAAGCAAACTCCAACAGACCTACAGCTGAGGGTCCCGACTGTTAGAAGGAAATCTAACAAACATAAAGGACACCCACACCAAAACCCCATCAGTACATCACCATCATCAAAGACCAAAGGCAGATAAAACCACAAAGATGGGGAAACAGCAGTGCAGAGAAGATGGAAATTCAAAAAATCAGAGCGCATCTCCCCCTCCAAAGGAACGCAGCTGATTGCCAGCAACGGAACAAAGTTGGACACAGAATGACTTTGACAAGTTGAGAGAAGAAGGCTTCAGTCGATCAAACTTCTCAGAGCTAAAAGAGGAACTATGTAACCAGCTCAGAGAAACTAAAAACCCTGAAAAAAGAATGGATGAATGGATAACTAGAATAATCAATGCAGGGAAGACCTTAAAAGAACTGATAGAGATGAAAACCAGAACACGAGAAATACGTGACAAATGCACAAGCTTCAGTAACCTACTCGATCAACTGGCAGAAAGAGTATCAGTGATTGAAGATCAAATGAATGAAATGAAGCGAGAAGAGAAGTGTGGAGAAAAAAGAGTAAAAAGAAATGAACAAAGCCTCCAAGAAGTATGGGATTATGTGAAAAGACCAAATCTATGTCTGATTGGTGTGCCTGAAAGTGACAGGGAAAATGGAATCAAGTTGGAAAACACTCTGCAGGATAACATCCAGGAGAACTTCCCCAACCTAGTAAGGCAGGCCAACATCCAAAATCAGGAAATACAGAGAACGCCACAATGATACTCCTCAAGAAGAGCCACAAAGATACTCCTCGAGAAGAATCTGACAACATAATTGTCAGATTCACCAAAGTTGAAATGAAGGAAAAAATGTTAAGGGCAGCCAGAGAGAAAGGTCAGGTTACACACAAAGGGAAGCCCATCAGACTAACAGCACATCTCTTGACAGAAACTCTACAAGCCAGAAGAGAGTGGGGGCTAATATTCAACATTCTGAAAGAAAAGAATTTTCAACCCAGAATTTCATATCCAGCCAAACTAAGTTTCATAAGTGAAGGAGAAATAAAATCCTTTACAGACAAGCAAATGCTTAGAGATTTTGTCACCACCAGGCTTGCCCTACAAGAGATCCTGAAGGAAGCACTAAACATGGGAAGGAACAACAGGTACCAGTCATTGCAAAAACATGTCAAAATGTAAAGTCCATCGATGCTAGAAAGAAACTGCATCAACTAGCAAGCAAAATAACCAGCTAATATCATAATGACAGGATCAAGTTCACATATAACAATATTAACCTTAAATGTAAATAGACTAAATGGTCCAATTAAAAGACACAGACTGGCAAATTGGATAAAGAGTCAAGACCCATCAGTTTGCTGTATTCAGGAGACCCATCTCACATGCAGAGACACACATAGGCTCAAAATAAAGGGATGGAGGAAGATCTACCAAGCTAACAGAAAACAAAAAAAAAGCAGGAGTTGCAATCCCAGTCTCTGATAAAACAGACTTTAAACCATCAAAGATCAAAAGAGACAAAGAAGGCCATTACATAATGATAAAGGGATCAATTCATCAGGAAGAGCTAACTATCCTAAATATATATGCATCCAATACAGGAGCACCCAGATTCATAAAGCAAGTCCTTAGAGACTTACAAAGAGACTTAGACTCCCATACAATAATAATGGGAGACTTCAACACCCCACTGTCAACATTAGACAGATCAACAAGACAGAAAGTTAACAAGGATATCCAGGAATTGAACTCAACTCTGCACCAAGTGGACCCAATAGACATCTACAGAACTCTCTACCCCAAATCAACAGAATATACATTCTTCTCAGCACAACATCGCACTTATTCCAAAATTGACCACATAGTTGGAAGTAAAGCACTCCTCAGCAAATGTAAAAGAACAGAAATTATAACAAACTGTCTCTCAGACCACAGTGCAATTAAACTAGAACTCAGGACTAAGAAACTCAATCAAAACCACTCAACTACATAGAAACTGAACAACCTGCTCCTGAATGACTACTGGGTACATAACGAAATGAAGGCAGAAATAAAGATGTTCTTTGAAACCAATGAGAAGAAACATACAACATACCAGAATCTCTGGGACACATTTAAAGCAGTGTGTAGAGGGAAATTTATAGCACTAAATGTCCACAAGAGAAAGCAGGAAAGATCTAAAATTGACACCCTAACATCACAATTAAAAGAACTAGAGAAGCAAGAGCAAACACATTCAAAAGCTAGCAGAAGGCAAGAAATAACTAAGATCAGAGCAGAACTGAGGGAGATAGAGACACAAAAAACCCTCCAAAAAAATCAATGAATCCAGGAGCTGGTTTTTTGAAAAGATCAACAAAATTGATAGACTGCTAGCAAGACTAATAAAGAAGAAAAGAGAGAAGAATCAAATAGATGCAATAAAAAATGATAAAGGGGATATCACCACCGACCCCACAGAAATACAAACTACCATCAGAGAATACTATAAACACCTCTACGCAAATAAACTAGAAAACCTAGAAGAAATGGATAATTTCCTGGACACTTACACTCTCCCAAGACTAAACCAGGAAGAAGTTGAATCCCTGAATAGACCAATAGCACGCTCTGAAATTGAGGCAATAATTAATAGCCTACCAACCAAAAAAAGTCCAGGACCAGACGGATTCACAGCCGAATTCTACCAGAGGTACAAGGAGGAGCTGGTACCATTCCTTCTGAAACTATTCCAATCAACAGAAGAGCGAATCCTCCCTAACTCATTTTATGAGGCCAACATCATCCTGATACCAAAGCCTGACAGAGACACAACAAAAAAAGAGAATTTTAGACCAATATCCCTGATGAACATCGATGCAAAAATCCTCAATAAAATACTGGCAAACCGAATCCAGCAACACATCAAAAAGCTTATCCACCATGATCAAGTGGGCTTCATCCCTGGGATGCAAGGCTGGTTCAACATATGCAAATCAATAAATGTAATCCAGCATATAAACAGAACCTAAGACAAAAACCACTTGATTATCTCAATAGATGCAGAAAAGGCCTTCGACAAAATTCAACAGCCCTTCATGCTAAAAACTCTCAATAAATTCGGTATTGATGGAATGTATCTCAAAATAATAAGGGCTATTTATGACAAACCCACAGCCAATATCATACTGAATGGGCAAAACCTGGAAGCATTCCCTTTGAAAACTAGCACAAGACAGGGATGCCCTCTCTCACCACTCCTATTCAACATAGTGTTGGAAGTTCTGGCTAGGGCAATTAGGCAAGAGAAGGAAATAAAGGGTATTCAGTTAGGAAGAGAAGAAGTCAAATTGTCCCTGTTTGCAGATGACATGATTGTATATTTAGGAAACCCCATTGTCTCAGCCCAAAATCTCCTTAAGCTGATAAGCAACTTCAGCAAAGTCTCAGGATACAAAATCAATGTGCAAAAATCACAAGCATTCTTATACACCAGTAACAGACAAACAGAGAGCCAAATCATGAATGAACTCCCATTCACAATAGCTTCAAAGAGAATAAAATAGCTAGGAATCCAACTTACAAGGGATGTGAAGGACCACTTCAAGGAGAACTACAAAGCACTGCTCAGTGAAATAAAAGAGGACACAAACAAATGCAAGAACATACCATGCTCATGGATAGGAAGAATCAATATCGTGAAAATGGCCACATTGCCCAAGGTAATTTATAGATTCAATGCCATCCCCATCAAGCTACCAATGACTTTCTTCACAGAATTGGAAAAAACTTCTTTAAAGTTCATATGGAACCAAAAGACCCCGCATTGCCAAGACAATCCTAAGCCAAAAGAACAAAGCTGGAGGCATCACGCTACCTGACTTCAAACTATACTACAAGGCTACAGTAACCAAAACAGCATGGTACTGGTACCAAAACAGAGATATAAACCAATGGAACAGAACGGAACCCTCAGAAATCATACCACACACCTACAGCCATCTGATCTTTGACAAACCTGACAAAAACAAGAAATGGGGAAAGGATTCCCTATTTAATAAATGGTGCTGGAGAAACTGGCTAGCCATAAGTAGAAAGCTGAAACTGGATCCCTTCCTTACACCTTATACAAAAATTAATTCAAGATGGATTAGAGACTTAAATGTTAGACCTAAAACCATAAAAACCCTAGAAGAAAACTTAGGTAATACCATTCAGGACATAGACATGGGCAAGGACCTCATGTCTAAAATACCAAAAGCAACGGCAACAAAAGCCAAAATTGACAAATGGGATCTAATTAAACTAAAGAGCTTCTGCACAGCAAAAGAAACTACCATCAGAGTGAACAGGCAACCTACAGAATGGGAGAAAATTTTTGCAATCTACTCATCTGACAAAGGGCTAATATCCAGAACCTATAAATAACTCAATCAAATTTACAAGAAAAAAACAAACAACCCCATCAAAAAGTGGGCAAAGGATATGAACAGACACTTCTCAAAATAAGACATTCATACAGCCAACAGACACATGAAAAAATGCTCATCATCACTTGCCATCAGAGAAATGCAAATCAAAACCACAATGAGATACCATCTCACACCAGTTAGAATGGCAATCATTAAAAAATCAGGAAACAACAGGTGCTGGAGAGGATGTGGAGAAATAGGAACACTTTTACACTGTTGGTGGGATTGTAAACTAGTTCAACCATTGTGAAAAACAGTGTGGCGATTCCTCAAGGATCTAGAACTAGAAATATCATTTGACCCAGCCATCCCATTACTGGGGATATACCCAAAGGATTATAAGTCATGCTGCTATAAAGACACATGCACACGTATGTTTATTGTGGCACTATTCACAGTAGAAAAGACTTGGAATCAACCTAAATGTCCATCAGTGACAGATTGGATTAAGAAAATGTGGCACATATACACCATGGAATACTATGTAGCTATAAAAACGGATGAGTTCGTGTCCTTTGTAGGGACATAGATGCAGCTGGAAACCATCATTCTCAGCAAACTATCACAAGAACAGAAAACCAAATACTGCATGTTCTCACTCATAGGTGGGAATTGAACAATGAGATCACTTGGACACAGGAAGGGGAGCATCACACACCAGGTCCTATTGTTGGGAGGGGGTAGGGGGAGGGATAGCATTAGGAGATATACCTAATGTAAATGACGAGTTAATGGGTGCAGCACACCAACAAGGCACATATATACATATGTAACAAACCTGCACATTGTGCACATGTACCCTAGAACTTAAAGTATAATTAAAAAAAAAAGTCAGGAAACAACAGATGCTGGAGAGGATGTGGAGAAATAGGAACATCTTTTCCACTGTTGGTAGGAGTGTAAATTAGTTCAACCATTGTGGAAGACAGTGTGGTGATTCCTCAAGGATCTAGAACCAGAAATACCATTTGACCCAGCAATCCCATTACTGGGTATATACCCAAAGAATTATAAATCGTTCTACTATAAAGACACATGCACACGTATGTTTATTGCACCACTGTTCACAATAGCAAAGACTTGGAACCAACCCAAATGCCCATCAATGATAGACTGGATAAAGAAAATGTGGAGGCCGGGCGCAGTGGCTCAAGCCTGTAATCCCAGCACTTTGGGAGGCCGAGACGGGCGGATCACGAGGTCAGGAGATCGAGACCATCCTGGCTAACACCATGAAACCCCGTCTCTACTAAAAAAAAAAAAATACAAAAAACTAGCCGGGCGAGGTGGCGGCGCCTGTAGTCCCAGCTACTCGGGAGGCTGAGGCAGGAGAATGGCGTAAACCTGGGAGGCGGAGCTTGCAGTGAGCTGAGATCCGGCCACTGCACTCCAGCCCGGGCGACAGAGCGAGACTCCGTCTCAAAAAAAAAAAGAAAATGTGGCACGTATGCACCATGGAATACTATGCAGCTATAAAAAAGAATGAGTTCATGTCCTTTGCAGGGACATGGATGAAGCTGGACACCATCATTCTCAGCAAACTAACACAGGAACAGAAAACCAAACACCGCATGTTCTCACTCGTAAGTGGGAGCTGAACAATGAGAACACATGGACACAGGGAGGGGGACATCACACACTGAGGCCTGCTGGGGGTTGGGGGAGCTAAGGGAGGGATAACATTAGGAGAAACAACTAATGTAGGTGATGGGTTGATGGGTGCAGCAAACCACCATGGCATGTGTATACCTATGTAACAAACCTGCACGTTCTGCACATGTATCCCAGAACTTAAAGTATAATAATAAAAAAGGAAATATATAAAAGAAAAAAAATTGTCATCAATCTTTGAAAACAAAACAAAATAAAATAAAGTCACTCTTGTCCACACACTCTGTATTGGCTATGTCCTTTTACTCATTGCAGATGTATTCTGGTAACATAAAAATCCCTTTGCCTATCATAAAATAGTACATTTTTAAGTTGTTACTCTCAAAACAGCCAGAACAAGAGTCTTTACCTTCCACAGGAACTGTACTTCTCAAGGCTGTAGATACAAGTCAGTGGCAGCAAAGACTGGATGCCTAGCATTTGGACACTAGGAGAATGATAGGATCCCTATAATGTGGTTGTTGCCTCCCCCACAATTATCTCCAAAGTTAGCTCCGAGATTGTTCAGGTTTAGGCCAACATTCAAAGAAAATTTATCACCTTGCTGTATGTAACATACTCTCTTTTGACCCATTAGAGGGTTAAGGGCCAACCCAGGGAAGAATTATTTTATTTCACTCTAATTCCCAAATGTCTTAATGCATTCTTTGTTGCATGACATAAAATTTACCATTTTACCATTTTAAAGCATACTTCAGCAGCATTATGTACGTTGACAATGTCGTGCTACCATTGCTACTATCTAGTTCTTTCACAGCCCTTTTTTTTTTTTTTTTTAACTACAGATGAGAAAGTGGCAATAAGTTTGAAAAACATACTTTGGGATGACAGCATATGGTTGAAAACACTTTTTTTACATAAACATGTCCTAAGTGAAACATCTCTAAGAATAACATGTAAACATTAACAGGGAAGATACTTACCTTCTTCGTCTGAATTGGCCTAAATCCAATCCATTCCAATACATATGAGCTGAGAATTTCAATATGTGTTATTTCCTTATGACCACAGATCATGCACAGTAGACCTACATTCTTATGCTTAGGGTAGCATTCCTGATCTTAGTATATAAAATAGAGGCATTCTTAAAGTTTTTAATGAAGTGAAATGTGAGAGATAGAATAGGATTTTTCAGCTTACTTTCACTATACCACTAGACCAAGAAATATCTTTTTGGTGCCAATTGTGTGCTTGTTGCACAGTCTATGAATTGAACAGACATACGTGTGAATGTGTGAGTATGCCACTCCCCTGAACCTCTCTTTGTTCATGTTTGATCCATCCAGCCCCAGAATTGTGGTTCATCAAATTCACCTTCTTATCCTTGCTTGGTCCACGTTGCAGCTTTCAGGTGACCAGGTCATTTCTTTGGGTGGCATGGCCAACTTAATAGTCTTATTACTACCAGGAAAATAAAGAGACACATCCAAGGCACCCTGGCTCAACCGCCTAAGGGGCAGGAATCTCAGCCCTGAGCCAGGTCTGCTGTGGTCTGCAAAGGGATTTCCCTTAATGGCTTCCCATTATGGAGTAGGTTTGTGATATTCAATGCTTTTCCTGTTTTGTCTGGACCTCCTGAGGCTCCCCAACCTACCCCAGCGAGCTCCCTTGCCCAAAGGGCCAATACTCTCTTTTAACAATAACTTTGGACCCCTGTAAAACCCGAGATTAACTGAGATTGAAAGTCATAGAAGAGAAACAGGCAAAGAGGGAGACTGACTAATGTCAACAGATGATGGCTGGCTTTCTGATTCACAGATTTTTTTTTTTCTCTTATAACATATTTGAAAAAAAACCCTTAATATATTATGTTTTCAATGAATACTTTTTCCCGACAGGGATTTTGATGAACAGATTTCTATGGACATGTTCTATATGGAGACCTGCTTTAGAATCATTATCCAGAAATATTCATTAAAATCTACTTATGAGGCGGGACGTGGTGGCTCACGCCTGTAATCCCAAAACTTTGGGAGGCCGAGGCAGCTGGATTGCTTGAGGCCAGGCATTTGAGACCAGCCTGGCCAACATGATGAAACCCCGTCTCTAATAAAAATGCAAAAAATTAGCCAGGTGTGGTGGCTTGCGCCTACAGTCCCAGCTACTTGGGAGGCTGAGGCAAGAGAATCGCTTGAACCCGGAAGGCAGAGGTTGCAGTGAGCCAAGATCGTGCCACTGCACTCCAGCCTGGGTGACAGAGTGAAATGCCATCTCAAAAAAAAAAAAAATCCACTTATGGTACTAGATGGCGTACAAACATGTTAGAAAGTGTTAGAGTAGGAAGAGATTAATAACATGCAGACTAATGAAAAAATATTGAGCATATATATATGTAAAATAATTCATTCAACAAATCAATGCTATTGAGTGTTTACTATGTGCCAGGCACTGTATGGTCATTCCAATATAACGTAGGAAGTCCTATAATAAAGGGGTATATATAATGCTTCATAAACAGTGACAGAGGGTGTCCACACAGATTGTGAGGAAGGTTCTCTGGAGGAGGTGACACGAACTGAATGAATCTTAAAGGATAACAAGCTTTAAAGAGGGACACTCAAGTTCTAGACAAATGAAATAGTAAGGGCAAAGATCCTGAGGTGTAAATAACATGATATGTTTAGAGAATTGAATGTTGTTCAGTATCTCTGGAGCACAGAATACATGTAGAATGGTCTAGAGATTAGGCAGGCGAGGTAGGCAGTGGCCCCAAATTTTAAGGTGTATTTTGTGCCTCACTGGGAGTCCCTGGAAGGTTTGAAACAAAGCAGTGACAGCAAGGAATAAGGACCTAGTATGATATCTTAATATCCATTTTACAAGTAGGTTTTGAAGAATACCAACAAATAATAATTTTCTTTTTCTGTCTGAAAATCTATCTGCAGCTCAGAGAATTGTTTCTTCTCATGATTCATCCAATAAGTCAGTGTCTAATTCGGATTAGAACATAGAATAGAATATTGTGATATCTAGAAAAGGGCTATATCTAATTTGGTATTTAATATGATCAGAAAATCACAATTTTAATTCATCATTATTGAATAATAATCCATAGATTCTTCTCTACTGTGAGTCAGAGAGAGGAGACTAGGGAGTTTTGAGGAGATAGGTAGACATTGAATGATCAGAAACCTCTGATCAAGCAGGGCAAGCAGAAAGGACTCGCCTATCTACTCCACTCTTCTTACAATCCCATGCTCTTCCCAGCTCACTACAAAATAAATGTGGCTAAGTTGGATCAAGAGTGTAATATTAGAATCTGGGAAAACGTTCCAAAAATTATTAGCCCTAAATTATAAAATCAATCTCTCTTGACTTTTCAGACATCAAAACTGCCATCCAAATTACTGTCAAGAAAAAGTATGTATGATGAAATTAAGTTCTTTTCTAATAAGAGAAAAATCTGTGACATTAGTCAGTCTCCCTCTTTGCCTGTTTCTCTTCCTTCACTTTCAACCTCAGTTAACTTTGGGTTTAACAGGGGTTCAAAGTTACTGTTAAAAGAGAGTATTGGCCTTTTGAGCAAGGCATCCCAGAAGGGTTGGTTGGGGAGCCTTAGGAGGTCTAGCTAAAACAGGAAAAGCATTGAATACCACAATCAGAATGCTCTGAAAAATAGAAAGTAGTGTTACAAATTAGAGCCAGTTCAAAGTCAAGGTGAATTGGTATTTATTTTTCTCCCAATAAATATTAAGTGTATTGTGAGTAACCAATAAATTCCAATGATCTGTTTTAAAAGTCTTACTTAAATTCTATATAACTTTTTGAGTTTCTTTGTGTATGTTTTTACGTGTGTTTGGTTTTGAAAAGGAAGGAGCTGGAATTAATAGCACTCAAGCCTGAGAAATTAAGTGTGAAGATAATACTGTTGTGGTGGTTTTAGAGTATGTCCACAAATTCTTTGATACTTCTCTCTGCAAGGGTGGAGGTTAATTCTCTTCCTCTTGAGTGTGGGCTGGACCTAATGACTTGCTTCTAATGAATAGCATATGGTGGAAAAGGTTGTGTGTAACTTCAGAGGTAAGGTCATAAGATCTACTGTGACTTCAACCCCTCTCTCGGAACACTTGCTCTGGGAGAAGCCAGCTGCCATAATCATGGGGCTACTCCAGAAGCCCTATAGAGTGGCCCATATGGTGAGGAACTGAAACCTCTTGCTAACAGCCAGCAAGGAATTGAGACCTTCTGCTAATAGCCCTGTGAGTCAAGCCTTCAGGTGACTGCAGGAAGCCAGGATGATATCTTGACTGTAACCTCCTGAGACACCCCAGGTCAGAACCATCTAGCCAAGCTGCTCCTGTATTCCGGACCACAGAAGCCATGAGGTCATTTGGGTTTTTTTTGTTTGTTTGTTTGTTTTAAACTGCCAAGTTTTAGGGTAATTTGTTACTTAGTAATAGATATCTAATGGAGCTCCTAAAAACAATAAATACCTGTATGGTTCTTAGCAATTGGAGAATTAAATATCCTGAAGAACCTAAATGTGTAATACCTATTAGAAATACAATGGGAATATAATACAATACAAATACAATTATGGTGGAGAATGTCAATGCACCTCATTGATGGCTGGACACATCTAGTAGACGTAAAAAAAGATAGTCTAGTAGACAGATCAGTAAAGACATAGGTTAACTGAATAGTATAATCCATAAATATAACTTAATATTCATTTGGAGTTTTATATACTTTAAATAGAGAATATATATTTTTTGTGTGTCTGTGAAACACTTTCAAATATCAATCATGTATTTAGCCACAAAGAAAACATTAACAACTTCGGTATGCTAGAGATTTCCAGGCTACATTCTCTGAAACTAATAAAAATAATGTGATGCAAAAGAATAATTTCTTGGAAATAAACAAACATACTATGGACAACTCTTAGATCAAAAAAGAAATTAAAAGGGGAAAGTATAATCTACCTGAAAAATTACACCTTATATCAAGATCTATGGAAAACAACAAAAGCTGTTTCCATGGGTGTTGATATAAAGTGTTCTTTTCATTGCTTCTCTCATGAGTCCCAGACCAGTTTCTCCAACTGCCTGTTTGACTATCCACTTAGATATCCTATTGGATGCCCACAAGCACCTTATACTCATACCAATATTCAAAGCTGAACTAAACCTTTTTCTTCCAAAAGTGTTCCCCTTGCTGTATTGCCTATCTACTGAATGACACCACTCTTCACTATCCACATAGTTGCCCAGTCTAGGAATCTGGGTGTTGTCTTCAACTCCTTTGTCGCTTATATTCAACTGGACACCAAACCTCAGCCATTTGACCTCCTTAGTTTAAGTCAGATCTGGACCCAGTTCTCTATCCTCATTGCCAATGCCTTTGTTCAGGACTCATTTCTCGCTTTGACTATTGTAATAGCTTCTTTAATTGTAGCAAGAAGCATGGTATTATGGTTAGGTTTGGTTGAGTAAGACCGACATGGGTTAAAACTCTGGCTTTGCCACATGCTGTGTGACTTTGGGCAAGATAATTTACCACCCTGAGACTTAGTTTGCTTATATATAGAATGATAGATAAAAATAATAGTGATTTCACTAAATTATTGGGAGAGTTAAGTGAGAGAATATAAAGGGTTTAGCATGGTATCTGGTACATAGTTAGTGTTCAATAATTGCTGTTATTATTATTATTGTTTCTTTCCTCCAATTTCTTTAATTCTAATTCTATTTTACCTCTTCTGAAAGGGCAAATTCTGACTATATTATTTCCCATGCTTTTTTTTTTTTTTTTTTGAGACTGAGTCTCGCTCTATCGCCCAGGCTGGAGTGCAGTGGCGTGATCTCGGCTCACTGCAACCTCCACCTCCCAGGTTCAAGTGATTCTCGTGCCTCAGCCTCCTGAGTAGCTGGGATTACAGGGGCCTACCACCATGCCCTGCTAAATTTTGTATTTTTAGTAGAAACGGGGTTTCACCATGTTGGCCAGGCTGGTCTCGAACTCCTGATCCACCCGCTTCAGCCTCCCAAAGTCCTGGGATTACAAGCGTGAGCCATCACACCCGGCCTGCTGATAGTTTTCAATACTTGCCCTTGATTAACAGGATAAAAGGTAAATGCTTGTCATGGCCTACCAGAATCTTAATGATCCAGTCCTTCTCTACCAGTCAAGCTTCATCTTCTGCAATTCTGTGACTTGAACTTTCAGGTAAAACGGTTCTAAAAAAATTTGTATTTCCACAAACACATCATGCTTTAATGTCTATATCTTGGTAAATGTATTCCCTTTTCCTGGAAGGTTCTCTCTACCACCTTCCATTTGTTTGCTTAGAAAATTCTTTTTTATCCTTCGTGTCTCAGCTCAATTGTGGTTTCTTCTGTAAAAGCTTCCTTGTGCTTCCACTAGATTTTGTACATATCTCCAGTATGCACTTATCATATTGGGTTGTAATTATTGACATGACTGTTCCCCACTAAACTGTAAAATTCCAGGGTAGGGACCTGAAATGGATTTTCTGCTTTGTATGTTAAATACTTGGCACAGTGCCTGGCATGTAGCAGATGCTCAACAAACGTTAGTTGAGTGAATGAATTAAGGGGTTGCAAGATGTACTTAATAATTGTTGCTAATATTTACCGGGTTCATAGCTGAAGCTTGGTTTCTTGGGCCTTTTTGCACTTAAATCAGCATGTGTCACCTATATATACCATAAGAAAAATTAAAAAAATAAAACAAAAGTTCCCCAAGGAGATTTTAAATAATGTGAACATTGGGTATTTTTCACATTTAAAATATAAAAATTTCAGAAAGAGATTTAAGAACTTATTTCAAAAGCCCATTTTTAATAAATATCCGTGTTTTATATGACATCTACTATTTGTAGAACTGAATTTGTAGAACTCAAAGGTTTATAGAATTCATTGGTATTCTAAAATTAAGTAACTGAGGAATCACCCTGATAAGCATGGAAGGTAGTCAACTGAACAGCTAAAAAGAATATGTGTGGTTTTTAAACAAAGCTAAGTATAGGAGAGACATTTTTAGAGAACTGGAAGGCAGACAGCAGGTTAGAATGTGACTCTTTGACTTGGCCAAGAACTCTACTTGCTTTGGTAATTGTACAGGGAGATAAATGCAACAAAGTTGACTTTATTTTTTCCACATCTGAGAGCTGGACACAAGCCACCAGAAGTACATTTCCTAACACTGATAAGATGGGTGAAACAAGTTGGAAAATAGTATTGTATTCTATTGTAATAAAGGTGTTTATGCTATTTCTCAAAATAATGAGATATTTGTGACCATTTGATGTACTTATTTTGTCCAGCATATTTCAAAGTCTCCTTTAAAAACTGGTGGTCTAAATTTGTTTATTGATACTTTTTGGTAAAAATAAGTAATATTAGGTTTGCCATCCATGTTAAAATAAGGGGACACTTTTTCCTGGGTCTGTGTTGAGGCCAGTGAAAAAAATTAACTCCTGATGTGCAACTACTAAACTAACTCAAAGTAGTTAAATTTTTTCCTTTAGACACTGAACATACTGATTATGCATGTTGACTTAGTAGCACAATGCTTTGCATATAGCAAGTGTTTCATAAATATTTGTTTATACAGAGAAGCATATTACGGCAGACGTGCTACGTTTTAGCCATTACACATAAGCAAGTCTGTCACTTACTATGCAATTAACAGAGGATATGCCAATGACATTTTCTACTTTAGTTATACAGAATTCTTTTGGGAAGACTTCAGTAAATTACCTGCTTGATGACATCTCTCTCAAACCATGTTACCTTTTTAGAACAGCAAAAATCAGTTAATACAGTGCTAACAGAGCCAACAATGTGGATTTGATTCCAATAATAATCAGTTGGTATCCTGCAGAGAGAATCTATGCCGTGACTAGGGGCTACACCATGAATATCTGCTGCTAACTTTCCAGCAGTAGATGACTAACGACTGGTAACAAAGGGGACAGAATGAGACAATATAGTTGTCTCTGCACAACCCATCAGCACTAGAAGACAAGTGATTCACAAAAACCCAATTTGATGCTTCATCTTCAGGGCACTAGTATGCATCTTGAAGTTCATGTAGCTCACCAGTTAGCCTATAACCTAAGGGCTATTAAGTGGTAACACTCAAGTTGCTTCAGGAAATTACTATTAAGAATCAAGGCAAATATAACATTCAAATTTGGGATCTGTCTAACAAATCTCAGGCCCACCATCTTTCTTTTTCTAACTGACAAATTGTTACTGGTATTCCCTACACTTACAGCTTGGTAACACTAACATAACTTGATAGCCACCAGTGTCAGTAGACTAAAGTAGCACAGGGCTATTACTGGGGTTTGCATTTCAATTTTTGTAAAACCTTACTTTAGGATGGTTAATTTCAGGGAATAAGGCTGTTCTAAATTGTCATTTAATGAATGAAGTTGTTTTATACCAATCTTGATCATAATTTCATACTTCATTTGTTCTATCTACATCTGGTACAAAAGAAATGTTACTTGCCTCTTGTCTCAGAGTATCTGGTAAAGATTGTCTGGGGACATTTGTTGTTTTAGCAGAAACAACTGAAGTATGAAGTGAGGCACTTTTTATTCCTGGGAAAAAGAAGAGGTACTATTAAATATGAGAAAATTATATAGTTCTCCTTCCTGGGCTGCCATAATGTCTAGAATTACTATAGTCAAGGATGTATTTATTCCGGTTAAGGCAGTAGCTCCAAGGATAAGATGACTTGATGAGGTTTTTAAATTTCCCCTGCCTACAAACTTCTAATGGCTTGCCACTTACCTCAGGGACAAGTCTGAACTCCCTAACTTCTGGCTCTAACTTCCTTTGCTAGCTTTATCTCCCTCCCAACGAGAATGAAATATTTTGCACTTTATTCAGTAGCCAAGAGCTACCACTGAGGACTTTTGAGTAGAGGGATTATATGCCCAAAGCTGTATTTTGGAAAGGTTACGTTCACAGCAAAACATAGAATAGGTTAAAAGGAAGAAAAAGAACACATAATGGAGTACTATTCAGTCATAAAAAGAATGAGATTCAGTCATTTGCAATAACATGGATGGGACTGGGGGTCATTATGTTTTTTTTTTTTAAATTTATTTATTATTATTATACTTTAAGTTGTAGGGTACATGTGCATAATGTGCAGGTTTGTTACATATGTATACTTGTGCCATGTTGGTCTGCTGCACCCATCAACTCGTCATTTGCATCAGGTATAACTCCCAATGCAATCCCTCCCCCCTCCCCCCTCCCCATGATAGGCCCCGGTGTGTGATGTTCCCCTTCCCGAGTCCAAGTGATCTCATTGTTCAGTTCCCACCTATGAGTGAGAACATGCGGTGTTTGGTTTTCTGTTCTTGTGATAGTTTGCTAAGAATGATGGTTTCCAGCTGCATCCATGTCCCTACAAAGGACGCAAACTCATCCTTTTTTATGGCTGCATAGTATTCCATGGTGTATATGTGCCACATTTTCTTAATCCAATCTGTCACTGATGGACATTTGGGTTGATTCCAAGTCTTTGCTATTGTGAATAGTGCTGCAATAAACATACGTGTGCATGTGTCTTTATAGCAGCATAATTTATAATCCTTTGGGTATATCCCCAGTAATGGGATGGCTGGGTCATATGGTACATCTAGTTCTAGATCCTTGAGGAATCGCCATACTGTTTTCCATAATGGTTGAACTAGTTTACAATCCCACCAACAGTGTAAAAGTGTTCCTATTTCTCCACATCCTCTCCAGCACCTGCTGTTTCCTGACTTTTTAATGATCGCCATTCTAACTGGTGTGAGATGGTATCTCATTGTGGTTTTGATTTGCATTTCTCTGATGGCCAGTGATGATGAGCATTTTTTCATATGTCTGTTGGCTGTATGAATGTCTTCTTTTGAGAAATGTCTGTTCATATCCTTTGCCCACTTTTTGATGGGGTTGTTTGTTTTTTTCTTGTAAATTTGTTTGAGTTCTTTGTAGGTTCTGGATATTAGCCCTTTGTCAGATGAGTAGATTGCAAACATTTTCTCCCATTCTGTAGGTTGCCTGTTCACTCTGATGGTAGTTTCTTTTGCTGTGCAGAAGCTCTTTAGTTTAATTAGATCCCATTTGTCAATTTTAGCTTTTGCTGCCGTTGCTTTTGGTGTTTTAGACATGAAGTCTTTGCCCATGCCTATGTCCTGAATGGTACTACCTAGGTTTTCCTCTAGGATTTTGATGGTATTAGGTCTAACATTTAAGTCTCTAATCCATCTTGAATTAATTTTCGTATAAGGAGTAAGGAAAGGATCCAGTTTCAGCTTTCTACTTATGGCTAGCCAATTTTCCCAGCACCATTTATTAAATAGGGAATCCTTTCCCCATTTCTTGTTTCTCTCAGGTTTGTCAAAGATCAGATGGCTGTAGATGTGTGGTATTATTTCTGAGGACTCTGTTC
>NC_037689.1:128061489-128339157 GCF_003255815.1 Theropithecus gelada
GCCTGGGTATCAGCAGCAGAGGCTGCAGAAGATAGAATATTTCTGAACAGCGAGTGTACCTGTCTGATTCTTGCTTTGGAAGCTTCCTCTCAGGGGTGTACTCCACCCTGTGAGGTGTGGGGTGTCAGACTGCCCCTAGTGGGGGATGTCTCCCAGTTAGGCTACTCAGGGGTCAGGGACCCGCTTGAGCAGGCAGTCTGTCCCTTCTCAGATCTCAACCTCCTGTTGGGAGATCCACTGCTCTCTTCAAAGCTGTCAGACAGAGTCCTTTGCGTCTGCAGAGGTTTCTGCTGCTTTTTTTGTTGTTGTTGTTGTTGTGTAGCTGTGCCCTGTCCCCAGAGGTGGAGTCTACAGAGACAGGCAGGTTTCCTTGAGCTGCTGTGAGCTCCACCCAGTTCGAGCTTCCCAGCAGCTTTGTTTACCTACTTAAGCCTCAGCAATGGCGGGCGCCCCTCCCCCAGCCTCGCTGCTGCCTTGCCGGTAGATCACAGACTGCTGTGCTAGCAATGAGGGAGGCTCCGTGGGCGTGGGACCCTCCCGGCCAGGTGTGGGATATGATCTCCTGGTGTGCCTGTTTGCTGAAAGCGCAATATTGGGGTGGGAGTTACCCGATTTTCCAGGTGTTGTGTGTCTCAGTTCCCCTGGCTAGGAAAAGGGATTCCCTTCCCCCTTGCGCTTCCCAGGTGAGGCGATGCCTTGCCCTGCTTCAGCTCTCGCTGGTCGGGCTGCAGCAGCTGACCAGCGCCGATCGTCCGGCACTCCCCAGTGAGATGAACCCAGTACCTCAGTTGAAAATGCAGAAATCACCAGTCTTCTGTGTCGCTCGCGCTGGGAGTTGGAGACTGGAGCTGTTCCTATTCGGCCATCTTGCTCCGCCCCCTCGGGACTGGGGGTCATTATGTTAAGTGAAATAAGCGAGGTACAGAAAAACAAACATTACATGTTCTCACCTATTTGTGGGATATAAAAATAAAAACGATTTAACTCATGGACATAGAGAGTAGAAGGATGGGTGACCATTTATTAGAGGCTGGGAGAGGTAGTGGGGGTGGCTAGAGGGGAGGTGGGGATGTTTAACGGGTACAAAAAATAGAATGAAAAAATAGGCCTAGTATTTGACAGCACAAAAGGGTGATTATAGTTAATAATAACTTAATTGTACATTTTAAAATAACTTAGAGTGTAATTGGATTGTTTGCAACTCAAGGATAAATGCCTGAGAGGATGGATACCCCATTGTCCATGATGTGCTTATTTCACATTGCATGCTTGTATCACAACATCTAATGTACCCCATAAATATATACACCAAGTATGTGCCCACAAAAATTAAAAAAGAAAAAAGAAAATGAGAAGGAAAAGGAAACATTTTACTGAAAGAAAGGAATAAGAAGAGACTGGAGGCAAATTACTGTAATCATTAAGGGCAGGGATAACATGAATGGAAAGGAAAGGTAAATTACACAGAATGTGGCAATTTTAAGATGTAAAATATGAGCAATGGGAAAAAGTGAAAGATGAGCAAAGTTTTGTGCCTAGATAAAAAAGGAGGAAGTGAGAACAGGTTTTGGGGTGATTGGAAGATGATGAATTTTGCTTTGTGCATATTAGATTTAAAGTGCTCACTGACCACCCAGGTGGTGATGTCCTAGTGTGCTTGGTGGCTGTGGGTGTGTGTAGAATATGCCTGGGAATCTTCTGTAGGGACTAGCAGAGACTTAGCTAACCTCTAGTCCAGCCTTACTGAGATGGGAAGCAGGATGTATTTTCATGTCTGAGGAGAAGGATGGCAGTAGAAGGTAGGGACCTTCTTGGGGAGAATTTTCTGCACTGGGACTCCCAAATCATACTATGTTATGAACTTACTCTGCCTATCAGTAAGGGCAGCCATTGCAGGAGCTCTAACTTCTCCACACTTTGTAAATCCCAAAGGGCCTATTCAGCTAAAAACTCACCCCAATATGTAAGATAATAACATTCATAATCATGAATTTTTAAAAAATCTTCCTTTACTAAAAACTAAGCACAGATTTTATAATCAGGAAAATAACCGGCTGTATGACAAAACTAATTATTTAATTGAAAAACTACAGAAAAACTATGAATATTGTTTTATTTCTTACCTCCTTCATTTGAAGGACATGACAGTTTAGTAGTTTCTTTATCTTTCTATATGGTTTAGTATTCCAGATAAAAGCATTCATTAGTAATTAAGCTTCTATTAGTATTTTTTCACCCTGCATGGGGTATCTGATAATTAAGCTTCTAAAAGAGACTTTTGCCTATTCTACAGGCATCAAATTAATGTAATATCTTCCCTTCATCCCCTACCTCTCTCCTAAGCACTGGTCTCAATGCTAATACATATTATCAACCACTTGCTGGACATCTCTCACAGACACCTAAACTTAACTAGCTCATTATGTACCCATGTACTCACATCTTTCCAAATTCGCTTCCCTTCCTGTAGTTCGTATCTTAGTTAAAGGCATGGTGATTCACCCAGTGCTGCATTCTAAAAGTTTAGAGTTGCCCCGTTTATTTCATTAAGGCCATTCCAATTCAATCTAATGCTTATTGAGCACACTGCTTAGACCTGAAAAAATATATTTAATTCCTGACCTCAAGAAGCTTATCATCCAGTAGAACAGTCAGAAAAATATGATACAGTAGAATGAGTTCTGAGACAGAGGTAAGCCTAAGCACCATGGAAGCACAGAGAAAAGACACCCTACTTTGTTAAAAACCTATATACAAAAACTGAATAATGCAGTAATAATAATAATCCTCATCATTGATATGGTTTGGCTGTGTCCCCACTCAAATCTCACCTTGAATTGTAATAATCCCTATGTGTCAAGGTGGAGAGAATTGAATCATTGGGGAAGTTTTCCCCATACTGTTCTTGTGGTAGTGAATAAGTCTCATGAGATCTGATGGTTTTATAAATGGGAGTTTCACTGCACAAGCTCTCTTGCCTGCCGCCATGTAAGATGCGCCTTTATTTCTCCTTTGCCTTCTGCCATGATTGTCAGACCTCTGCAGCCACGTGGAACTGTGAGTCCATTAAACCTCTTTCCTTTATAAATTACCCAGTCTCAGGTATGCCTTTATTAGCAGTTGATACAATCATCATCAATCTCCCTCTCACTGACTCCACACATCTATTGAGTCACCAACTCCAGACACAGTCTAACTCCAAAATATCTTGAATCTATATCTTCCCTTTCACCCTCATGCTGCTGCCTGTTTGGTCCCTTATCATTTTTATCTGAACTATCCCAGTAGACTATTATGAGTAATGCTGCTATGAACATTGGTGTTTGATTCTTTATGTGGATGTATAATTTCACTTCTATTGGGCACATACCTAGGAGTGTAATGACTCTCAAGTATAACTTAATTACACTTGAGAGATGCAAGTGTAACTTAATTTGCCAAACTATTTTCCACAGTGGTTGTATCATGTTTACATCTCCATCAGCTGTATAAGAGAGTTCTAGGTGCTCTTCGTCTTTGCAAATGCTTGGTATGAACAAGTATATCCTAGCCATTTTACTGAGTGTGTAGCGGTATCTCACAGTGGTTTAATCTGTAGTTCCCTGATGACTAATAATGTTGAACAGCTTTTCATGTGTTTATTTGCCATCTGTATGTTTTCTTCAGTGAAATGCCTGTTTGCCCATTTTTATGAGATTGTCCTGCCTTTTGCCCACTTCATGATATTGCTGTAAAAATATTATATATATTTTATATTCTACATCTTTTTACAATGAGAATGCTTTCTAAATGTAGGCCAGGAGGCCCATATTTTCCTGTGCTTACTTTTGGGGCTTGACAGATGTGAAATAACCATTGTGCAACAGGGCTATTATTTCAAAAATTTTATATCATTTCTAATTCTTGACTCCTTCAGTACTCTTTATCCTAGTCTTCCATAGGCATCTACTGGTTTGGTAGTGGAGGTAGAGTAGAGAAGACTACTCAAGAATTTGTAACAGGAGGAACTCCATGATAAGCACCAAAGTAATATTCAGCACCTGTCATCCCAAAATAGGATGACACAACAAGACAGCTCTCTTGTAAGCCATGCAATTGTCTCAAGAATTTCCCTAAATTTTTACCCTGTTTTGTGTAACAACAACCTGGAATGCTTAGCTCCTAGAGATAGCCTTGCCACCATTAAAGGTTATCTGGGGTCAGGAAGAAGGGGTATATGACCTAGGAGAAAGGTGCCAAAGAAAGATCACTCGTTTAGAAGCTCAGAGATAGTAGGAAGATGGAAGGGTGGTGGCAGAGAGAGGCTGGAGAGGAAAGAAATCAGATGTGGCTTCACATTTGCCTTATTCTGGGCCTTGGTTGCTTTAGATAATTGAAGTTAACATGGAGAGCAAACAAGGGGAACTACAGCTCCACTCTCCATTTAAGACTCCAGGAAGACAGATCTTAGGTTCCCCCAATCCTTGCTTCCTCCTTTTCCTCACCTGGGCCATGGCCCAGCAACTTGGCAGTATAGTGCAGTCAGGCCCAGCAAGCTTCTCTCAAGGTTTTGGTTTCTTAAGCCACTCTTGGTTCCCATGTGGTATAGTCATGGTCCAGAAAGGGCTGAAAGTCTAGCTGGGGAGCTGGCCAGGGGGAGTCACTGTGGTGGAATTGAGAGGACTCTACCCTGAGTGTTATAGAGGAGCCAACCAGAATTGGGGTGGGGGATAGACAAGAAAGCCAGAGAGCTCTACTAAGCCCAGAGAGACCAGAGCATGAGTCAGTACACTAGTGGCAGACTTCAATTTTGAATGCCAATAGGCCAAGCACTATCTGAGTGCAGACAGAAACATCTGTCTGGAGACCAGAGGAGGCAGAGGACATTTCATCTAAGCACCCTGACTTTGTTCTGCCTTTATGTGGTCATGGAAGCCAGTGCTTCCCAAAGTTGAACATGCATACCCACACTGGGATCTTGTTAAAATGCAGATTCTGATTCCGTAGGGCTGGGGTGACGCCTGATAATCTGCATTTCTAATAAGCACCTAGATGATGCTCATGTGGCTGACGCTTAGAGGAGTAAGAATGTAAGTCAAACTTCTTACCTCAGACACATGGACGCCGTCTTTGGAAAAGAACCAGTAAAATGGGGAAGCTCCCTGAAAGTCTGAGCCATTTTGGGGGCCCCGCAAAGGCAGAATCTAAAGGAGTGTGTTAGGAAAATCAATGACTGAGCTAGAAAGCAAAACAAAGGAAGACACTTCAATTCAACAAATAGTGTCAGCCCTACATGTGTTCAGGAAGCCTACTAAAGAAGCGGGTTGAAATGCTAAATGACAGCTACTACTCAGGTGGGGTTTTCTAAAAGGAACAGGGGAACAAGAGTGGACAATACTGGGGCCACACTCCACTGCTGCAGAAAAATATGTGGCAGAATAAAATATTTCTGCTGCCAGTGAGGTGACTGACATAAATTACTTTTGGGCCCAAAAGGTCCCAAGCCAAAGGAAGGGCAGGGTTTTGAGCAAGACCCATGTCTTGGTCCTCACGAGGTCCCTAGTGCTGTGGCTCCATTCAGCAATCTGCAAGGATAGTTCTCCAAGTGGAATAAATGAGATGCAGGTAAAAAACTTCCTTAGGAGGTGGAACTGCTGAACAAGGGGTGGCAGCAGCGGTAGCAGCAGCTAGTGAGGCACAGGCTGAAAAAAATGCCTCAGGATCTTTTTGGGAATGGGGAAGTAGTGGAGAGATCAGAAGCAGGGGCTGTGGAAACATCAGGGCTCTGATCGTGCTTGGAGAGTTGTCAGCTGCAAAATATGGGCTGCCCCGCTCATGGAAGTGTAGAGGCAGTGACACCAATTGAATAATTAGGGCGTCTAATGCAGATGGCAATAGAAGCTGTAGGACTGTTGGTTAGCATTACTCAAAATCCATCATTTGATAGACGATAATAGAGGATTTATCTGCATGATAAGCAGGTCATTACCAAATCCAGTCTTTCCACAAATTACTCGTTTCTAATAATAACATTTCAATTACATTTTTGTCCTTGGTGTGGTTTCTGATCAATGGGAGTGTCACTCATTTTCTCTCTCTTCGAAGGAGTTGCTTAAAGAAACATAATGAAACATTTATTTTTAATAGTGAGTATGACAAAAGTATCCCAGATAGATTCTATTTATCCTTCCATGCCCAATAAGAGGAGAGCCATATGCCAATCCACATATGGGGCTGTGAGGGAGGAAATGGGAGATGACAGGCAGTGGTTCTCGATGGGAGGTAATTTTGTTCTCCAGGGGACATTTGAAAATGTCTGGAGATATTTTTGATTGTCACAAATGGTGGGTGTTATGTTTCTGACATGGGTAGAGGCCAGGGATGCTACTAAACATTCTACCATGCACAGGATGGCCCTCCACAATGGATTCTGTGGCCCCAAATGTTAATAGTGCCAAGGTTGAGAGACCCTGGGGTAGAGGCATGTGATGGGAAGGAAAGACAATTACCTTTATACTCTATTGTCTAATTAAAGCTAGTTTGGCTCTAACTAGCCAGAATTGCCTTCTGGGAGAAGGGAACAACTACTTTCTGTTCCATGGGAACATGGCCTGCCTCTGTGTGGGAGGCAGACCAGCGTAATGACTGTGCTGGAGATCCTCCAAGCTAGTGGCAATGACAATTCTTGGTTGTTCCTCACAGCTTGGCAGAGGCAACCATATAACCATATAACCATATACATAGACCACATCTGGGAAAAAGGTGATTACAGCTCCTGTTTTTAACCATTTAGATGGACAAAAGGATTCCTAACTGCATGTGTGCTAATTGGGTTTTCATGAGAGTTTTAAGATGTGTGTCCCTTGTGTCTGCATGGTAGAAGATGACAGCCTTGTTATAGTGGATATGAGTCAATTGCATATGTGAAATCGATATCCTCACTCTTCTGTCACCTCTATAATATAGTGAACTTAAATTCACTTATATTTTCTTTTTCAAAAAGGATTTGAGGCTGTTCCAGTATAAGATGCCTACCTGATGCTTTCTTCCTACTAGAAGTGGAAGTTAACAGTTGAAGGTTAAGAGCCGTATGGCTGCTTACATGATCATGAAAGAGGTGGAACATTATAGCCTCATTATTTCACTGAACTGAACTATAAGCTTGCCTTATTGACTCCTCCTTTATAAAATTTTCATTCCTTCTTCCCTATCATATTGTCTATTCTTATCAGCACCTTCAGCACCTCTTTTTTTTTTTTTTGAGACAGAGTCTCGCTCTGTCACACAGGCTGAGTGAGTGCAGTGGTGCAATCTTGGCTCACTGCAGCCTCTGCCTCCAGGGCTCAAGCAATTCTCCTGTATCAGCCTCCTGAGTAGCTGGTACTACAGGCACATCACTGCACCTGGCTAATTTTTATATATTTCTTTTGTAAAGATGGGGTTTCACCATGTGGCCCAGTCTGGTCTCGAACTCCTGACCTCAAGTGATCTGCCTGGCCCAGCATCCGAATGTGCTGGGATTACAGGCCTGAGCCATTGCGACCGGCCAACCAGCACCTCTTTTTAAAACATTCTCTTACACATATCCTTCCTTGTTTAATTTTTAAAATAAAAATAAAAACAGGAACCAGTAAACAAATGAAAGGAAGAAAGCAGGGGAGGGAAGGAAAGAGGGAGGAAAGCTGAAGTGAAGGAATGTAGGCAGAGTAAGAGCAGAGAAAGGGAGAGTGACTTAAATAGAATGAGAAAAGACAGAAAAATGTAATAAAAGAAAGAAGAAAAGAAAGAAGGAAGGGGCACGATAAAAGGGGAAGGCGTGGAAAGAAAAAGAAGTTTACATTGATGAATCTGTAGGAAAGACTACGTAAAATTTTTAAAAAGAGAAAATGTGAGACGCAGAGAGATTTGAAAAAGAGAAGCTAGTAAGAAAAATACAACTGTGGACAGTAGGGAAAGACCAATCTATAAGGAAGCGATTGAGTTTATGAAGGGCGGAAGCAGGAGAATCGCTTGAGGAAGAAGTCAGTTAAAATGTGACAATAAAATAAGATAGACAGATAGATGACAGCTAGATAGGAAGGGAGGGAAAGAGTTGTAAGACTCTCACTTATTTATTTATTTATTTTTTTGAGACGGAGTCTCGCTCTGTCACCCAGGCTGGAGTGCAGTGGCCGGATCTCAGCTCACTGCAAGCTCCGCCTCCCGGGTTTACGCCGTTCTCCTGCCTCAGCCTCCCGAGTAGCTGGGACTACAGGCGCCTGCCACCTCGCCCCGCTAGACTGGTTCCTGTTTTTCAACATTTTTCTTTTCATCTGTATCTTTATCTTGTTCTAATCTTCTCTCTTTGTATCTTTTTTTTTTTTTTTTTTGAAACGGAGTTTTGCTCTTGTTGCCCAGGCTGGAGTGCAGTGGCGCCATCTTTATCTCAGCACACTGCATCTTCTGCTTCCTGGGTTCAAGTGATTCTCCTGCCTCAGCCTCCTGAGTAGCTGGGATTACAGGCGCGTGTCACCATGACCAGCTAATTTTTGTATTTTTAGTAGAAATGGGGTTTCACCATGTTGGTTAGGCTGGTCTCGAACTTCTGACCTCAGATGATCCACCCATCTCAGCCTCCCAGAGTGCTGGGATTACAATCATGAATCTTTGTATCTTTTTATACAGTCTTTTATATTGACTTACATCTTTAAAGTTCTGTCTGTCTGTCTACCTATCTGCTTACCTATGTATCCACCTAGCTAGCTATCAATCTTTATTTTACTATTTTTAAAAAAGTGACTTCTACCTTTTACATCTACTCCCCTTCAACACAATTGTACTTGATTTCTTATTGGCTTCTCCCTCTTACTTTCATATTCCTTCTCTTAACTCTTTTCCCTATTGACTCATCATTTATACTCTTCTTTCTTTCTTACTTTCCATCCTCCTTCCTTCCTTCCTTCCTTTTGTTCCACTTTTACACTTTTACTACTACCTCCTCTTTTATATATTTATTTTGAGACAGGGTCTTTCTCTGTCACCCAGGCTGGAGGGCAGTGGTGTGATCACAGCTCACTGCAGCCTTGACCTCTGCTCAAGCGATCCTCCACCTCAGCCTCTCGAGTAGCTGGGACTACAGACATGTGCCACTTTGCCCAGATAACTTTTTAAAAATTTTTTGTAAAGACCGGGTCTCACTATGCTGCCCAGGTTGGTCTTGAACTCCTAGGCTCAAGTGATCCTCCTGCCTTGGTCTCCCAAAGTGGGATTACAGGCATGAGCCACTGCATCTGGCCTGTACCTCATCTTTTTAAACGTGTTTCTTTTCTTCCCTCTCTCTTTTGGGCTACTCTCTCATTTTATCAGTTTAATATGGTCTTTTACTGGCTTTTGCCTTTTAAGATCTGATCTATCTGTTTATCTATCTATTTATCTATTCCCCCAATCTGTCTATATTCCTGCCTTATGCCTGCTATCCTTCCTGTCTACCTGTCACCCATTAATCTGTCTTTATTTTGTGCTTTCAACTGACTTCTTTTTAGATCTCTCTTCTGTCATCCAATTCCTCCCTTTCTTCTTTCCTCCTTTCTTCCTTCCTATACTTTTAACCTTTCTCTGTCTTTTCTTGTTCCATTTCTTTCACTAATTCTATCTCTGTATTTCTTTCTCTGCCTGCATGCCTACATGATATTCCTTCCTTCTTTCCATTTCTGCATCCAAACTCCCACTCTCCTGTCTTCCTTCATTCATTTTCCCTTCACCCTTCCTTCTTTTTCCTCCCTTCTTCCATCCGTCTTCTCTCTCTCATTCCTTCCTCTCTGTTCGCTTTTATTCTCGACTGGTTCCTCTTTTAAAACTTTTTTACTTTCTCCCTCCCCACTTTCTTTCTAACTCTATCTTTTTCATACATTCTTTTTTTACTGGCTGCTGCTTTTTAAGTTCTATCTATCTATCTATCTATCCATCCATCTATCTATCTATCTATCTATCTATCTATCTATCTATCATCTGTCTATCTATTCATCCATGTATTTACTTATCTATCATCCTACCTACATATCTATCTATTTAGCTATTATCTTTCTGTCTTTATGTTTATTTTCCTGTCTCCACCTTTAAAATTGGTTCCTTACCACACAATTGTATATATTTCCTTATTAGCTTCTCCCTTTCACTCCCATATTTTCTTTATTCCTTTAACTCTTTTCCCTGCTGACTCATCATTTATAAACAAACTTCCTTCCTTCCTCCCTTCTTTCTTTCCTTCCTTCCTTCCTTCCCTGTCTTCATCCCTCCTTCCTTCTGTCCTCCTTTTGTTTCTCCATCCATACTCCCTGACATTTTTCCCTCCTATCTTCACTCATTTCTCCGTCCTCCTTCTCACCTTTTTCTTCCTTCCCTCCCTTTATACTTTCTTTCTTCTATCATTCCTTCCCTCCTCCCACTGTTCTTTTATGCTCTTTCTATTGGCTCCTCTTTTTAAACAGTTTCCCCTTTCTCTCACTCTCATTCTATCCTTTTTATACATTCTTTTTACTTGCTTCTGCTTTTTATGTTTCATCTCTCTCTCTCTGTCTCATCCATCTACCTACCTGCCAGCCCATCTACCTGTCTATTATAGCTATCAATCATCTACTTTCTTTCTTTACATTTGTGTTTTATTTTCCTGTCTCCAAGTTTAAAATCTGTTTCTCCCAAACAATTGTACTTGGTTTTCTTATTGGCTCCTCTGTCTCATTCTTATATTCTTTCTTGCTTTAACTGTGTGTGCTGCTAACTCATCTTTATAAATGTCCTATTTTTCTATTTATTTTTTAGGATCAGGGTCTTTCTCTGTCACCCAAGCTGGACTACAGTGGCACTATTATAGCTCACTGCAGCCCCAAACTTCTGGGTTCAAGTGATCCTCTTGCCTCAGCCTCCCAAAACACCGGGCTAATTTTTTTTAATATATATTTTTTAGAGATAGGGTCTTGCTATGTTGCTCAGATTGGTCTTGAACTCCAGCCCTCAAGCGATCCTCCTGCTTCCGCCCTTCATAAACTTTTTTCCTTTTTCCTGTTTGTTCTTTTCTTCCTTCCTCTCTCCCTCCCCCTCCCTCTTTCTCTCTTTTACTCTCTATTTTATTCTTATTATATCTTTTTTATCTTTTATTTACTAATTCCTTATTTTGTGACAATATGGTTCTCTACCTAGATCTACTTTATTCCTTATATATTTTTTGTATTATGTTTTCTTTCTTGTTTCCTTCTTTAATAAATTGTTTCTTTCTTTTTCTCTCTTGCTTTCATTATTTACTGTTGTGGCATTTCTTATTGACCCTTGTTTGTTAAACATCTTTCTTCTCTCCTTTCTCTCTTTATCATTTTTGTAGTCTTTTCTTAATTGCTCTTTTTTTTTTTTTTTTTACATCTCTTAAATTTATTTTATTATTGGCCTTTCCTTTTAAAACTTTTCTTTTTCTGTTTCTTTTTTGTGTTAAGTCTTCTTACAGGTTACTTGTTTTTAAACTTTTCTTGTGCTCTGTCTTTATTTCTGTCTTTCTTTCCTTTTTTTATTTTTATTTATTTATTTATTTTGAGACGGAATCTCGCACTGTCGCCCAGGCTGCAGTGCAGTGGCGCGATCTCGGCTCACTGCAAGCTCCGCCTCCCGGGTTCACGCCATTCTCCTGCCTCAGCCTCCCGAGTAGCTGGGACTACAGGTGCCCGCCACCATGCCTGCC
This sequence comes from Theropithecus gelada, assembly GCF_003255815.1. NCBI lineage: Eukaryota > Metazoa > Chordata > Mammalia > Primates > Cercopithecidae > Theropithecus > Theropithecus gelada. The sequence continues at coordinate 128,073,173 of NC_037689.1, forward strand.
CGGCTATTTTTTGTATTTTTAGTAGAGACGGGGTTTCACCGTGTTAGCCAGGATGGTCTCGATCTTCTGACCTCGTGATCCGCCCGCCTCCACCTCCGCCTCCCAAAGTGCTGGGATTACAGGCGTGAGCCACTGCGCCCGGCCCCTTTCTCTTTTCTTTTTATCTTTTTTTGTACAGTTTATTCTTATTGCTCCTTCCTACTTGTGTAAAGCTCTCCCTTTCTGTTTCTCCCTCCTTCCTCCCTTCCTTCTTTCTTTTTCTTTCATTTTCATATTCTTTATTTTAAAAAATTCTTTAAAAACATCTGTATTTGCTTCTTCATTTTTACCTCTTTCTACATTCATTTTTCCCTTCTTTCTTTCTTATTTCCTTTCTCTGTGTCTTTGTCTTGCCCCCTTTCTTTATTTCTTTTTGTTTCTCCTCTGCCTGCCCACTTGCTTGCCTTTGTTCCTTTTGCCTTCTTCCCTTCTTTCTGCCTTTATTCCTTCCTCTCTTCCTATCCTCTCCTATATTCCCTCTTTCTTTCGCTCTCTATTTACTGGCTCCTTTCAGAAACATTTTTCATTTCCTCTTTTCCTTTCTAACTTTCTATCTTTTATGCACTGACTTTTTTTATTACTGGGTTCTCCTTTAGAAAATCTCCCTCTGTCCCCTCCCTCCCTCCCTTCCTCCCTTCCTTTCTTTCCTTCTTCCTTCCTTCTTTACTTCCTTCCATCTTCCTTTGTCTTTATACCTCCCCCTTCCTATCTAGTTGTCATCCATCTATCTTATTTTACTGTAATATTTTAACTGACTTCTTTCTTAAAGATTTGTCGTTCCCTGCTATCCACAATTCTATGTAATCGTCTTATAGCTCCTTCTTTTCAAGCCCCTCTCTGCCTCTGTTTCTTTTTTTAAGAGCGATTTCCTACAGACTCATGACTTACAACTTCTCTTTCTTTCCATCCCCTCCTTTTCTGTCTTGCCCCCTCCTTCTTTTCTTCCTTTCTTAATTGCCTTTTCCTATATGTTTTCTCACTGTGTTTCACGCTTTCTCTATCTTTGTCTATTCTTACCCTGCCTGCATGTCTTCTTTTTTTTCTTTTTTTCTTTTTTTTTTGATATGGAGTCTCACTCTGTCGCCCAGGCTGGAGTGCAGTTGCACGATCTCGGCTCACTGCAACCCTCCGCCTCCCAGGTTCAAGTGATTTTCTTGTCACGGTCTCTCAAGTAGCTGGGATTATAGGCATGAACCACCATGCCCGGCTAATTTTTGTATATTTAGTAGATACGGGGTTTTGCCATGTTGGCCAGGCTGGTCTCGAACTCCTGGCTTTAAGTGCTGGGATGACAGGTGTGAGCCACTGGGCCCAACACATGTTTTTCTTTCTTCCTTCCTCCCTATTGCCCTTCATCCTTCCTTTCTAACCTACCTACTTCCTTTCTTTCTTCTTTGCTTTCGCCCTTTCTCCCTTCCTCCCTTTTTCCTCCTTCCACTATTTCTTTTCTTACTATTCCTGTTTTTAAACATTTTTCTTTCCATCTCTCTTTTGTTCTAATCCTCTCTCTTTGTATCTGTTCCATACAGTCTCTTTTTTTTTTTTTTTTTTTCAAGATGGAGTCTTGTTCTGTCACTCAGGCTGGAGTGCAGTGGTGCAGTGGTGCAATCTTGGCTCACTGCAACCTCTGCCTCCTGGGTTCAAGTGATTCTCCTGCCTCAACCTCCCGAGTAGCTGGGATTACAGGTACCCACCACCACGCCCAGCTAATTTTTGTATTTTTAGTAGAGACGGGGTATCACCATGTTGGCCAGGCTGGTCTTGAACTTCTGACCTCAAGTGATCCACCTGCCTCGGCCTCCCAAAGTGCTGGGATTACAGGTGTGAGCCACCACCCTGGGCCTCATACAGTCTTTTATATTGGCATATGCCTTTTAAAGTCAAAGCAAAAGTCTGGAACAGAGAGTTAAAGAAATTGAGTGAGAAAAGACAGAAAAGTTATAGAGGCAAGCATGAAAGAAGGACGAAAAACGAAGGGAAAAACTGGAGGTAGCAAGCAAGAGATGTTAAAAGGAGAAGCTAGACCAGGCACGCTGGCTCGTGCCTGTAATCCTAGTACTGTCTAGGATTGTGTCTATCTGTCTTTCTGTTTATCTACTTACTTAATCAAAGTACTTACCTAGCTATCTATCCATCTTTATTTTACTGTTTTTTTTTTTTTTTTTAAGGTGACTTCTACTTTTTAAATCTCCTCCCTTCGACACAGTTGTACTTGATTTTCTTATTGGCTCCTCCCTTTCACTCTTATATTTGGTTTCTCCTCTTTAATTCTTTTCCCTATTGACTCACCATTTGTAAATTTCTTTTCTTCTTTCTTGTTTTCATTCCATCCTCCTTTCTTCCTCCCTTCTTTCCTTCTTTCCTCCCTTCAAGTCTCAATTTACACTTTTTCTAGTGCCTCCTCTTTTAAAACCTATTTATTTCCTTCCCTCTCCTTTTTTTTGGGGGGGGGCTACCGTCTCTTTTTATTGATTTCATATGATTTTTTTTGTTTTGTTTTGCTGGCTTCCACCATTAATACCAAATCTATCTATCTATCTATCTAGTCCATCTGCCTGCCTGTTTTCCTGCCTTATGTCTGCCATCCTTTGTATCTATCTTTCTTTATTTCACTCTACTTTCAACTAGCTGCTACTGCTTTTTTTTTTTTTTTTGTACAGGATCTCACTGTGTTGCCCAGGCTGGAGTGTGGTGGTGCAAAGTGCTAAGATTACAGGTGTGAGTCTGTCTTTTCTCACTCAATTTCTTTAACTTTCTCTTTTCCGAACTTTCTCTTTCTGTTTTCTGCCTCCATGCCTAAACCGCCTTCTTTCCTTCCTCCATTCTTCTCTCCCTTTCTCCTGCCCCATTCATCCTTACTTCCTGCTCACTTGCCTGCCTGCCTGCCTTCTTTCTTTCTTTCCTTCCTTCCTTCCTTCCTTCCTTCCTTCCTTCCTTCCTTCCTTCCTTCCTTCCTTCCTTCCTTCCTTCCTTCCCTCCTTCTTTTGTTTCCCCATCCATACTGTTTTCTCTCCCCTCACTCTTTCTTTCTAATCCTTTTTCATACCTTCTTTTTAAAACTAGTTTCTGCCTTCTCTCTCTCTCTCACTCACACATCTATCTACTTACTTGCCAACCTACGTACTGTCTAGCTATCTATTCAGCTATCAATCTTCTATTTTTCTATCTCTATTTTTCTGGTTTTTTTTCTGACTCCACCTTTTATCATCTGTTTGCCATTGCAAAATTGTACTTGATTAATTTCTTATTGGCTCCCCTCTCTCACTCTAATATTCCCTTTCTTTTAAAAAATCTGTTTTCCTTACTTACTCATCCATTATAAATGTCTTCCCTCCTTCCTAAGTTCCTCTCTTCCCCTTTCTCCCTTTCTCTCTCACTTTATTTCACTCTTTCCATCTTTTTGCACCAAGTTTTGTATTGGCTCATTTCAGAACTTATTTTATTCTCTTTCTGTCTTGCATTCATTATTATTATTATTATTTTTTTTTTTGCAGTGGCATTTCTTAGTGACTCTTCCTTGTTAAACATCTAATTTTTTCTCTCTTCATCTCTTCTTTCTCTCAGTATCTTTTCATATTCATTCTTAATTGTTCCCCCCACTTTCTTTACATATTTATCCCTATATCTCTCTTGAATATCTTTCATTGTTGGCACCTTCTTTAACATTTTCCCCTTTTCTCCTTCTCTTCTTCGTAAAGTCTTCTTATAGGCTTCTCATTGTAAAACTCTTCTCTCTTTTTTGTTCTGTCCATATCTATCTCTCTTTCCTTTTCTACTTCTTTATATCTTTTCTTTTTTTCTTATATATTTTTGGTATACTTTATTATTCTAGCTCCTTTTGTAACAATAGAGGGAGGCTTAGCATGACTAACTCCATTTTTGCATATGACTCCCTGTGGTAATTTCCTTTAGGTTAAAAGCTTCTGCTCAGCTCTGCATGTACACCTGCTAATGGTAGGAGGAATTTAGCTTACAGTTCATCTTTTTAAAAAATGATAATAAAACTCCCTTTCCTGAAATTAACCTCCAAGGAGATAAGGAAGTGTACACACAGATAATAGTGTTATGTTAAAGATTTATAGGAACATTGTGACCTGACCTATGTCATCTGAAGAAGGAAGTTTTACAAGCTCCCCAGACCCTTGCTGGCACCCAGATGTCTGTGGTCATCCGTCACCTCTTGACCTCAACTCCCTCCTCTTCCTGCTTCCTTTAATGTAAAAAGGAGCCCAAAGTTCATACTAACTTAAGATAATTCTTTAGGACACTAGTCCATCATCTTCTTGGTTTGCTGGCTCTCTGAATAAAGTCACTTTCCTTGCCCCAATGCCTTGTCTCTGGACTTATTGGATGTTGTTTGGTGGGTGATACAAGCTTGGACTTGGTTATGCTTCCTGCTTGTGTAATGACTTCTTTATTTTCTTTCTTTCTTTTCTTTCTTTCTTTCTTTCTTTCTTTCTTTCTTTCTTTCTTTCTTTCTTTCTTTCTTTCTTTCTTTCTTTCTTTCTTCTTTCTTTCCTTTCTTTCTTTTCTCTTTTCCATTTCCTTTTCCCTTTTCTTTCTCTCTCTTTCGTCTTACTGTCTCTCAATCTTGTATTTTTCCCCTTTATTGTACTTTTGATTCGTCTATTTTAAACATCTTCTTTATATCTTTCTTAATTTCTACTCCTTCCTGCCTTCATTCTTCTTTTCTTTCCCTTATTCCCTTTCTCTAGTCTTTTTTCTCACTCCCTTTCTTTATTTCCATTTATCTTCTGTGCCTGTCTGAATGCATGCTCACCTGACCAGCCATACTACATTCCTTCTGCCTTCTTCCCTTCCTCTTCCCCATTCCTTTCTTCTTTCCTATCCTGTCCTGTCCTGTCCTGTCCTGTCCTGTCCTGTCCTGTCCTATCCTATCCTATCCTATCCTATCCTATCGTATCCTGTCCCATCCCATCCCATCCCATCCCATCCCATCCCATCCTATCCCATCCCATCCCATCCCATCCTATCTGATCCAATCTTATCCTATTTGATCCGATCCTATCCTATCCTATCCATCCATTTTCCTTTACTCTATTTACTGACTCCTTTAAAAAATATTTTTTATTTCTTGTCTTTCCTTTTCCAACTCCCCTTTATAATCATATTTTACTGTGTTTTCCTTTTGAAAATCATTTTTTTCTGTTCTTTCTTTTTATCTATACCTCCTTCCCTTCTTATCAAGCTGTCATCATCTTATTTTTACAGTATTTTTTTTTTTTTTTTTTTTTTTTTGAGATGGAGTCTCACTCCCGTTGCACAGGCTGGAGTGCAGTGGCACGATCTCAGCTCACTGCAACCTTCACCTCCCAGGTTCAAGCAATTCTCCTGCCTCAGCCTCTGAGTAGCTGGGATTACTGGCATATGCCACCACGCCCAGCTAATTTTTGTATTTTTAGTAGAGACAGGGTTTCGCCATGTTGGCCAGGTTGGTCTCAAACACCTGACCTCAGGTGATCTGCCCGCGTCGGCATCCCAAAGTACTAGGATTACAGGCGTGAGCCACTGCGCCTGGCCCACAGTAATATTTTAACTGACTTCTTCCTTATACATCTCCCTCTGTGCTGTCCATAATTGTACTTAATTTTCTTACCCGCTCCTCCTTTTCAAATCCCTCATTTTGTCTGTCACTCTCACATCCTCTTTTTTTTTCTTATTTTACTCTGTTTTACAGACTCATCACTTTATTTATTTATTTATTTATTTATTTTAGAGATCAAGTCTTGCTCTGTTGCCCAGGCTGGAGTGCAGTGTTACAATCATAGCTCACTGCAGCCTCGAAATCCTGGGCTCAAGCAATCCTCCCACCTCAGCCTCCCAACCAACTGGAACTATAGGCGCATGTCATTGTGGCCAGCTAATCTATTTTATTTGTAGAAACAGGCTCTTCTCATGTTGGCCAGGGTAGGCTCGAAATGCTGGCTTCAAGTGATCCTCCTGCCTCAGCCTCCCAAAGTGCTGGTATTGTAGGTGTGAGCCACCCTGCCTGGCCCTTCACCTCAGGTTTCTTTGTGTGGACTGGGGCATGCTATTATAACACTCTGATGCATTCTTCAGCATGTCAACTGCCTTTTTCGCCTCTAGAATTTCTGCCTGATTTTTAAATTATTTCAATCTCCTTGTTAAATTTATCTGATAGAATTCCAAAATCCTTCCCTGTATTATCTTGAAATCTCTGAGTTTCCTCAGTACAGCTATTTTGAATTCTCTGAAAGGTCACATATCTCTCTTTCTCTATAATCGATCCCTAGGTGCTATTTAGTTCACTTGGTGAGGACATGCTTTCCTGGACGGTCTTAATGCTTCTAGATGTTTGTCGGTATCTGGGCATTGAAGAGTTAGGCATTTATTGTAGTCTTTGCAGTTCGGGCTTGTTTGTGTCCATCCTACTTAAGACAGCTTTCCAGGTATTCAAAGGGACTTGGGCTCCAAGTCCAATAATGCCATGGTTCTTGCAGACTCATAGAGGTACGGCCTTGGTGATCTTGGATAAGATCCAGAAGAATTCTCTGGATTATCAGGCAGAGGCAGACTCTTATTCTCTTCCCTTCCTTTCTGTCAAACATGCAGAATCTGTCTTTGCTGAGCCACCTGAAACTTGGGGTGAGGGGACCCGAATGCCCCTGTGGCCACCACCACTGGGACTGTGCTAGGTCAGACCTGAAGCCAGTGTGGCACTGGGTCTTACCCAGGTCCCACTGTAATCACTACTTGGCTACCAACCTATGTTCACTCAAGGGCTCTATGACCAGCATGTGGCAAAGCCAGCCAGGTTTGTGTCCCTCCTTTTAGGTTGATGAGTTACCCTAGGCCCTGGGTGGGTCTAGGGATGCTGTCTGAAAGGCAGGGATTAGAGTCAAAAACCTTAGAAATTATCTGATATTCTATACTACTGTGGCTAAGCTGTCACTCAAACCACAAGACAAAGTGTTTTCCGTTCTTCCCTTCCCTTTCCACAGACAGAGGAGCCTCTCCCTGTGGCCACCATCGACACTGGCACATGGGAGGTTCTGCCAGTCCACTGCTGATGTTCACTTAAAACCCAAGGGCTCCTCTGTCAGCTTGTGGTGACTGCTGTCCAGCCTGGGACTCAGTCTTCAGGGTGGTGGACTCTTCTCTGCCCAGGGTAGGTTCAGAAATGCTGTTCAAGAGTCTAGGCCTGGACTCAGGGACCCCAAGAGACTGCTAGTCACTCTACCTCTCTTTGGCTGAGCTGGTACCTAAGGTGCAAGCCAAAGTCCCCTTTAGGTTTTCCCTCTGCTTTTCTCAAACAGAAGGAGTCTGTCACCATAGCGACCATGGCTGGGAATGTGCCGGGTCACACCTGAAGCCAACACATCTCAGAGTCCAAGGCTCATGGTATACTATCTGGCTATCTACTGTTGGTTATTCAGATCCCAAGGGCTTTTTAGTTAGCAGGTGATGAATCCTGCCAGGCCTGGATTCTTCCTTTTAAGGCAGTGGTGAGAGGTGAAGCCGGCTGGGCTTCTGGGTCAGGTGGGGACTTGGAGAACTTTTCTGTTTTCCTAAAGGATTATAAATGCACCAATCAGCACTCCATGTCTAGCTAATCAGGTGGGGACCTGGAGAACTTTTCTGTCTAGCTAAAGGTTTATAAACACACCAATCAGCACTCTGTAAAAATGCACCAATCAGCACTCTGTGTCTAGCTAAAGGTTTGTAAATGCACCAATCAGCACGCTATAAAAACGGACCAATCAGCACTCTGTAAAATGGACCAATCAGCAGGATGTGGGTGGGGCCAAATAAGGGAATAAAAGCTGGCCACCCAAGCCAGCAGCAGCAACCTGCTCGGGTCGCTTCCATGCTGTGGAAGCTTTGTTCTTTTGCTCTTTGCAATAAATCTTGCTGCTGCTCACTGTTTGGGTCTGCACTACCTTTATGAGCTGTAACACTCACCGCGAAGGTTTGCAGCTTCACTCCTGAGGCCAGGGAGACCATGAACCCACTGGGAGGAACCAACAACTGCAGATGGAAGGAACGAATAACTCCGGGTGTGCCACCTTTAAGAGCTGTAACACTCACTGTGAAATTCTGCGGCTTTACTCCTGAAGTCAGTGAGACTACGAACCCACGGGGAGGAACGAATAACTCTGGACGTGCCACCTTTAAGAGCTGTAACACTCACTGCGAAGGTCTGCGGCTTCACTCCTGAAGTCAGCAAGACCATGAACCCACCAGAAGGAAGAAACTCCTGACACATCTGAACATCTGAAGGAAGAAACTCTGGACACACCATCTTTAAGAAATGTAACACTCACTGCGAGGGTCTGTGGCTTCATTCTTGAAGTCAGCGAGACCAAGAACCCACCAGAAAGAACCAATTCCAGACACAGTGGGTTTCCTTTTGGCCCAGGGTGTGTCTAGAAATGTCCATGAGCTAGGGCCTGGAATGGAGGCCTCATGACTATGTCCAATGCTCTGTTCTAGTGTGGCTGAGCTGGTATCCAAGATTCAAGACAATGTCCTCTTACTCTTCACTGTCCTCTCCTTAAACAGAAAGAAGGAGTCACTTTCATTTCTTAGCGCTATGCAGCGTAGGGCTGTGGGAGGGTTGGCACAATGCAGCATAGGGCTGTGGGAGGGCTGGCAGAAGCATTCCCTTAGCCGCCCTGACTGGTGTCTCCCTAAGTCTCATGCTACCATAGTCCTCTGGCTCTGAGCCCAGCCTAGCACTAGGAGTTGCCTAGGACCCAGAGCACTTTGGCCCACAGTGGCCAGGCCTGTGGAGAAACTTAAGTTCCGACCAGTGGGATGGGTAATTTCCTTTTGGCTGTGTCTGATCCAAATGCTCCCTCCATGTACAGGCGCTGACTGAGCCCAGCACGGCATTCCTCCTGCTGACGGGGCAGCACTGAATTCCATGTAAATTCTTCCAGTGGCTGCACTGTCCCTCCCCTAAGCACACAGATTCTCTTTCTGCCCAGCGTGGCCATTTTCCTCCCAGGGGATGGAGGAGGGGTGGCATCAGTGATCCAAGACTGTCTCTCCTAGCCTCTTTAGTGCCTCTTTCAGTAATATGAAGTTAAAACCAGGTACAGCAGGCTCACATCTCCAAGACAATCCTAAGTCAAAAGAACAAAGCTGGAGGCATCACGCTACCTGACTTCAAACTATACTACAAGGCTACAGTAACCAAAACAGCATGGTACTGGTACCAACACAGAGATATAGACCAATGGAACAGAACAGAGTCCTCAGAAATAATACCACACATCTACAGCCATCTGATCTTTGACAAACCTGAGAGAAACAAGAAATAGGGAAAGGATTCCCTATTTAATAAATGGTGCTGGGAAAATTGGCTAGCCATAAGTAGAAAGCTGAAACTGGATCCTTTCCTTACTCCTTATACGAAAATTAATTCAAGATGGATTAGAGACTTAAATGTTAGACCTAATACCATAAAAACCCTAGAGGAAAACCTAGGTAGTACCATTCAGGACATAGGCATGGGCAAAGACTTCATGTCTAAAACACCAAAAGCAACGGCAACAAAAGCCAAAATTGACAAATGGGATCTAATTAAACTAAAAAGCTTCTGCACAGCAAAAGAAACTACCATCAGAGTGAACAGGCAACCTACAGAATGGGAGGAAATTTTTGCAATCTACTCGTCTGACAAAGGGCTAATATCCAGAACCTACAAAGAACTCAAACAAATTTACAAGAAAAAAACAAACAACCCCATCAAAAAGTGGGCAAAGGATATGAACAGACATTTCTCAAAAGAAGACATTCATACAGCCAACAGACATATGAAAAAATGCTCTTCATCACTGGCCATCAGATAAATGCAAATCAAAACCACAATGAAATACCATCTCACACCAGTTAGAATGGCAATCATTAAAAAGTCAGGAAACAACAGGTGCTGGAGAGGATGTGGAGAAATAGGAACACTTTTACACTGTTGGTGGGATTGTAAACTAGTTCAACCATTATGGAAAACAGTATGGTGATTCCTCAAGGATCTAGAACTAGATGTACCATATGACCCAGCCATCCCATTACTGGGTATATACCCAAAGGATTATAAATCATGCTGCTATAAAGACACATGCACACGTATGTTTATTGCAGCACTATTCACAGTAGCAAAGACTTGGAATCAACCCAAATGTCCATCAGTGACAGACTGGATTAAGAAAATGTGGCACATATACACCATGGAATACTATGCAGCCATAAAAAAGGATGAGTTTGTGTCCTTTGTAGGGACATGGATGCAGCTGGAAACCATCATTCTTAGCAAACTATCACAAGAACAGGAAACCAAACACCGCATGTTCTCACTCATAGGTGGGAACTGAACAATGAGACCACTTGGACTCGGGAAGGGGAACATCACACACCAGGGCCTATCATGGGGAGGGGGGCGGGGGAGGGATTGCATTGGGAGTTATGCCTGATGTAAATGACGAATTGATGGGTGCTGACGAGTTGATGGGTGCAGCACAGCAACATGGCACAAGTATACATATGTAACAAACCTGCACGTTATGCACATGAACCCTAGAACTTAAAGTATAATTAAAAAAAAAAAAAACTTAAAATAAAATAAAATAAAATAAAATAAAACCAGGTACAGCGATTGCTAACCTGATTTTTGGTGGTTGTGACAGTGATTTTTTTTGTGTGTAGTTAGTTGTTAAAATTTGCTTTTCCTACTGGTGGGATGAACGATGTAGGCTTCTATTCAGACATCTGATTCTGCCCTCCTAACTTCTCTTTTTTACCATCCCTCCTTTTCTTCTTTATTGCCTTTTTTCTGTCTTTTCTCACTCCACTTTGTTCTTTCTCTACTCTTACCTTGCCTGCATGCCTTCATTTCTTTCTTTCTTCTGCCCATTTTATCCTTCCTTCCTTCTTCCCTTCCTTTTTCCTTTTTCATGCCGTTCTCCCTCCTTCCTTTCCCTATTTCCTTTGTTCCATTCTTTCATTTTTTTATTGGCTTCTGTTTTTAAACATTTTTCACTTTATCTGTATCTCTTCTTAGTATCTATTTCATACAGTTTTGGCTTATGCTTCTTAAAGTCTGATCTATTATCTATCTAATCTATATATCTTTTTAATCTATCATCTATCATGTCTGTCTGTATGTCTCCTTGATTTTTTAAAATTTTTTTTAAATTTTTTATTTTTTTGTCTCCTTGATCTTATGCCTTAAAGTGTGATCTGTTTATCTATCTGTCTGTCTATCTATCTATCTATCTATCTATCTATCTATCTATCTATCTATCTAATATCTGTCTATCTATTTATCTAATCTATGTATCTATCATCTACCATGTCTGTCTGTCTGTAGGCCTCCCTGGTTGGTCTATTATCTATCTATATACTTATTTACTTACCTATGTACCCACCTAGCTAGCTATCTATATTCATTTTACTTTTTCTTTACTGACTCAATTTTTTGAAATCTCCACTCCCTCAATGTAATTGTGCTTGATTTTCTTATTGACTCCTTTCTCCCACACCCATATTCTTTCTTTAACTCTGTTCTACTGACTCATCCTTTTAAAACTTCTATCCATCCATCATCCATCATCCATTCATTCATCCATCCATCCATGGATCTATCTACTTACCTCTCTTCTTTCCACCTATCATCCTTCTATTAATATTTATTTTACTCTATTTTTAACTGATTTCTTTTTATATCTCTTTTTGTCTCTGTCCTCCAAAGATGTACATAATTTTCTTACTCCTTTTAAACTTCTATGTCTCTCTCACATTTTCTGTCTTCATTTTAACTTTACTATTTTCCTGGTCTCATCCCTTTAAAAATTATTTCTTCCACCTTCCTTTCCTTCCCTCCCTCCTTACCTCCCCCCCTTCCTCACTTCCTTTCCTTCTTTCTTTTCCTCCTCCCTTCTACGATTTTACGTTTACTACCTGCCTCTATTTTCTTCTTCTTTCTTTCTCTTTTCTTTTCTTTTCTTTTCTTTCTTTTCTTTCTCCTCACTCTGTTGCCCAGGCTGGAGTGCAGTGGCACGATCTCAGCTCACTGCAACCTCCGCCTCCTGGGTTCAAGCTATTCTCCTGCCTCAGCCTCCAGAGTAGCTGGGATTACAGGCGTGCGCCACCACACCTGGCTAATTTTTTGTATTTTTAGTAGACACGGGGTTTCACCATGTTGGCCAGGATGGTCTTGATCACCTGACTTCGTGATGGGCCTGCCTTAGCCTCCCAAAGTGCTGGGATTACAGGCATGAGCCACCGCACCCAGCCTGTGTCTTCTTATTCTTTTTACTCTCTCTCAGGCGTTGTCTTTTCTTTGTGAGCCTATAAGCTGGCCTGCCTTTCTCCCCTTCTTCCCTTCCTGCCTCCCCACTACTTCCTGCTTTCCATACATCCTTCCTCCTTGCCTTTACTCTTTTCCTTCCTTTTCCTTCTTATACTCCTTTTAAAAAGTGGTTCCTCTTTCAAGCTTTTTTCCTTCATTCTTTTTCATCTTGTTAACACTGTATTCTCGACTAGGCCCTCCTTTTAAAACTTTTATCTACATACCTCTTTACCTATCAACTTACCTAGCTACCTAGCTGTCATCCAACTATTTTTATTTTATTGTATTTTTGACTAACTTCTTCATCGATCTCTCCCCTTGCCTTTCGCTTACACTTTTTTTCTTCCTTCATTCTCTCCCTCCTTTCTTCTGTCCCACCACCCTGCCTGTATACCCTTTATCTAGTTTTGCTCCATTTCTTTCACTGCATCTCTCCCTGTGTCTCTATTCCTACCCTGCTGCATGTGTGCCTTCCTGCCTTCTTCCCATCCTCTTCATCCTTTCCTTTCTCATTTCTTTCTTCTTTCCTCCAATCTCCTGCTTCTTTTCCAGCCATCTACCCCATTCTCCCTCCCTCTAGTCTTCCTACATTCTTTCCTCCCTGCTTTCCTTCAATTCTTCTTGTATTCTATTTTTACTACTCTTCTTTTTGAATTTTCTTCTTTTTCTTTCTTTCTTTCTTTCTTTCTTTCTTTCTTTCTTTCTTTCTTTCTTTCTTTCTTTCTTTCTTTCTTTCTTTCTTTCTTTTTCTTTCTTTTTCTTTCTCCATTTTATCTTGTCTTTACTATTGCCTTCTCCTTTAAAAATCAATTTCTTCTGCCTACCTATTTACCCACCTACCGAGGTAGCTAGCTATACTGTTATCAGTCATCTTTATGTTTATTTTTGCTTTTTCAAAACAACTTTTAAAATCTCCTCTCCATCAGTACAATTGTACTTGATTTTCTTAATAGCTCCTCCCTCTCACTCTCACATTCTCTTTCTTTAACTCTTTTCTCCATTGACTCGTCTCTTTTTTTCTTTTTTTTCGAGACGGAGTCATATTTCTATCTATATTTATTTTACTCTATTTTTTTTTAGATCTCTCCCTCCCTTCCAAAATTGTAGTTAATGTTATTACTAGCTCCTTTTAAAGTCAGAACTTTGTTTGCCACTCGTATTCTCTCTTTTTGTATTTTATTTTTCCTAGCCTATTCCTTTTAAAATTCTTGTTTTAGTCTCCTTCCTTCCCTCCTTCTTTCCTTTTTCATTTCTTTTTCTTTTATCTTTCTACTTTCATTACTTTTCTCTATGTCTTCTCTTTCACTCTTCTTCTCTCTGGATTTGTCTTCACTTTGTGTGTTACATGCTTGCCTTTCTTTGTCTTCCTTCCCTCCCTTTTTCCCTCTTCTTCATCTATATCTATATGAAGAATACATACATATATCTATATGAAGAATATATATATATGTTCCTTTTTAATTTTTTTTTCTTTCCTTTAGTCTCTCCTTTTATCTTTTTATCACTATCTTTCCTACTGGCCGGTCCTTTAAAAGTTCATTCTACCCACTTATCTATTAGCCTATATAGCTATCTCCTTACTTGTCGTCTTTATTTTATTGTATCTTTAACTCACTTTTTCTGTTCAGATCTATTTTTCTCCCTGCCCTCCACAAAATAGTTTTCTTACTAGCTCCTCCTTTTCAAGCTCCTATCTCTTTCATTCCTTTTACTTTGCATTTTCCTGCCAACTCATTCCTTTAAACTTCGATCCTTCCTTCCTTTCTTCTCTTCCTTTTTTCCTTCCTTCCTTTTATACTTATTTTTAATTTATTTTGAGACAGAGTCTCATGCTGTCACCAAGGCTGGAGTTCAGTGTTGTCGTCTTGGCTCACTGCAACCTCTGCCCCCAGGTTCAAGCGATTCTTTTGCCTCAGCCTCCTGAGTAGCTGGGATTTAAGGTGCACACCACCAAGGCCCGGTTAATTTTTTTGTATATTTAGTAGAGACGGGGCTTTGCCATGTTGGCCAGGCCGGTCTCAAACTTCAGGTGATCAACCCACTTCGGCCTCCCAAAATGCTGGAATTACAGGCGTGAGCCACCGTGCCTGGCCCCTTCTATACTTTTAAAATTGGCTCTTCTTTTAAAAACTTTTTCTTTTCTTTTCCCTCATTTCTGTAACTCTTTCCTTTCCTTTTGCCCTGCCTTTTTATCACTGGCTTCTACTTTTTATGCCCATTTGTTATCTATCTATCTATCTATCTATCTATCTATCTATCTATCATCTATCATATTTGCTTACTGACTTCTTTGATCTTTGTCTTTCTGTTATCCACAATTATACTTAATTTTCTCACTAGCTTCTCCTTTTCAACATCTTGTCTCTAATGCTCACATTTTATTTTACTTGTTTTCCTAGACTCTTCCTTCACAAACTTCCTGCCACTTCTTCCCTTTGTCTCTTCCCTCCCTCCCTTCCTGTCTTTTCTCACTCCATGTATTTTACTGTCTCCCAACTATACCTTTGCTTTTTCTGCCTGTATGCACACCTGCCAACTTTCCTTTTTTCCTTCCTGCCCCTTCACTGTTTCCTTACTTTCCTTATTTATCCTCTCCTTCTTATTCTTTTCTTTCTCCATCTCTCCATCTTTCTTTCCTTCCATTCTTCTTTTACTCTTTTACTGAGCTCCTCTTTTAAAGCATTTTTCTTCCTTTCCCTCTTTCTGTCTCTCATTCTGTTTCATGCATTCTTTTTCACTGGCCTCTAATTTTTATGTGCTCTCCACCTTTCTATCATGTATTTATCTACCTATCCACCTTCCTGCCAACCCAGCTAGCTAGCCATTTAGTTATCAATCATCTATCTTTCTGTGTCAATTTTATTGCCTTTTTTTTTCCTGACTCCTACTTTTAAAATATGTCCCCCATCACACAATTTTACTTGATTTTCTTACTGGCTCCTCCTCACTCTCACATTCCCTCTCCTTTATTTAACTCTTTTCTCTATTGACTCATATTTCATAAACTTTACTTCCTTCTCCTTCCTTGCCTCCCTATTTATTTTACTTTGCTTATATTCACTATTTAAATAAAATTTGTTCTTTCCTTCTCTCTCACTTTCTATATTTTTGTCCTGTTTTTACTACTGGTTTCTCCTTTCTTAAAGTCAATTCTATTTATGTATCTGTGCATCTATGTATGTATGTGTCAATTCGCTGATTGATCTGATTTTAATGTATTTTAATCTGACTTCTTCTTTTTACATCTCTCCCCCAACCCTGCCCTCCACAATATACTTAATAAAACTTCTCCCTTTCCAACTCTTCTTTCTCATTCTCACATTGTGTCCTCGTATTACTTTTTTTTTTTTTTTTTGAGATGGAGTCTTGCTCTGTTGCCCAGGCTGGAGTGCATTGGCGTGATCTTGGCTCACCGCAACCTCCACCTCTCGGGTTCAAGCGATTCTCTTGCCTCAGCCTCCTGAGTAACTGGGACTACAGGCACCTGCCACAACGCCTGGCTAATTTTTATATTTTTAGTAGAGACAGGGTTTCACCATGTTGGCAGGCTGGTCTCGAACTCCTGACCTCGTGGTCCACTCACCTCAGCCTCCCAAAGTGCTGAGATTACATGTGTGAACCACCGCACTCGGCCTCCTATTACTTTTTCTAGCTTTATCCCTTTTAAACTTTTCTCTTCTTTCCTCTTTCCTCATTCCTTTCTTCTCTGCTTCTTTTACTCTTTTTATTGGCTGCTTTTGAAACTTTTTTCATTCCTTCTCTCTTCTATAGCTTTTTTTTTGTGCTGCCTAAATTTTGCTGGCCTCTGCTTTTAAAGATCAACATACCTACCTACTTTCCCACTTATCTAGCTATCTATCCAGGTATCAGTCATCCATCTTTCTACATTTTATCATTTTGTACTGAATTCTTCTTAAAACTCTCCCCCACCACAAGCAGTTGTAGCTGATTTTCTTACTAGATACTCCTTTTTCAACTCCTGTCTCTCCTACTCTCTCATTGTTTCTCCCTGTTTATGCAATTCTTTTTTCTCCTGACTCTTCCTTTATAAAATTCTTTCCTTCCTCCTTCCTCCCACTCTTCCTGCCTTCTTCTTTTCTTATACTGTTTATCTACTCTTTTTAAACATTTTTTCCACTCTTATTATATCTTTACAATATCGTTTTAGTTGCTTTTAAATTCTTACCTACCTACATATCTACTTACTTACCTACCATTCACATACCTATCAATCATAGTTTTACCAAAATTTGCACTTAATTTAAAAAATCTCTCTCTCTCTCTTCCCCTCTTTCTTTCCCTTTGTCTTTCCCCTCTCCCTCTATCCCTCTCTCCTGTTTCCCCCCCCTCTCTCTTCCCCTTCCCCAACTGTTTGAGTCTCTACCTTTAAACTGGTTCCCTTCCTTCCTTGCTAATTTCTTAACTCCCTTCCTTCCTCTATTTCCTTTCTCTGGGGGTCTCTCTCCTTTTCTTTCACTGTGCATGTCTCCCTTTCTCTTTTCTTTGCCTGCTTGCATGCCTGCCTCCTTCTTTTCTTTTTCCCTTCCTGCCTCCCTGTCGGACCCCACATCTTTCTCTCCCCTCCCTCCCTTCCTCCTTCAGCCTATATTCTGTTTTTCGCTGGCTTCGCTTTTAAGACTCTTTCTTTTCTTCTCTCCATCTTCTGTAACTATGTCATTTGTGTTGCTTTTTAGATGGTTTATTTGTTAAAAATCCTATCATTTAGTCTATTTTAAACTGAATTTTACTTTTAAAATATTTCTTTCCCTGCCCTCTACAACATACTTTATATTCTTACCTGCTTTTCTTTTCAAACTCCTCCACCACTCACTCTCACATTTGTTTACTCTTATTTCATTCTATTTCCTACTTACTAGTCCCTTTTAAATGTCACTTCTTGTGTTCATTATTTTATCCTTTTTTCTTTTATTATTTGTTTCTCAGTCCCTTTCTTTCCCCTTCCTTCTTTCCTGTATGCCTGATTTCCTTCCTTCCTTTCCTCTCCCCTTCCCTCCTTAGCTCTCTCCTTTCCTTTCTCTTCTCTTCCTTCCTTTCTTTCTCCCTCCCTTCCTTCATTCCATCTTTCATTCTTCTTTTACTCTTTTAGTGGCTTCTCTTGTTAAACATTTTTCTTTCCATTTATCATTTTCTCTGTCTTTTCTACAGTATTTACAGAAGTCTGTACTGGATTCTCCCTTTAATTTTAATGTCCTTCCTTCTTTTCTTCCTTCCATCCTTCCATCAATCATATATACCTGTCTATCTTCCTATGTGTGTACCTACATACCTAGCTGTCCATCTAGTTATCAGTCATTTATCTTTCTATGTTTGTTTGCATAGGTAGGTAGATAGGTAAGTACGTATATTTTTTTCAATTTTCAATGCTTTTTCTGTTTATGTTATTAACTGACTTCTTTTTAAATCTCTCCCACACTACACATAATTATAACTGCTTTTCTGTCTTCTCACTCTCGCATTCTCTTTCCTTCTTTTTCCTACAGACTTGTCTCTTTGAACGTTTTCTTTATTTCCTGCCTCCTTTATTCCTTATATATATTTCAATGGCTCTTCTTTTTAATTTTTTTTTAATTCCCTCTTTTGGAGCTTTTTTTTGTACTGTCATTTTTTACTGGCTTCTAGTTTTCAAGTTATCTATCTATCAATCATCCTCATTATGTATCATCTTTTATAGTATTTTAAACTGACTTTTTAGATATCTCTCTCCTTATCTTCCACAAGGGTATTTAATTTTCTTACTAGTTCCACCTTTTCGAACTTCTGTCTCTTACTTTCACGTTATTTTACTCTTCCTCCTATGGATTCATCCTTTTAAATGTTTCTCTGTATCCCTTCTTCCTTCTTTCTTATCTCCCTTTTCCTTATAGTCTTCTTCACTGCTTCCTTTTTAAAACTTATTTCTTGCATTCTCTTTCTTTTCTGTAACTTTTTTTTGGGTACTTTTTTTTTTTTTTAAACTGGCTTCTACTTTTAAAGTCTCTCTTTCTCTCTCATATCAATCACCTGTCAATCGTCTATCATCTACCAACCCACCCACCCAGTTACCTATCTATCTGGCCATCCATCATTATTTATATATTTTTATTTTACTGTATTTTAAAAAACAACATCTACTTTTTAAACCCCCTCAACCAAAGTGTACTTGATTTTCTTACTGATTCATCTTTTCATCCTCCCCTCTCACCCTCACTCTCATATTCATCTTTTTTTATTTCTTACTGACTTGTCCATTTTAAATGTCACTTTTTTTCATTTTTTTCTGTACATCTTTTCCTTTGTCCCTTTCTTTCATTCTCCATCTTTCTCTCTCTCTCTTCCTGTATGCCTACCCAACCTCCTCATCTTCTTTTTCTCTCTCCCTGATTCCTTCCTTCCTTTTTCACTTCTTTCTTTCTTTCCCCCTTTCCTTCTTTCTCTCTTTCCTTCTTTCATTCTCTCCTCCTCTCTTCTTAATCTTTTTTATTGCCTCCTTTTAAATCTCTCTCTCTCTCCCTTCCTCCTTGCTCCCACCCCACTCTTATACTGTTTTTTTTTTTTTTCTGGATTGTCCTTTTAAAGTTCTATTTACCTACATATCTACCAACTTACTTAATTTCACTACTTACATACCTATCAACCATCTATCTTCATTTTACTGTATTTTACTGACTTTTAAAA
The DNA here is from genome assembly GCF_003255815.1 of Theropithecus gelada. Taxonomy (NCBI): domain Eukaryota; kingdom Metazoa; phylum Chordata; class Mammalia; order Primates; family Cercopithecidae; genus Theropithecus; species Theropithecus gelada. The sequence goes on from NC_037689.1 coordinate 128,092,221, forward strand.
ATCTTTATCCTCCTGTTTCCCAACCATACTAGTCTCTTTTAAACCTCTTCCTTTCCAACTCTTTCCTTCCTCTATTCCCTTCTTCTATGTCTGTTTAACTGTCCCTTTCTTTTACTCTTGTCTTTGCCTACTTACAGGCTACTTCCTTCTTTTCTTCCTTCAGGTCTCTTTTTCTGACCATATATCCATTGTTCACCCTACCTTCCCTTCTTCTTTCCATCCCTGCCTCCTGCCTTCTTTTTCTATTTTTATGACTTCTGTTTAAAAGATTTTTTTTCTTCTCAATTTTCCTGTTTACTACTGCCTCTTCTTTATAAAGTCTGTCTGCCTACATAGCAATCATCTAGATCTCTATCTTTAATGCTCTTGACAGACTTTTCCATCCCTCTTCCCCTTTCCCCCATATTGTACTTGATTTTCTCACTGGCACCTCCTTTTCAATCTCCTTATCTTTATAATTCTCATTTTCTTACCCTCTTTTATGTTACTTTTTTCCCCCCTACATACCCATAGCATTTAAACTCTTTGTCCTCTTTCTTCCTCCTTCGTTTCCTTCTCACTCCCTTTCACAAGATTTCTGTTTTCTTTGTCTGCATGTATGCATGCATCCTGTTCTTCCTTGCTTGTTTAAAGTCTGATCTGTCTCTTATCTCTTCTATTTTTCTTTAATGTCTTATTTAATGATTTCTACTTTTTAAGTCCCCTCACACCCACAATTGTACTTCAGTTTCTTACTGGCTTTGTCCATTCAAACTCCTCTCTCACTCATAAATTATTTTACCTTATCTTATTGACTCATCCTTTTAAAAGTTATCTACCTGCTTGCCTGCCTGCCTGCCTTCCTTCCTTCCTTCCTTCCTTCCTTCCTTCCTTCCTTCCTTCCTTCCTTCCTTCTTTCCTTCCTTCCTCCCCTCTTTCCCTCTCTCTCCCTTTCCCTCTCCTTTCCTTTCTTCTCTTCCTACAGACAAAGATTCTTTGCTTGACCAAACTTTCCTCAGGCTTCTGAACTTTCTCCTAGACCCATCTATGCATTTTTTTTTTTAAATCCAGTTTTAGCAAGAATCCTGCTAAGTCAGTTTAGCCAGAACTCCCAGCTCCTGACATCTGATTACTCTGGATATCTGATCAGGTTCCTCATTCTCCACTATCCCCCAAGTGATGTCTGATCACTCTGGTTAGACAAAAATCCTGTGAGGTTGGTTTAACCAGAACCCCCACAATGTTTCCTTTTAATGATTTTCCATCCACTGACCTCCACTCTGCTCCTTGGCTATAATCCCTGTTAGCTCATGCTGTATTTGGAATTGAGCTCAGTTCTATCCTAGGTCTCCTTTCCCTATTGAAATAATCTTGAATAAAATCTGTTTTTACCACTTTAACTGCTGTACAGTACTGTTTTTTTTTCTTTATTTATTTTATTTTTTTTTTAATTTTGAGAAGGAGTTTCACTCTTGTTGCATGGGCTGGAGTGCAATGGCACAATCTCTGCTCACCGCAACCTCCGACTCCCAGGTTCAAGCGATTCCCCTGCCTCAGCCTCCCAAGTAGCTGGGATTACAGGCATGTGCCACCACACCTGGCTAAATTTGTATTTTTAGTAGAGATGGGGTTTCTCCATATTGGCCAGACTGGTCTCGAACTCCCGACCTCAGGTGATCCACCCGCCTCGGCCTCCCAAAATGCTGGGATTACAGGCATGAGTCACCGCGCCTGGCCACTCTGGATTTCTTTGACAATCCCTCCCTGCCTCCTTCTTTCATTCTTTTTTCCTGGCTAATGTTTTTAATTTTTTCATCTCTTTCTTTCTTGTCCAGTCCTTTTTAAAACAGTCCTATCTATCTATCTATCTATCTATCTATCTATCTATCTATCTATCTATCTATCTATCTATCTATCTATAAATAATCTATCATTCTATCCAGCCCGAACAATATAGTGAGACCCTGCCTCTACAAAAAGTAAAAAAAAAAAGAAAAAAAATTAGCCAGGTATGGTGGTGCACACCTGTAATCCCAGCTATGAAGAATTATGGACGACAGGAAGACAGAGACAGTCCTTTCTTGTCCAGTCCTTTTTAAAAACAGTCAGATCTATCTATCTATCTATCTATCTATCTATCTATCTATCTATCTATCTATCTATAAATCATCTATCATTCTATCTTTTATGGTATTCTTCTCCTACTCTGAATCTCTCTTGCTTTCACAGACAATTGTACTTGAGTTCCTTACTGGCTGTTCGTTTTCAAACACCTTTCTCTCAGTTTCACATTTAATTTATTTTCCTTTACTTTCCTTTTGTACTGACTCTTCTTTCCTTAACATTTTTCCCCCACTCTCTTTTCCTTCCCCCTTCCTCCCTCCCTCTCTTCCTTCTGGTTCTGTATGTCTTTCTTGCTCCCCCTTTTCACTCTTTTCTTTGCCTGCCTACTTTCCATCCTTCATCTCCTCCCTTCTCCCTTCTTTCCTCATTTCTTCCTTTTCTTTCTTCCCCTTTCCCTCTTTCCTCCATCCTTCCTTTTACCCTCCTTCACTCCTCCCTCCTTCCCACCTTTCTTCCTTCCTGCCCACCTGCCTTTCATTCTTCTTCTACGATCTTTTTACTGGTTCCTCTTATTAAACTTTTACTTTCTTCTTTCTCTTTTAACTCTCATTTTTATAATGTATTACTGGCTTTGCCTTTTAAAAGTCAGTTGTGTTCATTTCAGCCTAACATCTTCATTTTACTGAAATGTTTAAGTATTTACTTTTACTGAATTTTACTTTTTGCATGTCTCTGTCTTCCTGTTGTCCACAGTTCTTCATTTTCTGACTGGCTCCTTTTGAAACATTTTCCTCTGTGTTCCACTCTCAGATTCTCCTATTTTCTTATGTTATATTTTCCTAGTTGCTCGTTCCTTTTACACCTTTTTTTTTTTTTTTTGACAGGGTCTTTCTCTGTTGCCCAGGCTGGAGTACAGTGGCACAATCACAGCTCACTGCAGCCTCGACCTCCTGGGCTTAAGTGATCCTCTCACCTCTGCCTCTCAAGTAGCTGGGATTACAGACATGTCCCACCATGCCTGGTTATTTTTTTTATTTTTATTTTTTTTACTTTTCGTGGAGGTGGGGTCTCACTATATTGCCCAGGCTGGTTGGAACTCCTGGGCTCAAGTGATCCTCCCTCCTCAGCCTCCCTAAGTGCGGGGATTATAGGGGAGAGCCACTGCACCTGGCCCCTTTTATACTTTTTACCTTTGCAGCCCCTTTCCCTCCCTCTTTTCCTCTTTCCCTTTCTGATATGTCTCTTGCCGAGTTTCTCCCACTCCTTTTTAGGCATTTTTTGTCTTTTCTGTGCCTGCGTTCATACGTGTTTCCTTCCTACCACCTCCCTCTTTCTCTCCTGTCTGTCATTACTTTTTCCCTCATTTTTTTCCCTCATTACTTCCTCTCATTTTCCCTCCATTCTGCCCTCTTCACCTCTCTTTCTTCTTTTGCTCTCATCTTACTGGCTCCTGTTTTTAAACTATTTTCTTTCCTTTTATCTCTCTTTGTAACTCTTCCATTTTTGTATTGCCTTTTTTACTGACTCGTAGCAACAGCCCTACGTATATCTATCTGCTTATCTAGTTATCAAATTATCTACATTTTACTGGACTTATACAACTGATTTTTGTGTTTTGATTTTACCCCATCACACGACTGACACAACTGCTTTTGATTTTCTTATTAGCTCCACTTTCTAAACTTTTCTCCTGTTTTTTTTTTCTGTTTTTTTAATACTGTAATTTTTTGCATCTCTTTTTAAAAGTTTATCCTACTTATCCGTCTGTCTATATTTTATTGTATTTTATACTGACTTTTACAGTTTTTAATCATCCCCATTACTTTATCAAAATAAGCTTTATTTAGCTTACTTTGTTCCTCTTTAAGCTTTTTTATTTTTACATTTTTGGCTGTTTTTGACTGGCTTTTCTTCTTTAGAGTCTTATCTAGATACTTACTATCCACCTAGCTACCTACCTGATGAACTAGGTATCGATCGTCTCTATTTCGATTTTTCTCTGTTAGTGACTTTTCAAAATGCACCTTCCCCCCCGCCCCCACAACCCACAATGTTGTACTGGATGTTTTTACTGTCTCCTCCTTTTTAATCTCCTCTTCCTTTTGTCTCCTTTATTTTACTCTTTTCCTACTGCCCTATCCCTTTTAAAGTTCTTTCTGTTTTCTCTCTCTACCCCATCTTTTCTTTCTCATTTTATTTCTTTTGTCGTGTCTTTTACTGGCTCTCACTTTCTATTTTCTTTGCCTTCCTTTCTTCATCCTCCTCTCTCTCTAGGCTCTCTTACTCTCTCCCTTCCCTTTCCCTCTCTCTCTCCCTCTTCCCTTCCCTCCCTCCCCGTTTTTACTCACATTTTATGGGTTCCTCTTCTTTAACTTTTTTTCTTTCCTTCTCTTTCTGTCTTTCCTGCTATCTTGTTGTATTGTCTTTTATTTCTGGTTTATTCTTTTTAAAGTCAGATCTATGTATCTGTCTACCAATCATCTATCACATTTATTTTACAGCCTTAAAACAAACAAACAAACAAAATGGAATTCTCGTTTTAAGTCTGCCCCCACCCCCAATTGTACTTGAGTTTCTTTCTGGCTCCTCCTTTCAAACTTCTCACACAATCACATTTCTTCTTTTATTTTTTCTGTGACTCAACCTTTTACAATTTCCCTTCCTTCCTTCTTCCATCCTTCCTTTTTTTTCTTCTTTTACTTGTTTATCCCCTTGCCTATAAGTTTTACTCTATCCCTTTCTTTCACTGCTCGTTTCAATCGTCTTTGCTTTATTCCTTCTTTCCTTCTTGCCTTCTCTCTCCTGTTTCCTTTGTCACTTCCTCTTTCCCTCCCTGCCCCCTTCCTCCCTCCCTCCCCACTCCCTCTCTCTTTCCTTCCCTCCCTTCCTACATCCCCTTTTTTACTCACTTTCAATGAACTCCACTTCTTAAACATTTTATTAATTTACTGAAGCCTCCTTTTTCACCCTGCACACCCTTGCCTCACAATTGTATTGAGATTTCTTACGGGCTGCTCTTTTTCAATTCCCTCTTCTTTATTTTTCTCTCTTTCCTTCCATTCCTCCCTTTTTCAACATCTCTCCCTCTTTTTTTTTTTTTTTTTTTTTGAGACAGAGTCGTTTTGCCCAGGCTGGTCACGAACTCCTGAGCTCAGGCAAGCTGCCCTCCTCAGCCTCCCAAAGTGCTGATTACAGGCTTGAGCCACCTCGCCAGGCCTCACTTTCTCTTTACTTTGCTTGCCTGCCTGCCTCACTTCCTTCCTCCCTTCCTCTCATAGGTCTTCCCGTTTTTTATTCGTTTTATAGGCTTCTTTGAAAACTGTTTTCTTTCCTTCTCCATCTCTTTCTCTCTCCTTCCTTTTTTTTTCTGTCCTGTCTTTTTTACTGGATTTTCTTTTTTAATGTCATCTTACTTGCCGACTCTCTCTTTGTCTCTTTATCTCTGTCTCTCTCTCTTCCCAACCTTCTTTCCTTATTCCATGGTTTCTTTCTATATTTTCTTGTATTGCCTTTTTTTAAATTGGCTCTTCCTTTTAAAAGTCTGTTCATATTTTCTATCTATCCATCTATCATTTAACATTACTGTCTCCTTTTTATATATCTCGTTTTCCTTAGTGCACTATTCTTATTGATTTATCCCTCTAATCTTCCATTTTCTTTTTGCTTTCTCTCCTTTTCTATTTCCCCTCTTTTTAGTTCACTTTTTCTTATTCGTTTTTTGTTTTAGTTCTATATATTTTCTTGTATTGCCTTTCTTACTGCTTCCTTCTTATTTTCTTTTTCTCCAATTTTCTCCTTCCTCCTATATCCTTTTCTTTTATTCAGTCAATCTTCATCATATTGCCTCTTCTTACTGCTTTCTCCTTTTGAAAGTGTATTCTGGCCAGACGCAGTGGCCCACGCCTGTAATCCCAGCACTTTGGGAGGCTGAGGTGGGCAGATCACCTGAGCTCAGGAGTTTGAGACCAGCCTGGCCAACACGGTGAAGCCCCTTCTCTACTAAAAACACAAAAATTTTAGCTGGGCGTGGTTGCATGCGCCTGTAGTCCCAGCTACTTGGGAGGCTGAGGCAAGAGAATCGCTTGAATCCGGGAAGTGGAAGTTGCAGTGAGCCGAGATTGCATCCCTGCACTCCAGCCTGGGCAACAGAGTAAGACTCCATCTAAAACAACCAAAAAAGTGTATTCTATCTGCCTATCTTTGTTTTCTTTTACTGACTTCTAATTTTTAAAAATGACTTTTCATTTGTAATCTCTCTGTCACCCCCTGCCAATTGTACTTCATTTTCTAACTGGCTCTTCTTCAAATTTTTCTCTCTCACTTTCACATTCTATCGTTTTCATTTTATTTTTTTCCTACCGACTTATCTTTTTAAAACTTCCGTCTTTTCTATCTCCTGCTCTCCCCCTATTCCTCTCTACCTCAATCCCCCTTTCTTGTTCCTGTGCCTTTTTTTCTGTATGTCTTTTTCTTGCTCCCTTTCTTTCACTTTCTTCCTCTTCCCCCACCCTCTTTCAGTCTCTTATTTGTTTCTTTCTCTTTGTCCTCCCTCCATTCCTTCATCCAGAGTGTGTGCTTGTGTTTTCCTACTGGCTGCTTCTGTTCCATTTTCTTTTTCTCTCTATTCTCTTTCTTTCCCTCTCTCCATTTCATTCTTTGTTTCTGCACTGTCCTCTTTACCACTTCCTCCTTTTCAACCTTTTTGTTCTTACTTTTTCTCTATTTCTTGCTTTGTGTATTTTTAAATGTCTTTTCCTTTATATCCCTTTACAACCTTTTTCCCTTTGTCTCACTAGCTTTTTCTCTCTCTCTAGAGATATTAAAATATTAAATATTGTGCGTACAGAGGGTTTCTCTATCTCTCTACATACACACACGTCTGTGTGTGTGCGTGTGCGTGTACACTCTACAACTGGAGATGTAACTGAGAAATGCCTTACATAGTACCTGGCACTGGGAACATGAACTCTTAGGACTTACCTTTGCAAGGGCCTTGTGGCCTCACTGTATAAGCAGAGGGGGTTTTTATAACAGATATTAATATGTTAATATCGAGAGAGAGAAGTAAAGACAAAAACCCTCTTGCCAGCATCCTTTCCAATCCTTGCCAGAAAAACATCCTTGCCAGAAAAACCCACGTACAGAGGGTCTCTCTCTCCATCACTCTGCATACACACGTGTGTGTGTGTGTGCACGTGCGTGTGCATGTACACTCTACAACTGGAAATGTAACTGAGAAATGCCTTACATAGTACCTGGCACTGGGAACATGAACTCTTAGGACTTGCCTTTGCAAGGGCCTTGTGACCTCACTGTATAAGAGAGGGGGTTTGAATAAAGACAACAATATTTAATATATAGGGATGCATCTTCTATGTAGCTGCTTTTTAATTGTCTCTCTCACTTTCTGTTTCATCTTGTCGTTTGTTTTCAAATGTACTTTCCTCTGGTCCTTCATCTTATAGGTAATTTTTTAAACTTTTTTTTGTAAAAATAGGTAATTGTTTTTCTCCAGAAGTGCTTGTTTTAAAATATTTTTAAAAATAGGCCGAATATGGTGGCTCATGCCTGTTATCCCACGACTTTGGGAGGCCTAGGCGGGAGGATCACTCAAGCCCAGGAGTTCAAGACTAGCGTGGGCAACATAACGAGAAACCATCTCTACCAAAAACAACAACAAAAAAATAGCTAGGTATGGTGGTGTGCACTTGTAGTCCCAGCTACTTGGGAAGCTGAGGTAGGAGGATCACTTGAGCCCAGGAGGTTGAGGCTACAGTGAACTATGATTGTGCCACTGTACTCCAGTTTGGGTGACAGAGTGAGAGCCCTTTTCTAGAAAAAAAAAACCAATAAAATAAATAATACATAAATATATATTTAATATATTTTAAAAGTTTAGTATCAACTTGCCACTGGCAAAGCAAAATATGATGTATCATATTTTGTGATGGTATATTTGAAGTGAACCCTCAATTCCCATCTCAATATTTCTAAAGTCACAACGAGTACAAAGCTAGAAAGATAGTCAGGGGTAAGTATCCTTTTGTGGTCCAGCATGAAGAAGAATATATTTTAATAACTAAATCCAATTTCACTTACTGGCCACTTTCTGGAGACAGGTCTCATTTCAAGCCAGCCCTTGAATTATAGGTTCAGGCCAGACTGGGTCTCTCTATCAATAGTCTTCTTCATGACTTTAGGCATTTCTGACAATTCACATTTTAAAATATCAAAAATGGCCAAAGCCTTTCCTCAAATGGCCCAAGTCATTGGTAAAAGCCCACTCTACTACCTTCCAGCCAGTTTGTCCTCAGATTTTCTGATGTCATTCTTTAACTCTTGCTTCTCTATTTATGTCTTAATTTTTGTCAGAAGTAATAGGGCTTTTTTGCATTCCATTCCTAAGGAACACAATGTTACAGTAATCAGCATGGATTCTCATTCATAATAATTATTTTTAGTATCTACCATCAATAAGGAAATTTGAGCAAATCAATGGCCTAATAGAAATCAGGTCAATCATAATGAAAATCTTGCATTGGCTTTAAATGGGCTTATTTTACTGCGCTTTATTGGGAATGTATTGGTAGATGCAATGAAATGGCAGTAGGAAAACTTATTTTGTTATTAGACACTTAATTCAAACCTAAACCTGGCTCCAAAGTGGATTGGAAAGGATGCTGGCAAGAGAGTTTTGTCTTCTGGACTCGGGGTATATGGTGTGTAATATCATGTTCTTACATGTATTTTGACAGGGAAACCAGACAGATAATAGCCTTGTGTGAATTCGGGGCAGTGAGAATACAGGTGTGATTATTTTTCACTAGAGCTAAATTTTAAAACTTTAAAGAGTGGATGAGATGTAACTGTACTGTAATGGATACATAATTTGTGGTATCAGTCTCACTATTTTAAGTAAAAGCTTGGGCCAGGCACGGTGGCTCATACCTGTAATCCCAGCACTTTGGGAGGCTGAGGCGGGTGGATCACCTGAGGTCGGGAGTTTGAGACCAGCCTGACCAACGTGGAGAAACCCTGTCTCTACTAAAAATACAAAATTAGCCAGGCGAGGTGGCACATGCCTGTAATCCCAGCTACTCAGGAGGCTGAGGCAGGAGAATCACTTGAACCTGAGAGGCGGAGGTTGCGGTGAGCCAAGATTGTGCCACTGCACTCCAGCCTGGGCAACAAGAGCAAAATTCCGTCTCAAAAAAAAAAAAAAAAAAAAAAAAAAAAAAAAGCTTGCATATTATCACAGTTATAAAATATTAACAGGAGTTTATTTTTTATTTTTTAGACCTGAAGTAACTTCAGGTAATATGATAAGACTGTTAAAAATGTTTACAAATAAAACAGGCAGTTTTTCCCTTATTATTTAAAATCTGGTGTTACTCACCCTTCAATTAGTCTACAGAGATTAAGTTTTCTTCTTATGTGGTCCTGATACCATCTTTCTTTTTCTTTCATCTTGAGTACACTCTGCTTTCCTGCTGTGTCCAATTTCCTATAATCATATATCAATATCTACATAAACGTGCCAATATTGGCCGGGCACTGTGTCTCATGCCTATAATCCTAGCATTTTTGGAGGCTGAGGTGAGGGGATCACTTGAGCCCAGGAGTTTGAAACCAGCCTGGGTAACATGGTGAAACCTGTCTGCTAAAAATAACAAAAATTAGCCAGGTACGGTGGCACATGCCTGTAGTCCCAGCTACTTGGGAAGGTGCGGTGGGAGGATCACCTGAGCTTGGGAAGCCGAGGTTGCAGTGAGCTGAGAGCATCCCACTGCACTCCAACCTGGGTGATTGGAGTGAAACGCTGTCCCGAAAAAAGGAAAAGAAAAATAAGTGCACATATAAGTGAAGGTAAACTGGATGTTACCCTTACAATGGCGTTACCTGCTTTGATGTTCCCAAATTACCTGCTTCATTGTTTTATTTCTTGAGCTACAGAAAATTTAAAGTTATTCAAGCCTGACCCACTAACTCATCATGCTGCACTCATTTTTACCAGTCTCTGTTGTAGAATTGTCTATTATTATGGCTAGGACAATGGCAAATATGATACAGAGTGATTAAAAACATTTTACACAGAAATTATTCATAACTCAGTAGTTTGGGGAACATGAGTTTCTAAAGGTGATTGGAATTAACTGAAGGACTGACTTCAGAAAAACCCAGCAGGTTTGAATTTCCTTTAAAAAATAAGTGGAGGTCGGCCGGGCACGGTGGCTCAAGCCTGTAATCCCAGCACTTTGGGAGGCCGAGACGGGCGGATCACGAGGTCAGGAGATCGAGACCATCCTGGCTAACACGGTGAAACCCCGTCTCTACTAAAAAAAATACAAAAAAACAAAAAAAAACAAAAAACTAGCCGGGTGAGGTGGCGGGTGCCTGTAGTCCCAGCTACTCGGGAGGCTGAGGCAGGAGAATGGCGTGAACCCAGGAGGCGGAGCTTGCAGTGAGCTAAGATCCGGCCACTGCACTCCAGCCTGGGCGACAGAGCGAGACTCCGTCTCAAAAAAAAAAAAAAAAAAAATAAGTGGAGGTCCTATATATGAGGTCTATAGACTATCAGCCTGGGATTCTGGTGGATCAGTTTGTATTCTGGCATACTGTGATGAATCTGTGGAATATAAGAACCAGGAGATGAAGAACTGGCCCTTTCCCCAATAAAGGAGAAAGAGAAATAATTATAACTCATCCCTTCATTTCCCGAGGCATGGGCTTGGCATCTGAGTGGTATCATTGAATATGTGTGGGTAGTAGCTGAATGAACATACATAGTTGGTTGGGGAATAACACCTCTTTACATTAGCATCAAATAAAGTTATAGCAACTCTCCTGTTTTGACCTTGCAGTAATTTCCTTAAACTTAAGTTTGAAACATATGCTAAAGGCACCTTCTCTCTCCCTCTGCTACTGTGGACTTGGATTTCACAATATCAGGGATTTGTATTTTGGATTTCTTCTTCAAACATCAGTTTTGCTTACCTCTTGGGGTTCTAGTGGCTCCAACTTCTCAGGTAGAAACTCTCCTCCCTATTCTTGATACCAAGGTTCCCAATCTTTGTACTTCTTGATCTGTCTTCCCTTCTCTGCATGTTAAAACTATAGGGAGCCAGGCGTGGTGGCCCACGCCTGTAATCCCAGCACTTTGGGAGGCCGAGGTGGGCGGGTCAGTTGAGGTCAGGAGTTCAGGATCAGCCTGGCTAACATGGAGAAACCCTGTCTCTACTAAAAATACAAAAATTAGCTGGGTGTGGTGGCAGGTGCCTGTAATCCCAGCTACTCAGGAGGCTGAGGCAGGAGAATTGCATGAACCTGGGAGGCGGAGGTTGCAGTGAGCTGAGATCGTACCACTGCACTCCAGCCTGGGTGACAGAGTGAGACTCTGTAAAGCAAACAAACAAACAAACAAAAAAACTATAGGGAGGTTAGGGAGGTTAAACAGAGTCTAGAACTTTTGTTAGTCCTATTTTTAATTATTTCTAGTATTGATACAACTTTTTGGGATCCACAATGTGTGCAAGAATTGGGCATTAGCTTTGATTACACCTATGTTTTATGAACAATTATTGGTCCTGACCTGTTTGTGAACCTTCCTGTAATAGCCATTCTTGAAATTGGGCAGTAGCCTAACTGTCACAGGTTCTCTTTGTTTTACATAATTTATTTACCTTTTCAATCATTTTCTGAAACATAAAAAGAAGTAAAGCCTTTATATTTGCCAGAAATAAACCTGCCCTTTGATCTGTCTTAGGTTTCAGGCTTAGTAAACACCCTATACTTTGCAAATGGCTAATTCTGTTAGCCTACATTTAAGTCTAGTGTGGCTCCATTCCAGACAGGTGAATTTTTTTCTCTAGAAATGAAAGACAAATGTCTCATTTTATCTTTTACAGATCTCTTATAGAGGTCTTAGCCTTTTGATTTGTTACCTTAATAAATACTTCTAGGTCAAAATATTATAAGAACATATTCTGCAAAGGACCAAACCTTACATAAAACTTTTCTTACAGGCCCCAAATAAACAAATTTAAGTATTTAACTTACTTGTTCTCTTATATAATTTCTTTCAAAGTCTAATTTTAAACTAGTCAGATACTGCCTGTTCTTACTCAACTCCTTCAAGGAACATATAACCTACAAAAACAAAACCAACAATATAAATACAACACTGTAACAATGATAACACTTTACAGAGGAGAGGATGAAAAGAATATTCATTTTAGTAAAAATTTGGGATAAGGTCTAATAACAACACATTTTGGTGACAATTTTGAAGTCAGCGTCTTTATACAATTGCTGTCTCACCAAGAAATTTCTATCCAAATATTGTTTTATTAGTATGGTTCATATCATAATCAGGAATTTACTATTCCCAATCAAATTGTTATTAAAACACATATATAATAATGATGCTTAACTCCCCAAAGAATTTATTCTATCAATCTGTATTTTGCTACTTTCTCATTTTGTCTCCCGTTTTCTCAAAGTGTATGAGAAATATTCTTTGACAGGTAGACGGTGATACTATTACTTTTAGAGCCAGAGGAAAAGCGCTACAATACAACTGGGTGAAAATAAATAAATAAATAAATAAATAAATAAATGTGCGTGTGTGTGTGTGGTGTATGTGTGTGTGTATCTTTACATGCTCAAATCATTGGTAATATCTGTTGCTACTAAAATGAAAATAAAGGTCAAGTAGGAACGAGTTGTATTTAGACAAAACAGCTACCTGATTTTCCTTGGCCCCAGTACTGAGTTATTCATTGAGTCTTTTATTGGGTGTCCTCTATTGCTCAACAGAAAGTTGACACAGGCTCCCAGTGAGGTAAAGGGAAGCACCTAGGTCTTGGCTGGTTAACAGGAGGTATGCTTCAATGCACTTTATTATTGCTAGTGATGTAGCCACCCTTCTTTAATGGCCTCAGGATATCTTTTCACTGATAGCATGTTTTCAAATGTGCATCATGTAGACTTTTATATACCAGGTTTCCTACATTTGGCAGTAAGGATCAGTCAGGTTAAAATCCTAAGAAGGTTAAAAAAGTCGCAAACAAGTAGATTCAAAAGTATTACAAATTTAAAAATAAATGAAGCCACACTTTTAAACATCAATGTATTTAAATGATTAGGCTGTTCACTGAAAATAAAACATGCAAGCAGAATGGGAAGTGAGAGAATACAGACAATGGGTTGATTTGGGTAAACCTGACTGCTTTCTCTCCCTCTCCTCTCCCAGGCCTGTCTTTAGGCTGGAAGTGTCCTGTGGAATCCCTGTCTGTGAACTCTATGTTCAGTCTTCCTGTAGCCTCAACCTCACTCCAATTCCTGAACACAGAGGTTGGGATTGACTGTTTTGAAGGAGAGGAGGAGAGTGCATGTCGTTTTGGGAGCTGGATGGACAAAGGCATAGAAGTAGGAATCAGCATGGTATGTGTGGGCAAGCAGAAAAGACCCCAACCTGTCAGTTAAGACTCTTGGGTTGGAGATAAGGTTGGATGGGGTGGCTGAGGCGTATCATGGGGCTTTCTGTCATTAAAGTGAGGTTTAAGAATTTAAACACTTCAACTCATTTAACTTGGTGTGTAAAACTGAAGTTAACACAAAGCAAAATCATAGCAAAATGTTGCCTGTTTAACAGCAAACTGAAAAGGGTAAAGAAAATCACTTAAGCACTATTAAAACTTAGTTTACCTTCTTACTTAGAACTGTAGTATAGAATAAATACATTATCGCTTCCCGGGATAACAGGCAGCTTGACCCCAAGACGCAGATCCAAAAGATATGCTCTGACCTCTGGAATGGGGTTTTCTTGCGAGCTCTGTCGGATGCAATTGGAAGTTTGTATTTTCTTCTGTAAATTGGTGCAAAAGTAATTGAAAGTAATGGCAAAACCGCAATTACTTGTGCACCAACCTAATAGAAATTATTAACTTAGTTTAGACCAAACCTATTATTACTTCCTATTAAATAGGCTAATACCTCCAAATAAACCAAAGAGCCATGCATTCAGGGTTGAAGGAACCCTCCAGGTCGGCTGACAACTTGGAAAACCTCCTCGTTTTTCTGGGTTACCAGTTCTACCTCTAGACCCCTGCCAGTGGTGGCCAGTGGCCGCCAAAGCCACCGGCTACCCAGAGCCAAGGGGCTGAAAGCTGAGCTGTCAAGAATCCGCCTCGTTCCCTCCCACTCGTGATCTCCCTACTCGGTCTGTCTGCCTTCCGGAGACCCTCCTTTGGGGCCAGGAGTAGGAAGAGGAACCGGCCTCCACTCACGGTGCGGCACTGCTTCTTGCCTGCATTCAGGCTGCTGGCGGCCGCCTTAGTGGCGGCGGCTTCGACAGCCTTATAGTAGTTGCGGAGGTACAGTTCCAGGGCCAGCCTTCATTCCCCAGGGGGCCGGACGCTGGGGTAGCAGGCGGTCCTTGTTTCTCCTCATTCACACCCTTCACACTCTAGGACCTGATAAGGTCTGGGCTGCCAAGATCGGGTAGCCAGGATACAGCGTTCTCTAGGCCACGCCCCTCACAATGCTGCCTTCTAGGCTGGAGAGCTGACGTCCTCAAGGGGCGTCACCCTCGGAGGTGGGTGGGCAGCGGGTGACGGGGGGAGTGGTGACCGCTAAGCCTCCCCAGACGCACATGCGCACGAGGCTTCAGCGCCTTAGAGTCGAAATTTAATATCTCTTTGAAACCAATACCCCTCATTTAAACTAAACCAAAATATATCAGGCTTTGTCCATGGTAGCTGTGATTGTACTGATTTCTGTTCAACAAACGTCGATGAGTAATTGTGTAGTTTTTATTAGGGCCATAGGACTGACTTTTTCATCTATCTCCTTTATAGACACTGTGACCCTCCTTCCTCTAGGCATACCACCCCCAGTCCCATGTAGAACACTTGGTTTCTTCAAGGGCTCAATACCTTTCTCCCTGTTTTTCTCTTTTCTGTCTTGGGCTCATTATCTCTTACGCCCTCCTCTTCCTCTTTCTTTCTTCTATTTATTTTTTCTACCTTCTCATTCAATCAGCCAACGTTTATTGAGTGCCTACTCTATGCCAGACACTGCTGGTTCCTGACAGTGAGTACACTGATAAAACAGTGAGTAAAACATAGTCTCTGCTGCCAAGAAGCTCACTAGACTGAAAATACATGAAAGGACTGAGACTGTACCTAGTTCATGCTCTGTCTCCACGTTATCTATCTATCTGTCTATCTATCCATCTATCTATACATCTAAGACACATCATAATTTAACTTCTGAAAACTAATGACAAAGAAAAAAATTCTTGGAAGCAGTCAGAGATAAAAGAAACATTATTTACAGAAGAACACCAATTTGAATGTGAATTTGAAACCATGGAGGCCAGAAGGAAGAGGTGCAGCATTTTTTAAGTGCTTTAGCATTTTCTTTTAAGAAACAAATTGTCAACTGTGAATTCTATACCTAATGAAAATATCTTTCAGCAATGAAGAAGAAATAGAGACATTCTCAGATGAAGGAAAACTAAAAATGTGTTGCTAGCAAACCAGTCTTAAAGAATGGCTAAAAGAAGTTATCTACGCAGAAAGGAAATGATAACAGAAGTAGGCTTAGAACTTCAGAAGGGAAAAAAAAAACCCATAAGAATGGATAAAAATAGGGATAAATATAATAGACTCTTCTGTTTTTCTTGAGTTTCTTAAATCATATTTGATGGTTGAAGCAAAAAGTATAAGAGCATCTGATGTGGTGGTTGATACCTGCAAAGGAAATATTTAAGACAATTATATTTTATTTTTCTTTTTCAAATTTTATTTTAGGTTTGGGGGTATATGTGTAGGTTTGTTACATGTGCAAATTGTGGATTGATGGGGTTTGGTGTACAAGTGATTTTGTCACCCAGGTAGAGAGCATAGTACATGATAGGTAGTTTTTTGACCCTAACCTTCCTCTCATTCTCCACCCTCAAGTAGGCCTCAGTATCTATTGTTCCCTTCTTTTAAGACAATTATATTTTGAAAGTGGGAAGTGCAAAGGGATGTAAATGGAAATAAGGCTTCTACACTTTATTCAAAGTGGTAAAATATTAATACCTGTAGGTTGTGGTAAACTATATATATATTGTAATCCCTAGAGCAACTACTAAGAAAACTATACAAAGTGATATATTCAAAACATTATAAATAAATCAAGATAAACTTCTAACAATGTCCAAGTAGCCCACAGGAAGGCAAGAAAAGGGAAACAGAGCAATGAGAAACAGGGGAAATAAACAGAAAACAAACAAAACGGCAGACTTAAGCTCTAACATACCAGTAATTACTTCTATAAGCGTAAATGGTCGAAACCCAGTAATGAAAACACAGATTGGCAGAACCAATTCAAAAATACATGATCCAACTGCATGCTATCTACAAATACTATACACTGCAAATTCAATGATACATATAAGTAGGCTGAAAATAAAAGGATGGGAAAAGATACTCAAAGCACATTTTAATTTTCAAAAGTAGGAGTGGCCATAATTATGTCAGATAAAGTAGACTTTAATTGCTAGAGACAAAGAGAAACATTACATAATGAACAAAGATCAATCCACCAGGAAATCAATGATTCTAAATGGACAGGCACCAAATAATAGAGCCTCAAAATACATGAAGCAAAAAAAACAATAGAGATAACAAAAGAAATAGACTGTCACAATTATAGTGTTGGACTTACTAAATGCCTATCGACAGGAGATTGGACAAACAAAGTTTATGCTGTGCTCACGCCCATATAGCAGTTTAAGTTTAAAGACTTGGAGCTATGTATATTAACAACATGTATTTCAAACCATAATCTTGAGGGAAACCTAGCAAGAGTTGATATAACTGTGGAATGATATAACTTATTTGAATCAGCAGCCTGACCAACTGGAATCCTGGGGGTGACCTTACTCCCTCAGCCTTGGATGGCAGCCCCGCCCCTTCAGCCCAGGGCAATAGCCCTGCCCCCAAGAACTCTGGAGGTGGTTCTGCCCCCTCAGGCATAGGAAGTGGCTCTGCCCCCTGGAGACTTGGAGGTGGCTCTGGCCCCTAAGCCTTGGATGGAAACCCGCCCTCTCAGGCCTGGTGGTGGCCTGACCACCTCAGCCCTGGATGGCAGCACCACCATCTCAGCCCTGGGCAGCGGCCCCGCCTATTGGAATCGTAGAGGTGGCTGATCCTCTGGTACTCTGGTGGTGACCTCACCCCTCAGCTTGGATGGCAGCCCCATCCTCTCAATCCTCTCAGCTTTCAGCAGGGGCCATGGACTCTAGAATCCTGGTGGTGACTCCACTCCCTCAGCTTTGGATGGCAGCACCAATCCCTCAGCCCTGGGCAGTGGGCCCACCGTCTGGAACCCTGATGACGATATCGGTCCCACAGCCATGGGTGGCAGCCCCACCCTCTCAGCACTGGACAGTGGTCCCGCCATCTGGAACCATGGTGATGACCCCACCCCCTCAGCCTTGGGTGGCAACACAGCCCCCTCAGCCCTGGGCAGTGGTCCCACCTTCTGGAATCCTGGTGATGACCCTACCCCCTCAGCCTTTCATGGCAGAACCACCCTGTCAGCCCTGGGCAGTGATCCCACCCTCTAGAATCCTGGTGATGACCCCACCCCCACCTCCTTGGGTGGCAGCACCGCCCCCTCAGCCCTGGGCAGTGGTTCCACCGTCTGGAACCCTGGTGATGACCCCCTCAGCCTTGGGTGACAGCACCACCCCCTCAGCCCTGGGCAGTGGGACCACCCTCTGGAATCCTGTTGATGGCCCCACCCCGTCAGCCTTGGGTGGCAGCACCGCCCCCTCAGCTCTGAACAGTGGTCCCACTATCTGGAATCCTGGTGATGACCCCACCTCCTCAGCCATGGGTGGCAAAACTGCCCCCTCAACCCTGGCCAATGTTCCCACTATCTGGAACACTTTTGATGACCCCATCCCCTCAGCCTTGGGTGGCAGCACCACCCCCTCAGCCCTGGGCAGTGGGCCCACCATCTGGAACCCTGCTGGTGACCTCACCTCAGCCTTGGATGGAAGCTCCGCCCTTTCAGCCTTAGGCAGTGGACCTGTGCTCTGGAATGCTACTGGTGACCGCCCCTCAGCCTTGGGTGGCAGTTCTGCTTGCAGCTTTGGACAGTGGACCCATGCTTAGGTACCCTGCTGGTGACCTCACCTCAGCCTTGGGTGGCAGCTTTGCCCTTGCAGCCTTGGGCAGTGGCCCTATGCTCTAGAACTCTAGTGATGACCTCACCCCCTCAACCTTGGATGGCAGCACTGCCCTGGGCAGTAGACCCACCATCTGGAACCCTGCCGGTGACCTCACCCCTTCAGCCTTGGATGGCAGCACCGCCCTCTCAGCCCTGGGCAGTGGGCCCACCATCTGGAACCCTGCCGGTGACCTCACCCCTTCAGCCTTGGATGGCAGCACTGGCCTCTCAGCCCTGGGCAGTGGACCCACCATCTGGAGCCCTGGTGGCAATCTCACTGCAGCAGCTGTGGGTGGCAGCATCACCCTCTCAGCCATTGGCAGTGGCCCTGTGCTCTAGAATCCTGGTGATGACCTTGCCCCCTCAGCCTTGGATGGTAGCCCTGTACTCTCAGCCTGGTTAGTGCCCCCACCCTTGGCAACCCTGGAGATGACCCCACTCCCTTACCCTTGGATGGCAGTCCCACCCACCCTCTCAGCCCTGGGCAGCAAACCTGCTCTCTGGAACCCTACAGGTGAATCTCTCTTTCAGCCTTGGTTGGCAACACCCCCACTTCTCAGCCCTGGGCAGCAGCACCACCTCTGGAATCTTGGCAGTGTTTCTACCCACTGGAACCCTGCCATTGTCCTGACACCCTCAGGACTGGGCAGTGGTCCTGCTCTCTGGATCCCTGGTGGTAGACCCGTCCCTTTGGCCCTGGGCAGAGGTCCCACCCTCTCAGGCCTGGGCAGTGGCCCTGTTCTCTGGAATCTAGCAGGTCCAAATGGCTCAGTTATCTGCATGTATAGCTTTTCCAGTCATTCTTCCTTCTTTTTGTCCTTTTCAGTTTCTTTTAGTACAGGCTGGTTGTGTTTCTGAGGTATAAAATTCTAAAAAAATTTTGTTGGCCTCCCCTGCAATTCATGGAGGTCCAAGCCAACAGAAAAGAGGGTGCTTTATAGATCTTTACTGCATAACTGCATCTCAATTCCTGGCTTCTGCTAGATGGTTGATTGGATCCGTAAATCACACTTATGGATACTGTAAGTCATAATATCTTTATCAATGGTTGTTCTGCCATACGTTTAGTCTTCTCTCCAGAACACAGTTTGTTTGTTTCTTTCTTTATTTAGAGATGGTGTCTTGCTCTGTCACCCAGGCTGGAGTGTGGTGGCATTATCATGGCTCGCTGCAGCCTTGACCTCCCTGGGCTTAGATAATCCTCCTACCTCAGCCTCCCGAGTAGCTGGGACTACAGGCACACACCAGCATACCTGGCTAGTTTTTATATTTTCTTGTAGAGATGGAGTTTTGCCATGTTACCCAAGGCTGGTCTTAAACTCCTGGACTCAAGTGATCTGCCCACTTTGGCCTCCCAAAGTACTAGGATTACAGGTATGAACCACCATGCCCAGTCAGAACACAGCTTATTTACTTTTTTTGCAATATGGTTAGGTTGAGAATGTTATAAATCTTCAAGTTCCAGTTCCTTTATGCTTAACAATTTGCTCCTTAATTTATCTATTTCCTTTCTCATCTTACTCTAAGCATCAAGGCAGAAACAGGCTGCATGTTGTACACTTTCCTTGGAAATTTCCTTCTTTAAATATCCAAGCTCATCTCTTACAAGTTCTACTTCCTTCCCAACAGTAGAAGGTAATTCAGCCAAATCCTTTGACATTTTGTAATAAAGATCACCTTTCTTCCAGTGCCCAATAACCTGTTCCTCATTTCCACCAGGAACCTCACCAAAAGTACCTTTAACATTCACATTTCAAGCAATATTCTCTTTAAGGCAATCTAGGCTGCTTCTGTAATGAGCCTCAAAATGTTTCCAGCCTCTGCCCACTACCCAATTACAAAGCTAGTTTCATAATTTTAGGTATTTGTTACAGCAAGGATCCCACTTCCCAATACCAAAATCTCTATTAGTTTTCTAGGGCTGCCAAAATAAACTACCACACACTGGGTGCTTAAAACAATACAAATTTATTGTCTCACAGTTTTGGAGGGTAGAAATCTAAAATCAAGGTGTTGATAGCGTGGAGTCCTAACTAGGGAAAAATAGTTGGGATGGTGGGACCGAGAGAAAAACAAAAGGAAAAGCTATGTCTGCCTCTTTTTTTCTTCTTTTTTTCCTTCTTTTTCTTCTTCTTTTTTTTTTTTTTTTTTTTGAGATGGAGTCTTGTTCTCTTGTCCAGGCTGGCATGATCTCGGCTCACAGCAACCTCTGCCTTCTGGGTTCAAGCAATTCTCCTGTCTCAGCCTCCCGAGTAGCTGGGACTACAGGCACATGCCACCACTCCCAGCTAATTTTTGTATTTTAGTAGAGACTGGGTTTCACCATATTGGTCAGGCTGGTCTCGAACTCCTCACCTCAGGTTATCCACTTGCCTCAGCCTCCCAAAGTACTGGGATTACAGGCATGAGCCACTGCACCCAGCCTATGTCCGCCTTTCTTCATAGTCCAGGACACACAGCCCTCCTGCACAAATAACTCACAATCTTCCTGTGTCCAGCTATCACCAGACCCCTGGGTAATAGGAAAATGCAAGTTAGTTCCCAGTACTGATAACCTTGGCATTATCAGTACTGCATAAAACCCTCGTCAGGACACAGCACAAGCACCATACTATAAAATCCCCAGCAAGCCTTTGTCTACTGGCAGTCAGCTCTTCTCTTGCTAACTTGCCCATTGCAGTCTTGCATTATGCTTTTGTACTTTAGTAAGTCATCTTTTCTTTACTTACAACTGTCTTGGTTAATTCTTATCTGCGCGCCACCAGCCCCAGATAGTCGCTGCTCACCTGCAACATTTTGGTGGCCTGTACAGGAACTCCAATCTCTGTGCAGGAACTTTCTGTCTCCTTACAGGGAACCCTCTCCCCTCTCAATTTTTCTTTCCCAACTTGGGACCCTTGGTGGACAGCATCTAAGCGTGGAGACAACTGTAGGTCTCTGGCTGGGGCTACACTCCAGCGGGACTGAAAGGTGTCTGTGTGGGAAGCATCTGAGCGCCATGCTCATTTGGGTGAGTGAGGGACCTGAGTTAGTTTTCTCTGTTCAGTCTCCCAGCAGCCTGCTTCTAGTATCCCTCTGGCAATTGATGGTAACTGGCTGGGGCCACTCTCCAGTGTTGCCTGAAGGCCAGAGAGTGAACAGGGCTGGCTGCCTTGCCTGGAAGGAAGACTGCCTCTCTTATCTTTTCTAGTCTAAAGTCCCTAATTCCTATGTGTGATTTAGCTGACAGCAGAAGCTCGTTCAGAGTGAATTCACACATGTTTTGGGTGACTCAGACCATCTTTCTTACTCTGAATTCTCCTGTGGAGTCAGCCAGCCATCCTGTTCTGAACGTTGCTCAACCAGGTGATCTCAGCCTCAGAAAGGCAAGTCTCCCTTACCTGCTCCTCTCCTGGGCCAGCACCAAATGGAGTTCTTCCTTTACCATTTTTCCTCGTACCTGGACTGCTCACCCAGCGTAAGTGAGTACCTGGACTGGCCATCCAGTGTAAGACCCCTGAGTGACTGGCTGAGAGGTCTTTTGTAATAGCTGGGATGCCCCTTTAGAAAGTGCACCTGAGTCCCTCAGCAGACATGAGTGGAACCTTTTATATTTTGGTGGGATGCCCCAAGAGAAAGTGTGGTTCAATTAGCCTCAAATGGCTCATTTTCCAGTCCCACTATGGGACAAACTCTGTCAGTTCCTTCAGACTCACCTCTAGGCTGCATTCTAAAACATTGGGATAAATTTCACCCTCAAACTCTCAAAAAGAAACATCTAATTTTTTCGTGTAATACAGCATGGCCCCTATGCAAGAAACCCTCAAATTAGCCTCCTCAGTATTTTACAACCGAGAATAGCAGAAGGACAGGTCTGAGGAGAGAGAAAAATGCAGGGACAAAAAGGCAGGCTAAACTGTTGGCTGCTTTACAAGCCCCAGCCCCCTCCAAGTTGTCCTAAGGACACTCCTCCAGATAACTGCCATCAGTGCAGAAGGCCAGGCCACTAAAAGGCAACGTGCCCCAATGGGATAAATGGGGAAACCCCTGCAGGGCTTGTCCCCTCTGCCACAAACTCAGCCAGTAGAAACAGGACTGCCCTGAGAACCAAAGCCTCCCTTGCCCCCCCAGGACGGTATCCCAACCCCTGATGGCTTTAAGCTGAAGGGGCTCTCTGCTCCAGCTGAAAATAGCTCACCTTAACTGGTGACTTGCAGAATGTGGGAGGATTTTGTCGCACACTGTGTAAATCTGGGGTGCTAAGGCTGTCCCTGATGGGAAATAAACAAGGGTGGTAGGGGTGCTGGCCTCACACTGTGCAGTGGCTGGAAGGCTCACAAGCCCTTCTGTAAAGATTAACCTTTCTCTTCCCATTCCTTTTGTTTTTCTCTTTTTCTGTTCAATCCAAGGGTCCAGCCTCAAAAGGAAAAGACAGTTTCTAACATCCTAATCCATGATTTTGTTATTCTCTTAAAAACCCCAGCTGATTACATATTATGGCCCATTTTTGTGCACATTTTAAATTGGTGGGCAAATTACAAGAAAAAATCAGAGCTCAAATGGTTAACCTGTACTAAGAGTTAAGTCAAGTCTTCTAAAGCTCTCTCTCTTCCTCTCTTCTTTCCTGCCTGCTTTAAATCTGCTGTTACTAAGCTGCTGGTGCTAAGATAAGACTCATTATTTATGGTCTAACTGGAATGTAAACACTGGAAACTCATTTAAAGTTAAAAGAAAAAGGGTAAAACAGGTTTTATTAAACCAAACAACCTAGAATTTTTAACCTCCCTTAAAGTTGATAGAAATAAATCCAGTACCTCTTTTACACCTTATTCTTAAAACTGACTCTTTTTATTCT
Organism: Theropithecus gelada; assembly: GCF_003255815.1. Lineage (NCBI taxonomy): Eukaryota > Metazoa > Chordata > Mammalia > Primates > Cercopithecidae > Theropithecus > Theropithecus gelada. The sequence continues at coordinate 128,115,325 of NC_037689.1, forward strand.
ATTCTACTGCAAGCTCTCAGTAATGATCCAGCTGCGTCTCTTGAGCAACTTCACCCTCTTGATATTAATACTTTTATAAGGAAGGTAGCGTATGATTGCTATTTGCAGGGGGATATCCAAGACTACTTCATGTAGTACAGATGAAATTTCTTTATATTTGTCCTGGTAATGTTATTTACCCACACACCATAACATCAATATCCTAAAGTAGTAGATATATATTTTTTTAACAGTTTGTTTTCTCATGCTCTTTATAGCCCTTCTTCTTTCCTGTCTGAGTTTCCCACATATTGTTATTTTCCTTAAATATGGCTCTGTTTTTATTCTGACATGGCTATTGTCTCAATGGCTTCACCCAGGCACTCACTCTAGCCAGTACCATATGAAGTTGCCAACATAACACACAGTACTGACTACTGGATATGCCCATGCCGGCAGGCATTCGAGAATGGCATTACATTCCTAGCAGTCCCACCATCTATAGAAGAAACTGTTAACACACAAGCCCAATGACCTGAATTTGACCACATTATTTACAGACACATCAAAAACACAGGTTTAGGAGGGGGACCTAGGTCAACCAATCCCTCATGACAATCATCCACTGCCACTGAGAGGATTGGGAAGGCACCAGAGAATGGACTGAAAGGCTCGCCTCTGCATTAGAAACTCCAAGTAGATGGCCCTTTCCTAGGGCCTTTAACACAAACCCATTGAAATTCCACCCTCAACTATAGTCAAACGCACCAGGAATGGGAGCCATACGATGCCTGTGACAAGTTCACTGTGTACCTCCACAGGTTTTCTCTATGGTGGGGAAAAGACAAAGTTAATGTCAGCAACATTTATAGTGGTTCTTTTATGCCTATAAAGAGTTCAGCTAACAGGATGGAATATACAGGAATAGAGGTCAAAACTGGACAACTTCTTAACCTCACCAACATATCTACACCTTTTCCTTGATTTTCCCTTATCCCATTTATGTTTACAAATCTTATCTGTCAGGCCCCACATCCACATAACACAGAAAGTCAAACATTTCCCCCCTTATGCTTGAATGACTACGTTTTGGGTCATTGTCCATCCACATTTGATCCCTGGGGACCATGGGATCCCTGTATTTGTGCAAATTATACTGGAATCCAAAGTAACCACACCTGTGCCTGTTTACAAGGTCCCTCCTCAGGAGTTTAATTAACAGAAACTGGGTTCTTCTTTTTATGTGGATCCAACCTGTTTCAACCCTTGCTTATTAAGTGGAAAGTCACATGCACTATAGTTGCAGCTATACCTGGATTGCATATAAATATATATGTAATTTATACAAATATATACAAACATATTTATATATAATATAATTATATATAATTTATACATACACAGTACTGACTACTGAATATATATACTTTTATAATTTTTATATAATTATATAATATATAAATATATTTGTGTGTGTGTATATATATACACACACACACATACATATATATATATAACTCCTCAGACTTCATAACCTCTAGCCAAGTTCCAAATTTAGGATCCTTCCTAAATCAGGCCCTACAAAAGCCATCAGAAAAAAGAAACAGAAGCGTGTCTTAACCTCCCATCATCTGGCATCCTCACCGCTGAGAATCCATGGTAAGCAGGAAATGTCTAGGACATTCTGTAGCCTGTGCAATCTTTGGGTTTGCAGATATACCCATGCTTAAGTGCAGCATTCATAATCTCACCATCTTAGCCCGACAATCTTGAGAAGCTACAGTAACAGCCATTGAGGGCCAACAACAGGCCCTGGATTCATCGGCAGGGGTTCTCTTGCAGGATCAGGGTGCTTTGGATGTGCTTACCACTGAGGCAGGAGGCACTTGCACGCTGTTAAATGAAACTCATTGCTTTTACATCAATACCTCAGGTAAAGTAGAATAAAGTTTAGAAAAGATAAAAGAAAACATCAAGATATTAGAGGGCCTTCAAAAAGGAGTTCCTCAAGATTCCTCTTTTAGACAACTGTTTCAGAGATTCTATGGTCGGGTTGGGCCATGGGTTACCCCACTTTCCCTGCCTATAATAATGCTCATATTAGTTTGTTTATTTACAGCATGTATCGTTAATGTTATATATCTCATATTTTGTCTTCTAGAATATAAGAATTTCAAACCAAAATGTTACTGCAGCAAGGATGTCAGTGACTAAGAGAACTCCACAACTCTCCTTTGGACACAGCGGGACAAAATTTTAGGCTGCAAATGCTGTTCTGCCATCGTCCCACAACCACCCTGCCCAATTTAACTCCCAACTCAGGGACTTAGGTTCACATAACCTCCTGACCAACTAACAATCCTAGGTAGGGCCAACTCTGTGCCCCCGGTCAGCAGGAAGCAGTTGGAAGATGCGACCTTCACCCACATACCAAAGATTTGTCATTATTGCTTTGTCACAGGGGGAATGTGGAGTCCTATTTAGGGAAAAAGAGTCAGGATGGCAGGACCAAGAGAAAGCAAAAAGAAAAAGCAGATAAGCTATACATCTGCCTTTTTTCATACTCCAAGAGACACGGTCCTCCTGAGCAAATAACTCACAATCTTCCTGTGTCCAGCTATCACCAGACCCTCAGCTAATAGAAAAGTGCAGATTAGCTCACTGCAACTGTGGGGTTTTCAGACCTGCACAAAGCCCTCTTCAGCACACAGCACAAGCACCATACTATAAAATCCCCAGCAAGCCTTCATCCCCTGGCTGTCAGCTCCTCTCTTGCTAACCTGCCCATTCATTGCTGCCTTGTGATGTGTTTTCGTCCTTTAATAAATCTGCTTTTCTTTACCTACAACTGTCTTGGTAAATTCTTCTTACCTGCGCACCACTGGCCCCAAATAGTCACGGCTCACCCATGGCAAGTAGGGCTATGCTTCTTCTGAAACCTATGAGGGAGTCCTTCCTTGCCCCTTTCTAGCTTCTGTGGGTTTGTCAGCAATCCTTGGTATTCTTTGGCTTTCAACTGCGTAACTTCAATCTCTGCCTTAGTCATTGTGTGGAATTGTTTTTACATGGCCTTGTGTGTTTCTGTTTTCATGTGTCCATCTTCTTATAAGGACACCATTTGAAACTGTGATATCTGCAACCTTCTGAAGTACTTGGGGTTAGGATTTCAACATATGTTTTTAGAAGACAATAAAACCTAGCGCAAAGCCTAAACAAAGTGAGGAGGGTCTCCTTGCACATGGGCAGCCCAGGATGAGAAATCAGAGCTGGAGCGGGGTTGGGGGAGGGCATCCACACCTGTGGGTGGCATGGTGCAGGTGTGTTAGATCCTGGGCAATGTGAGCAAGGCATCTATGTAGGGGAAAGCCTGGGTAGGGGGGTCTGAGTCCAAGCAGGATGAGGAGAGCATCTGTGAAAAGTGCGCTGGGTTTTTGAGCCTGAACAGGGTGAGCAAGGCTGTGGTCTACATGGGGATGGGAAGTGGGGAGCCCGTATGGCTTGCCAGAGCCTTAGTGGGGTAAGGAAGGCATCCACGCAGGAAGGACAACCTAGTTTGGGGTGCTGGAGTCCACCTAAGGGGAGGAGGGTGACTATGTGTGTGGACAGCCTGGTATGGGTTATTAGAGCCATCATAGGACATTGTTGAAGAAATTGGTGGAACTTAAGTGAAATCTGAAAACTCTGATGGATGAATTGTGGTTATGTAAGAAAATGTCCTAGCGCCCATTAAATACTGAAGTATTTCAGGACTATGGGGCATCAAATTGGCAGCTAGAAAAAAACTCTTTGAATTGTACCTGTAACTTTTCTGTAAATTTTTAAATAAAAAATTATTAAAAACACTGAAGCAAATATGGCAAAATGGTATAATTCCAGAGGCCTGGATTTTATGTCCACAGGTGCTTATTATGCCATCATTTCTAGTTTTCATCTGATTGCAACATTACAAAATAAAAATACTTCAAAATTAAAGGTTATGCATGCTTATTATTAAAAAAAAAATAAATCACTCATGAGTTTATTGCCCAAAGACACTATTAACACTGGATATATTTTCTTTATGTCGAAAAAAGGTAATTATCAAGGTAAACAGAACTTGATGGTATAAGATTTTGAAGGGAGGTAATTTTCTTAAAGCTAAAATTAGATAGATCATTTTCCTTTTTTCACCTTTAGAGGAAACGTTAAAAATGCTCACATTAGTCTTCTCACTGAAGGTGCCTGTTCACGTGTAAAGCATTGCTGAAATCACAAGAGGGCGCACTCCTATCAAAGACCATCCAAAGTTCTGAGACTACTGTAACATGTTTTGAAACCTTAAAATAAATTCAGCTGGGTGCAGTGGCTCATGCCTGTAATCAATCCCAGCACTTTGGGAGGCTGAGGCAGGAGGATCACTTGAGCCCAGGAGTTTGAGATCAGCCAAGGCAAGATAGCAAGACCCCGTCTCTATAAAAAATAAATGAGCCAGGCATGGTGGTACATGCCTGTGGTCCCAGCTGAGAGGCTGCAGTGAACTGTGATCATGCCACTGCACTCCAGCCTAGGTGACAGAGCGAGACCTTGTCTCAAAAAAAAAAAAAAAAAAACTTCAAGAAAGCTTTTATCCGTCTTTTAAAATATCAGCATTTTATCCAGGTCTTTTTTTTTTTTTTCTAATTTGTCTTACATCTGCTTACTTTACTTTTTTTTTTTAATCTTTTAATTGTCATTTTATAGCTCCCCACCGCAGCTGCCCCCCACCCTTCCCTGCGGTGACAACACAACGTCTGCAGGCTTCGGGGGGACCAGGGAACAAAGCTGGGGCCTGGCAGCCCCACTACGCTGCCAGCCAGGGAGAACAAGTCACAATTACAAATTATCACAATTAGTGCCTGTACTTGGGGGATCTGCAAATTGAGGAGGCCCCAGCTCCTCATTGTACAGGGGTCTATTTGGCAGTGACCTTGCTCTGGAGACGATGATATTCCTTCAGCCTGAGGGAACTGATGTTGATGAACCCGGTGGCATCAATCGGCTCCTAATCACCCTGCACGTTCATGCTCACCAGCTCCTCGTTGTAGAGAGACAGTGGGGACTCCCGGCCGAGGATGTACACCTGGCCCTTGAGGACAGACACCTGCACTTTCCCTTCCACTCGCTCCTGGGACTTGGCAATGCAGTGGCGGACAAATTCACACTCAGGGCTGTGCCAGAAACCGGTATACACCAGCTCAGCAAATTTCAAGCCCAGGCCTTGTTTGATTTTGCGCACTTCTCGGTCCATGGTGAAGGCCTCGTCTAAATGAGCGTGGTAAAGGATGGTGCCTGCTGGGGTCTCGTAGATACCTCGGGACTTCATTCCAATGAAGCGGTTCTCCACGATGTCAATACGGCCCACACCGTGCTTGCCCGCGACTTCGTTCAGGTACATGAAGAGCTCCAAGGAGGTCTGGTGGGTGGTGCCATCCTTGACGTTGGTCATCTTCACGGGGACCCCTTTTCTGAACTCGATCTCGAGAATGTCAGGGGTGTTGGGGGCTTTGGCCGGGTCCTGGGTCTTCGTGTAGAGACCTGGAGGCGCTTGGTTCTTGGGGTTCTCCAGGATTCCAGCCTCGTAGCTGATGTGCATGAGGTTCTCGTCCATGCTCCATGGGCTCTTGGGGGTAACCGGGATGGGAATCCCGTGTTGCTTTGAGTATTCCATCAGGTCATTGCGGCCCTTGAACCAGTTGTAGAATTCGGGCATCCTCCAGGGAGCAATGACCTTTATCTGGGGGGCCAGCGAGTAGCAGGTGAGCTCAAACCGGACCTGATCATTCCCCTTTCCCGTGGCGCCATGGGACACATACTTGGCCCCCTCCCGCTGGGCGATTTCCACTTGTTTGCGGGCGATGCAAGGCCTGGCGAGAGAGGTGCCCAGGAGGTAGCGGTCCTCATACAGTGCGCTGGACTGGATGGCCGGCCAGATGAACTCCTCCACAAACTCCCTGCTGACATCCTCAATGAACACCTTTTTGGCCCCAAGCTTCAGTGCCTTCTTCCTGGCTTCCTCGAAGTCTTCCTTCTGGCCAATGTTGGTCAGATAGGCAATGACGTCATAGCCTTGTTCCTTCAGCCACACGAGGATGCACGAGGTGTCTAGGCCGCCACTGTAGGCCAGAACCACGGAGCCTTTGCTGGACATAGTGTCTGGGATTGGAGGCGTGAGTTCCTGGCGTCTGGAATCTGTCTTCATGGTGCACTGAACCACTCCGGCTCAGGCAGCGGTGGTAGGTGGCAGAGCAGGGCATGCTTTACTTTTAAAATCAGAAGATGTAGACTCTATTGTCTATGTCATGACTGTTAAAATATTTTTTAATTTATACCTAATTTAAAATTTTTGCCCTAGGTAGTAGCATGAATCCTCTTGATGTTCCGTAGAATCTTCCTATAATTTTCTCACACTTCTACAAGGCAGAATTGTCACAATTACCCTGCCACTGGTCCTGTCCTAGATATATCACCCTTTCTTTGGAGTTATGAGACCTGTTTTTATTTTTTAAATTAGAAATAATCTGCTTCTTTCTAAGTTTGATGGTTTTCTTCCTTTTTTTTTTTTTTTTTTTTTTGGGGTTTCCTTTTTTTACCCCGGCTAGAGTATAGTGGCATGGTCTCGGCTCACTGCAGCCTCCTCCTCCCGGGTTCAAACGATTCTCCTGCCTCAACCTCCTGAGTAGCTGGCATTACAGGCACCTGCCACCACGCCCTGCTAATTTTTGTATTTTTAGTAGAGACAGGGTTTCGCCATGTTGGCCAGGCTGGTCTTGAACTCCTGGCCTCAGTGATCTGCCCACCTCGGCCTCCCAAATTGCTGGGATTATAGGCATGAGCCACTGTGCCTGGCCAAGTTTGATGGTTTTCTTAAAAAAAAAAAAAAAAAAGTTAATGGATATTTTCCTTGTTCGAAAGCAAAATCAGTCCTCATATTGGGGTGTAGGGAGGGAGTGTCAGGAGCTGGGTTTGTGTGAGAAGCTGTTTGGTGGTGGCAGTACTTGTTGGGGAACTTTGGCCATGAAGCAAGCCCATTGCCAGATCCAAGATTGTGCCACTGCTCTGTTATGACTACATTATTGGGGCACAGAGAGTGTCATAGGTGAAAGACATCTGAAAGAAAAATGTCATGTTCTATCTGTGTTTGGTGAAATCCTAGGGTTCCACAAATGTTTCATTTGAATTTCCCTAAGAAGTTCTTGAGCCCAAACTTGTACTACAGGAAAATGTGTCCATTCAAATGCCAGGCTAGCTTATTTTTTTAGTAGGCCTCAAAATACTTTTGGTGTTTTGGTACTCAGTTTTAAACTTCTTTTAAATTTTATTGATTAATAATAATAATAGCTGATACTTATTGAGTGCTAACTATAAGTTAGCAAGCACCTCGCATACTCCATCCGATTTAATAGTGTGGTTCACAATGTTATTTTCCCATTTTATAGATGAGGGAACTGAGGCCCAGAAATCATAAGTGATTTGATCACTTAATTTAGACCTATTGGACTCCAAGTCTTATTTGCTTAGCCATTAAACACTCTGGCCTTCCCATATACATAGTTCATAACACTGTGCTTTCCCCAATCCCTCAATTCAGGCCTGTGGGCTTCTTTGTATGTAAAGTTGCATAATCAAGTAACCTGGCTCACCCTTAAAGCTAGGCCAGCCTCAGGGACTTTGCACTTGTCACAACAGAGAACACAGTGCAAAGACCAGATGGAAGCATGTCTGGAGGAGCAGAAAAGTAGGCCAATGTCACTGAAGTACAGTGAGTAAGGGGGAGAGTAATAGAAGAACGGACTGGATTAGGAAAAGAGGACCAGCTTTTATAGGGACTTACAGGCCTTTGTAAGGCTTTTACTTGGAATGACATGTGGAGCCATTGCAGGATTTTGAACAGATGAGAGACATGAGCTGACTTAGAGGTTTAAGAGGATCATTCCAGCTGCTGTGTTGAAACTAGACAGTGGGTGGTCAAGGGAAGAAACAAGGAAACAAGTTGGGAGGTGTATTAGTTTCCCTTAGGAAACCGTAACAAAGTACCACAAACTAGGTGGCTTAAAATAACAGAAGTTGATTGTCTCAAAAATCTGGAAGCTAGAAATCTGAAACCGAGGTGTCATCAGGGCCATGGTTTCTCTGCGACTCTGCGTGGAAATCCCCTTTGCCTCTTCCCAGCTTCTGTCAGTGGCCATTGATCCTTGCCATTCCTTGGCTTTCGGCTGCAGTGCTCCAATCTCTGCTCTGTCATTGCATGACTTTTTCCATGTGTGTCTCTGCCTTCACATGACCATCTCCTTTCTGTGTCTCCCTCCTCTTCTTATAAGGACACCAGTCATATTGGATTAAGGGCCCACCCTACTCCAGTATGGCCTCATCTTAACTTATCTAATTACTCTGCAATGACACCATTTCCAAATAAGATTACATTCTAAGGTACTAGAGGTTAGCATTACGACAGTTTTTTTTTGCGGTGGGGGGAAGACTGTAAACCCATAACAGGAAGCTATTTCAGTAACCTGGGCAAGAGATAAGGGGAGCTTGGACCAGGATGGCAGCAATAGTGGTAGTGAGAAGTGATCTGGTTATGAATATATGTGGAAGGTAGACCCAAAAGGCTTTGCTGATGAAAGGGGAGTTGGCCCAAGAGAAAGAGAAGCAAAGATGACTCCAAGGTGTTTCAGCTTGAGGAACTGAAAGGATGAAGTTAGCAACAAGTGCGATGGTAAATGCAGAAAGACAGCAGATTTAGGGGAAAATCGTGGTTTGGTTTTGGACAAATTAAATTTGAGATGCCTCTTAGTCATTCAAGAGATGATGTTTGGTAGGAAGTTAGTTATATGAGCCTGGAATTCAAGAAGGAGTTCAGAGCTAGAGACAAAAATTTGGAAGTGATTTCTAGGGAGAATGAGAGTCCACTTGTGATTTTAAGCATAAAGCTTAAAACGAAGCTTACTCCAGCCAGGATCAGTTACTGAGATGCAGATGTAGACAAGATGAAAAGTTGGACTTAACCTTTGTTCCAGTTTTTCTAGGTAGGTGTGATGATGGGAGAGGGAATTGGGGAGCTGAGGATGGATGCCAGGTAGCGATGATAATAATGGACCATATAATCTAATTGGAATAAACATGTAAGTGAAGATATGAGGGGGTGATAGAGGGTAAAAAGATGATTAGCAGTGGAAGGGGTGTTAGAGTGGAGATATTAGAGGGAATTAGGAAGAGAGAGAAAAGAGTGGGGTAATTAAAATTAAGATTATTTTTTCAGCCGAACATTGACTAAAAAGAAAATTTTAAAAAAGAAAATTGAGATATTGAAGGTCCTGCAGTAATTTATAACAAGATCTAGGATATAAGCCTGGATGTGGGTGACCAAGGATGGAAAGAGAGAACAAGATCTTTGGAGCGGAGGAGGTCAAGCAGCTAAGAGGCCAGAGTGCTATGTGGATTATTCGCAATGTGGACAATGAATGTAGGTCTGCACATACACATGCATGTATGTATGTATCCACATAGATATCGAAATCGCCAAAAATGATGACAGGGGCAGTTGTGAAGACAGTGAACCAAGAGCTCAAATCATCAACAAATAAGGGAGAGTGAACAGGAAGAGGGGAGAAGATAACAACAGGGAGGTGTAGCAGGTAACATACTCTGAAACTTAGTTTTACAGCAAAGTGATTGAAAGAAGCTGAGGCAGGCAGTTTGGGGAGAGTCTACACACAGGAAGTGGTAAGCGGGAGCAAAGAGGACACTATTCCAGCTCTGGGCCCAGTGGTACATAAGGTATGAGAAAAAAAAATAGTCCCCACTTGAGAGCGCTCTACAGGAAGCAATGTCTTCAGAGGGGAGTTGAGTTTTTGATAAAGCCAGAAGTTCAAGGACAATTTTAGAGAAGTTGAGGATGAAGGGGATTTTGCAGAGAGAAAGGTCAAAGGGTTTGGAAGGGTTGGGAAGGGGTGGTTGATTGAGCAAGATGAGGAGGTGCAGGAATTCATTTCCATGTGAGTGATCATGGATGATCTAGATGGTTTGAACTTTTGTGATGACTGAAGTAAATAGGCATTTAGAGCATGATGAATCTTGATGATCTCTTGACTGGGGAACAGATGGTTAGTTTTAAATGTAGCCTCTCCTTGGGATTGGTGTGTCCTGTAATGCGGTGTGGTTGATAATGAGAATGATGGGGGGAGGTGGAGAGGTGGTCTCACTCTTACTAGGAGCAGGTAGAACACTGGGCTCCTGTTTTGTTTGTTTGTTTGTGGGTTTTTTCTTTTTCTTTTTTTTTTTTTTACTTTTTGTGGAGAATGGGATCTTGCTATATTGCCCAGGCAGGTCTCAAGCTCCTGGACTCAAGCTATCTTCCCACCTCTGCCTCTCTAAGAGCTGGGATTACAGGCATGAGCCACCCTGCCTGGCCCTTTGATGTTCTTAAGAGAGGCATCAAATCCAGAGGAGGCTTGATCTTACCAGGAGAGATTATAACTCTCAGGGTCTCCCTTTTAATCCTACTGGGTCACTGTAATACTTCTCTTATTTCTTTTATTTTCATAGTCTGCTCATTACTTTAACATAGTACAATGTTTGTTTTTGTAAAACTGATACATGATGATTATGAAATATTCAAGTAATGGAGAAAAGTATAATGAAACTCAAAAAAAAATCCTCCCCAAATAACCCTCATTAACACTTGGTGAACTTCATCTCAGACTTCTCTATCGATTTTTACATTTGTAACTACTTTACATGGTCTTGTGTTTCCTTTAAATAATATGAGTTATTGTTGTAAACAGTTTGAATACTATAGATTTATTCTAATCCTCTCACTTTACAAATGAGGACATTGAGTTCCAGAGAAAGGAAAGGACCTGTCTGAAGACGCTCATCCTGTCGGTTAGGCCCAGGTCTCTCTCTTTTTTAAAAAAAAATTTTAATTAATTAATTTATTTATTTATTGAGTCAGAGTCTTGCTTTGTCGCCCAGGCTGGAGTGCAATGGCGCAATCTTTGGCTCACTGCAACCTCTGCCTCCCAGGTTCAAGCAATTATCCTGCCTCAGCCTCCCAAGTAGCTGGGATTACAGGTGTCTGGCACCATGCCTGACTAATTTTTGTATTTTTAGTAGAGACGGGGTTTCACCATGTTGGCCAGGCTGGTCTCAAATTCCTGACTTTGTGATCTGCCCACCTCAGCCTCCCAAAGTGCTGGGATTACAGGCGTAAGCCACTGCTTCCAGCCAGGCCCAGTTCTCTTTACTTTCCAGTTCAGTGGGTCTCTTTAAGCCATGCTCCTCTCTTCTTCTCTTACCTTTTACATAGCATGGTCCCTGCTCTTTCAACACATAGATTTCTGCATTCAGAGATCTCACTTTGCCTTTGGTTTTTTTTCACTTATTCATCTAGTCATTCAACAAACCTTTATTGGACATCTACTATATGCCAGGCAAACATATTAGGCACTAGAGGTGTGGTGATGAACAAAACAGACATGATCTGTCACCTCATGAAGCTTGCATTCTACAGAATGCACAGGAAGTTTGCACTTTACTTCCTAACTTTCTCCATTCAGGCCCAGGCCCATATAACTATGCACTTGTTTGTAACTCCGAGTCCTTCGATGGTGATGGGAAAAGAAAAGAAAAACTGGTAGACTTAAAGTCATATCACTAGCACGTGGGAGTACCAAATGAATACTTGCTAGTGGTAGATACTAACAAAATCCATGAAGTCTAGAATACTTTTCTGTAACTATAGTTTCAAACATTAATTTGAAAGTTTAATTTAAAAATGCCATAGTGTTACATGTAACACAAATGCCCATAACACAACATTTAAAATGTAAAAATATATATGATCTATAAGGATGCAAAAGTCCTTCTCTCTAATTGTACCTTCCAGAGGTAGCACTTCTAAACCCTCTGATGTGTGTCCTCACCAACTTTTCTCTATGCTTACATAGATTTTATTTTTTAATAATAACAGAATTGCGTAATTGTTGCCAAATTCGAACAATGCAGACAGACTTACATTGTATAAAAAGTGAAAATTTCTCATATACTCACCCCCAGTCTCAGTCCCCATGGGTGACTATTAACATATTGGTGCATATTTGATGTGAATATTTTCAAATCTTTTTCTATGTATGTACATAGAAACACATGCACACACATACACACACACACAAGCAAAAAGGGCTCTTTACATTTTTTGTTTTAAGCCAGCAGTAGTTGGAAATTTAAAGTCCAGGAGTTGAGGGCACATTCCTGTGTTTTTCATTTCGACAAGTAGAACAATGCAGCCATATGCCGGTCCCTCTCTGGATTTAGTACCCAATGCTTGGAATGTGAGCAGATGCTGAAGGCTATTAATGAAGTCCTTGAAGGGAGGCCCATTTGTGTGTGTCGTAGACAGAAGGCCAAAGTTGAATGTAGTGGCCAACTGAGCAGCTGGCAAGGGACTAGGAAAATGAGGAATGCACCAACGCTGTTGCAAGTTGATGGACCATGGGAACCACATCATCTAGAGCAGTGTCCTGACATTTCTGTCATTTAGGAAATGGAAGCAACACTTGGAGTCCTGAAGTCTTTTAACCTCAGTTGTTACATTAGTGTGTTGCAAATGTGATAGAGAAAAAAAATCTGGAAAAAATGATCTGATATGGTCTAAATGAAACTGGCTTTTATCATGCCTAAAACTGGAAAACTCCAAGACTTTCTTTTTTTCTTTTTGATTTCTTGGATACAAAGAACAAGACCCAGTAATGTGTGTTTGATTAATGCCAACTCCCTGAACTCCTTAATGTCAACTGGCTACTCTTCATTACCAAACACCACATGTGCTCTTCTTTCAGTTTAGGCATACCAGCACAGCTGCGGAAGACACAGTGGTGATCTCTATCACACCAACAATCAGATATTTATCGTAATAACCTCCTAATCAGATCGCACATGAAGCGTCAATGAAGTCATTATAACCAGACATGAAATAATTAACCTTTTCTAATTTAAAAGACCTAACAAGGAATGGTCTCTATGACAGGTGTAAAATTCCATTCCTTCTAGAAAATTACTCACCTAGCAGATGCTCCTTCTGACTGAAAGAGAAATTCCATTGCAAAAAGAATGTTCACGTTTTATTATGAATATTGTACAATGCATTAAGACAATGGCTTTCCATGTAGCAGTGCATGACCTTGACCTTCTGACCACTAATGTTCATTGTGTAATACAGATTACAAATATTCACCTGTCTCCATTCTTCGTCAGTGAATTGCAAGAACACTTGGATTCTAATGCTGAGGGTCCCTGGAAGTCTGAGAATGCATCACAGTCTCAGGCTTTCTCAAAAGTGTAAATAGATTAGTGTGCTAAAGACTTGCATTGAAAATAGAGATTGCTCAGGAAAAAAAAAAAAAGAATTCTATTTCCACTGCCAAAGAGAAGAATCAAGATCAAGAGGGAGAACCTATTTTTATACCACAGTGCAAAGATAAGAAACCTTCAACCTATTATTTGGATGTGGCCCTGGGCTTAACTTGGTACAACTTGAAGCAGTTTTCTGAAGTACATACCCTTCTCCCTCTACATTGAGCCATATACATATACAGACAATTTTGTTGAGTCCAACATGAATGTGATGTGAACTCAACAGAGATCTCTGGGTGTTAAAAGGTAGGCCCCATGCTACAAGATGGCCTTTGAGAGGGAGAGATGCTTTGCACAGAGTCCTAATTTTCCTGGGGAGAATTTGGGTGGATGATAGCAATGACAGAAGTGATGGAGACTGCATCACCCTTGGGCTGAGTGTGGTTACGTTTGGGTGGAAGTCAGAGAAAGTGTGGGGTTGCTGATCTTGGGTGTGCCAAACTTTCTGAGTGCTAACTGGGAGGTGGCATGAAGATGGCAAAGCTGGAAGTGGAGAAGGAGCGAAGGCCTCTGCCAACAGTGGTGTCTGATGTATGGTGAGGCGGATCATGCTGGTTGTGCTTTTTATTTCTTTTCTCTTTCTTCTATGTTTCTCTCCTCCTTCCTCTGGCTTGATTTTATTCTCTCTCCCTCTTTTTCCTGGGGTATGAGTGACAAGGATGGACTTTCGAGAGGCTCTGAACTTGAAATTCCAGCAAAGAGAAGGACCTGTGGTTTGTGTAAGCATCTCTCAGTTGTCCAGATACAGAACTCCGAAAACATCGAGAGTGGCTGCTCTTCCTCTTTGCTCTGCCTCCCATCCAATCCGAGATCTCTCAATATGCACTATTTGTGTTATCTTCTTTGAAAGGTCCCTCTTTCTCTGAGTCTTTTCTTTCCCTTAGTTCGTTTCTCCATTATTTAGACATAAATGAAAGTAAAGTATTCTTTGTTCACTTTTGTTTACAGAACAGAGTTTTGTCTTTTATTTTAAAAGCAGTTGAGCAGGATTTTTATATATCTTGCCCATAAAATGTAAACCTTGTTAACATTTTTCAAGTTGGTTTTTGTCCACTTTGGGACAGTTGCTCTCAAGAGATAAAAGATTACCCATACTTATCCCTTTTGTGGGCTTTGTATTTCACAGATCTATTGAAAAATACTATTTATAAAAAAAGCTAGAAATTATTGAGCTTACTCTGTGCCAGGACCTTAATCTACATGATCTTATTTAATAATGGTAGCCACCCCACAGGGTTGTGTGAAAACTGAGTTAGCTCATGTATATGAAGTGCTTAGTGCAGTGCCTGGCAGATAGCAAGCTGTCAGTAAATGTGCTATTAATACTGTTATTACTACTACTACGATGAAGTTACTGAAATAAGCCACGGCCAGTGGCCTTGGAAAAACAAAGTTAAGGGTCTAATCAACCAAGACTCACTAGATAGAGCAAAGTAGCTGGTAACAGTGTAGTAAATATTCCTGGGATATGGCAGAGAAACAGTGGTTTGGAAGCAACAGAAGGAGTAAGGAATAGGCTGATAACTGTCCCCACCACCAGCCCCAGGGATCAGGTGAAGCTACTTTAGGAGATGGTCTCTAGCAAGATTGGCTATAGTAGTGAATTAAGAGCACATCCAGATTTGGATTTCAGTGCTAGCTGTGCCATTCATAAGCTGTACGACTTTGGATAAATTGCTTAACTATTCAGAGTTCCAGTTTCCTCACCTGTAAAATGGGAGTGCTAATATTAATGGAACCTAGCTCAGATGGTTTTGTGGCAACCTATGTGAGATAATAATATGCGCGAAGTAAGCTTAGCATGCCTCCCACCTAATAAATGAATGCTGTTGTTACTGTCATTATCATTCCAATCACCCTGCAAAGAAGGTATGTTTGTCCTCATTTAACAGTTGAGAAAACTGAGGCTACAGGGAATCAATAGCTTTTCCAAGGTATAGTTAATAGGCACAAGGCTAGAATTTGACCAGAGATGTTTCTGCCCCAAAGCCTGTGATCTTTCTACTGCTCTGTGATGCCTCTGGAAACAGTGTTCTTATTCCAGAAATGAGAAGCACAAGGTCAGCTCTCACCTTAAAATAATAACAAAAACAAACCCTAATATGTTCCTTAGCCTGTGAGATACCCTGGCTGCTCATTTCACTTGCTTTCAACTCCAGCGAAAAAGAGCTGTTTGTTACCTATGGTTTGATGGAGCTATTTTTTTTTTTTCTCCTCCAAAGCCAGCTTCCCCTTTTCACTAAATTAGTGTCATTTCCATGAAACAAAGGTGTTTCTGATGTTTCAGCCTTTTCATCTCTCTCTAAGCATCCACTTCTTGAAGCTTTTTATTTTTAGGTAGATTACTGCTGCCCCAAACACAAGGACCTCAAGTCTAAGCATTTTCTGGAGACTCGATGTCTTTGTGAGAATTGTTAGTGCTGAGCTCCGATTGTACAGGAAATTCTGGACATCAAATTCTCAGGAGACCTGTATGCTTCTCTCATCCCCTACATGATACCACACTCACAACCTTGGCTTCAGTTTTTTGGCATATGGCATTGCTGGTTCTCGCATCTGATACTCTCTGCAGCTTCGGTGTTGCTTCTTTTTTTGAAATAGCATGCTCTTTTAGGTGTTGCTCTCGCATACCTCGTTTAGTACTGGTGGCATATGGTGTTCCTGGAGTCTTACCATTCTTACCCAACAGAGGAGTCAAAAGGGGCACATTTATCTGGCTGAACTTGGGGAAAGCAAGGACTCAGTAGGTTTAATGTCTCAGGAAAATGACTAGAATCATGAGTAGAAATCATTGTAAATTGCACAGTCTGAATTTATTTGACAGAAAATTATTGAATGTTCATGATGAAGAAAGCATTGTGCTAAATACTACAGGAATACAAAGACATGGCATCTATCCTTCCAGAGCATATGAGTTAATAAAGGGCAAAAACAATATTCAAAGTTTTTGTAGAGTTTGAAGTTCCACAAGGAGATTATACCCTCTCCCCAAAACCAAAAATTCTGTAGGGATCCAATGTCTACAGGACCAGGGAAAGCTTCACCAAGGAAGTAATATCTGATCTGTCTCTGGTATGAAATAGGTGCCCAAGAAATATTCATTAAATCGGGTTTAGACTGATAAAATATGAGAAAGGGCCTTGTAAGTGGAGGGAATGATGTGAGCAATACAGCAGAAGAAAAGAATTGTCAGAATGTGTACTGGGAACAGAAAGTATTTTAGGCCAGATTAAAAAGTGTATATCAGGGAGGGATTGGGGAGGTGGTGGCAGTGAGGCCCAGATGGAGGATCATGACCTGGAAAGCCAGGCTAAGGAGTTTGTCCTTAATTTAGCAGACATTCGGGAGCCACTGAAGATTTTTGATGGTAAGAATGATAAGTTTATTTCCTAAGATGGCTCCGATGGCAGAACAGGTGGCCAATGCTTTTTTAAACAAACAAATAAACAAACAGTAGTTGAGGAGAGGTCAGGAGAGGGAACATGAAGGAAAAAACCACACTAGTTGGTGATCAGGATGCACTGAAGACCACCCGAAAGAATCCATTTGGTAGAAGGGTGGAGTTAGAAGCCAGATTTCAAAGATTTAAAGGAATGAGTGTGGTAGTGGAGGAAAGGAAAGCAAGCTTCAGCAACTTGAGAGCCCAGAGGCCTGAAGGGAAAGCTTGTGGAGTCTAGAGCATCATTGAAGCCAGAGAGGAAGGGGCCTGCAGAGGGAGGCACTAGAAATGAGGGAGGGAGTGGCCAATTCATATAAAGAGATGACAGAGGAGGAGGCTGAGATGGGAATTAATGGAAGGGTTTTTCTTAGAAAGGAGGATTTTTTTTTTTCAGAGCTAGGACCGAAGGAAGAGAGACAAAAGGAAATGTATTGAGGGAGAGGATGAGCCACAAGAAAAGGAAAGAGTAGCAAAATCTTGTTTGGGTCTACATATAGAGCCTTGCTGTTTTGGCAGAATGCTCAATGCTCAGAATACCCTTTTCAAAGCTTGCCTGTCATCCAGGCTTCCTCCACAAGATTCAAGGTCTCATCGATTCTCTTCAGCTTCAGTCAGAGACAATCTGACAGCTGCAGTTGGCTCAGCCCTTCTTGCAGCGAGCTGACACCATTTCTGGTGGGCTTCAAAGGCAGTATAAATGGTTCTCCCTTAAGAGCAGGTTACACTCGGCACCTAGGCAGCCTCATTGCACAACCAATTAAGCCGCTATCCCTTGAAAGGAATCGATGGCAGTCCAAGATCTGCTTGAGTAGACTTTGCATTTCCGTGTTCACACATAACAGTCTTACAGTCAAGGAGCTCCCAACCACTGCAAGGGGAAGATGTAAACATGACCTTAGAAATAGCAGATTGTTTCATTTCCTGTAAGGGCGTGTCCCAGAAGATCTTACTCATTAGACAGTAGGCAAGACCTCTTTAATCTTTTGAAATAGAAGGGAGTTTCGGGCAGCTCTTTAAACAGTGGGAAGCTCAAGTTTTCTGCTCTGGTGCATCCATCTGGACACAGGCATGTCAGCTTCTCAGAGTCTGTCCTTCCTGGCAGTTCCAAAGGGAGGTCCCTGGGTGTTGAGTGCAGTAAGCTAGAGCCTGGGTTTTCCCCCATAGAAAAGTTCCAGCCCTGTTGTAAATACAACTTTCAGAAACTAATTTAACTGGTTCCACTTAAATGAACTGGGAAATGACCCAATAGAAGGGGATAGAGGGATGTGTGCCAGTTCTACCATTGCAGCAGGAGCAGCCACACTGGACCTTTTACTTTCAGCAGGAGAATGTTGACTTTCTGAATGCAGCACACTTTTCCATCTACTTACTGTGTTATTTAAATAAATTGCTTTGCTCTTGAGGGACCTTATACTCTTTGGCTCAGTGAGAAGCTGGTAGATTGGAGTCAGAAGGGGCTGTCAATGTGGAATCTAATAGAGTTTCAGTGTGGGAATATTAGGGGTCAGAAGCAACCTTACATTAGTTATCACTTCTTGTCATTAGATGACATGGATATTATTATAAAGAGGAAATCTATGGGGACTGCGGAGATGAAAGTCATAACTTGGCTAGAAGAAGTAGGAGATTTCAGTGTGAAAGCAAGTGCTTCAAGATGTGTACACCAAACTGCCCTATGGACTGCCCAGGCTCCCTGCTCTACTCTCATCTCATATCACTTTTTACTCCTTGAAATACCGTCAAGTTTGGATTATTCACTGTCCTCAGATGACAAGGGTTCAGCGCCAACAGACTAATTTTCATGCCGGCCTAAACAAACTTAATTAGGGAAGCTGTTCTGTGGCCAAAAATCACCCAGTGCATTCCAAAGCCAGATCTAACAGGCTTGTGGATTTTCTATTGTTTGTCATCTGTACTACTGCTTTCCTTCTTTCATGTAGGACAAGGCATACAGGAACTTACTGTTATCCTGGCTTCCCCACTGACCAGCATTGTGACCTTGGCTAACTAACTTAACTTCTCTGAACCTCAGTGCCTCTTACGTAAGCCAGAGATAATAATGGTACTGGCCGGGCATGGTGGCTTACGCCTGTGATCAGCACTTTGGGAGGCTGAGGCGGGTAGATCACCTGAGGTCGGGAGTTTGAGACGAGCCTGGCTAACATGGTGAAACCCCATCTCTACTAAAAATACAAAAACTAGCTGGGTGTGGCGATGGGTGCCTCTAATCCCAGCTTTTGAGAGGCTGAGGCAGGAGAATCTCTTGAACCCAGGAGGTGGAGGTTGCAGTGAGCCGAGATCATGCCATTGCACTCCAGGCTAGGCAACAAAAGCAAGACTTCGTCTCAAAAAAAATAATAAAAAAATTTTAAAAAGTACTTACCCCTGAGGACTGTTGTGCATGTTCAATGAAGTAATGCCTTTGGGAGTGGTTAGCACAATGCCTAGCACACAGAAAGCACTAAATGATTATAGTTGTCTAATGATAACAAAAACAGCCGCTGAAGGCAAATATGTGCCCGGTGTGGTGGCTTGCACCTGCAGTCCCATCTACTTGAGAGCCTGAGGCAGAGGATCCCTTGAGGCCAGGAGTTCAAGACCAACCTGGGCACCATAGTGATACCAGTGTAGGCAATATAGCGATACCTCATTGCTACAAAATTTTTAAATAAAAAATAGTAAAGCAAATATGTAATGAATTGGGTGTGTGTGTTTTTGAGGGGTGATTCATTTCATTTGCCCCGATTAAGGGTGCTTTGAAAAGAATAAATGTGAAGACAGAGGAGTAAGTAAAGACATATATATCCTACACATCTATTTTCTTTGCACCTGAGGGTTTCATAATTGAGATTTTAAACTAAGTTAGAATGAGAAGTGTAAAATAATCTACCCTTGCTGAAGTCCTCAAAACTTAAGACTGTAAAGAACTTCTGTGTTTAGTCACTCCTAACTTACAACATCACTATTACTATTGGTAAAAATACGTATTTTTCAATATAGCAAGTGCTGGTACCCAGGGGCCTCTACTGGGTATTAGCTAAGGTATGCAGCGTCTCACTTCTCTTTGATCCATTACTTTTTTGATGGACACATCAGAAAAATTGGCACCTGGATATCCTGAAAAATGCAGTCTTTGGGGCCTCTATCCTCAAGAGATTCAAGCTCAGGAGGATTGGAATGGGGTCCAGGAATCACGAGCACCATGGATGATTGAGGCACCAAGGGTCCAAGAGTCAGACTCGAAAAACCATGGGTTAGTGAGAGCCAGTCTCGCCCTACCCTAATGCACCCCTGGCCATCCCATGCTGCCCAAATCATTCTATAGTCTGAGATCCCCTCATATCCTTTAGTTGGCGTGGCTTTAGAGCACCAGTACACCTCAACTCATCTCCTGCAGAATAGCAAGGAGTCCTTAAGCAAGGTTTTCCCTCTCCTCCTGACATAAGCCCCCTTAGCACCCTGCATCATTACCATAATTGTTTCCCAACTTCTGATTAGATAAAAACATGACAGCAGCAATCATGTTTCATCTTCAACTTGTAATTGGATGCAATATGGTGATTATGGATCCTGATCAAAGGGCATTTCCATGGGATAATAAGTCCTCACAAGAGCAATCTCCTTGGGATGTTTTTGCTTTTGCCTTATGGCTGCATGTCCTGTCCCCACTTCCCTTCCCCCAAAGGGAGAGCATTGCTTCAGCATCTGCTGATAATTTTGCCTTAATTTTTCTCATCACACACACACACACACACACACACACGCAATCTCATTTGGTGCATCTGTTGTTAATTGGCTGTCTCTCATGGCTAGTCCTTGGGCTCACTCCTTCCTCCAACAATCCCTCTAAACTTCATGATCACGTGGAATGAAATGGAAAGAAAAATGATCTGTGAATCATTTCTGTAGAAGACTAATTTTTATTTTCCTCCATCAGTATGTAGCATCTCTTTTTCTTCCTTTCGTCCTTCCAATGGTCCCTTTTCTCTATTAACAGAATCAGGTCTATAGATCTCTCCTTCCTTCTCTCCCTCTCTCCCTTTTTCTTTCCTTCTCTCCCTCTCCTTCCCTTAACATCTCTAAATGGAAACTTGTTAGCACGGTAGAGTGTAAAGAGCCCAGGCTCAGAAGTCGGGTAGTACTAGTTGCCATTTACTGGCTGTGTGAACCTGGGCAAATTATCTCAACTCTCTGAGCCTAAGGCTTTTTGTCTGTGAGATGGGAATCACTGTGCATATGGTATTTTTGTACTTTGCAGTACGTTGTTTGGAGGAATAGATTATATATATGAAAGCTGTAGGCTCAGAGTGAGCACTTGATAAATGCTGGTTATTGTTTTAATGCATTCTTACTATATAGGTTGTTTGTTTTGTTTTGTTTTTGTGTCTTAATGAGATAATGTCTGTAAATAGCTTAGAACAGACCCTAGGTAGTTGCACAACAATTAACTGCTCCCTTACCATTTGCTTTTTTTTTTTTTTTTAAATGGGATCCAGAATGGGAAGAAGAACAAACACCAGTGGATTCAAAACCCAGTATTTAAGGACTCCTCATAATCAGGCCATTATGCATTAATGCAGTCACATTGTCAAATGTCTCCATGTCTCCAGTGCACCTGACCTTATCAGTGCAATGAGAACACTGTGTGTACCACTCTAGAGCTTGGTGATGGCTGACACAAAAGTTACTTTTGGAAATCATTGTCTACCCTACACTTCTTTCTTTTCTTATCCTTGCCTCTATTTACCTTGTATAACCCTCCTGGTGGCATTCAAGGCTGGAGAAGATGCTAAGCAAAGTGGTATTTCCCTATGCCATCCACCATGTACTTTATTGAATTTGATTTTTGGCTTAATTTTCTCTAATTGAAAAAATCATGGAATATCAGAGTTTAGAGGACATTTAGAGACCATAAGTTCAAGCCACTCATTTTACAGTTTAGGGACTTGAGACTCGAGATGTCAACTAATTTGTTCAGGACCAGGCAGCGGATTCATGACATAGCTAGGGCTTGAAGCCAAGTCTCTGACATCTACTCAAGTGCCTATCCCTCTGCAGCACACTGTTTATGTAAATTCTTTTATTTATTGAGTTGTAAATTACAAACAATTCTGTTCCTTTTATCTATTGCAAAAGCTCCCATTTTATTTATTTTTATTGTTTCTGACTCTGTCAGTGTTACAGTTTGAACTGTGTCTCTCAAAAATGGTATGTTGAAATCCTAACCCCCAGTACCTCAAATGTGACCTTATTTGGAAATAGGGTCAATACAGAGGTAATCAGGTTAAAATGAGATCATTATAGTGAGGCTTCATCCAGTATGACTGATGACTTATAAAAAGGGGAAATTTGGATCTAGAGACAGACACAGAAGGAAGATGATGCAAAGACACACAGGGAGAAGACAATCATGTGACTGGAGTGATGTATCTATAAGCCAAAGAATGCAAAGTAATGCCAAGGATTGCCAGCAAATACCAGAAGCTAGAAGAGACAAGAAAAGTTCCCCCTCAAACCTTCCCCCAAGAACCGCTGGAGAGCATGGCCCCGCAGACGCCTTGATTTTGGACTTCCAGCTTCCAGAACTGTGAGACAATACATTTCTTTTGTTTTAAGCCACCTGGTTTGTGGTACTTTGTTACAGTAACCCTAGGAAACTAATTTACCACCATGGATACTTTTGTTATCCCCAACAGGTACATATTAAGGCCAGAGAGAGAAATTTGTCAAGAGAACAAGTATCCAGCACACAAGAATTGTTTGCCTTAGATTATATTATGTTTGTACTTGGGAGCCAAGTCAAATGTCTGTGGTATCAGCGTTGATTGTTGTCTATGCCATCTGTATTGGTCAGGGTTCTCCAGAGAAATAGAACCAACAGGAATATATACATATAATATTCATATTAGGCCATATGAAATATGATCTAAATTCACTGAGTCTTATATATACATATGATTTTCTTGCCAAGCATCAAAGCCAAGAAATTCATACTCACAACTACCTTCTTCTCCATCCAGGCACTGGTACAGTCACTAAGAACTGGCAATACATGTGCAGCGTTAATCTACACTGGTAATACTCAAACCAGATTTCTTTTATTATTATTATTATTATTATTATTATTATACTTTAAGTTCTAGGGTACATGTGCACAACGTGCAGGTTTGTTACATATGTATACATGTGCCATGTTGGTGTGCTGCTGCACCCATTAACTCATCATTTACATTAGGTATATCTCCTAATGCTATCCCTCCCCCCATTCCACAATAGGCCCCGGTGTGCGATGTTCCCCTTCCTGTGTCCAAGTGATGTCATTGTTCAATTCCTATCTATGAGTGACAACATGTAGTGTTTGGTTTTCTGTTCTTGCCATAGTTTGCTGAGAATGATGGTTTCCAGCTGCATCCATGTCCCTGCAAAGGACATGAATTTATCATTTTTTATGGCTGCATAGTATTCCATGGTGTATATGTGCCACATTTTCTTAATCCAGTCTGTCACTGATGGACATTTGGGTTGATTCTAAGCCTTTGCTATTGTGATAGTGCTGCAATAAACATACGTGTGCATGTGTCAGACCAGATTTCATGATAGATGCTTGATAGATTTCATGATAGATTTGTCTCTCTCTCTCATATTCCTATATATAGTCCCATATATAGATATTCCTATACATATTCCTATATAGATATTCCTATATATATTCCTATATATATTCCTACATATATTTCTATATATATTGCTATATATATTCCTATATATTGCTATATATATATTCCTATATATATATCATAGAGGCCGATAAGTCTTACAGTTTGCTGTCTGCAAGATGGAGGCCCAGTAAAGCTGGTGATGTAATTCAGTCCAAATCTGAAAGCCTGAGAACCAGGGGTGCTGATGGCTGAGGGCAGGAGAAGATGAATGTCCCAGCTCAAGGACATGAAGAGTGAATTCACCCTTCCTTTACTTTTTTGGTTCTATTTGGGCCCTCAGCAAATTGGATGATGCCCTCTTGCATTGGTGAGGGTGCTCTTTATGAAGATCAAATGCTCATCATCTCTTCCAAAAACATCCTCACAGACACACCCAGAAATAATGTTTTATCAGCCATCTGGGTATCCCTTAGCCCAGTCAAATTGACACATAAAATTAACCATTACACCTTCTACTGAAACTGTAAGATCATTTTATTGTCGTTTTGTTGCTTGTGCTTATTCTGAGACTTGGAAAATTTTTGAGGAATACGCTTTGGTTTATGGCTGCATAGGGTAGATTTGCTGGCCAGTGATGTTCTTCTAGGCATAGTTACAGTTTTCGAGGACTGTTATAAGTCCCCTACTTGTGTGGTGCTCTCCAGGTATGCCTTTGTTCCCTCGTATTTCTTTCAAGCTTATGCATCTGGGCCTGGCTAACATAAGGTCGTTTATGTTAATATTATTGCCTTGCTGATACAGCTGTCACTGTAATCTCACTGGACAGTGATAGAATCCAGGGCTGATTTTTTTTTTTTTTTTTTTTTTTTTGCCACGCGTCAAAGCCAAGAAATCATACTAACAATGACCCTCTTCTCCACCCTGGCACTGGTATGGTTACTAAGAATTGTCAATACACATGCAGTACTAATCTACACTAGTAATACTCAGAGCAGATTTCATGATAGATGCTTGGGAAGTTTCATAAACAGGGATCATTGTTTTTAATCCTCTTGATGGTGTTTTCCCAGAGCTTGTTTGGAATGCTGCTGAAAGTTAGATAGCTAACAGCATGCTATGAAGACTGCATTGAGATCAAGGATAAGAAACAGGGTTAGTTATCTGGCTATGACTGAAGCAATTAACGGTGAATATTGGTGGAACTTTACAAATGGGCATTGCTAATGGGTACTGAGGTGCTGAATGAATACAGCATGAGCTTTGGCAACACGCAGATGTAGGTTTGAATGCGTGACTTTAGAAATATGACCTAAATTCACTGAGCCTCAGATTTTAAACCTATGAAAAATTCCAAACATTTCAAAGTTAAAAAAGAAGGATATAGCAAACATAAATGCACTTACTATGAAGTTTCAAGGTATATTGCAAGATGTATTACAAATACAGCCGTAGCCTCATGTGTATCCTTCTCCAAGCACATTGTTCTCTCTGCCCCTACCCTGCCACTATCCCCAGTCCCACCACATATACTCAAACAATTAATAATGAAAACTCAAAAAGACCCAGACACATAGAAAGTAAATTGCTTCTGAAATGGCAAGGGTTGTTTGAGACTCTCCTTGCAAGGTTAATTAATATATCTGGCAAAGAAACAGCAAACGGGCTTGTTTAGGGAAGTCATGGATGGTATTTCTACTTTTTGAATATAAATTACAATTTTCTAGGAAAATGTTAGATTTCTGGCAGGCTACATAGTTTTCTGAACAAGACCAGGTTTGTTCATCACTGTAATGAGTGCTCAGTACATTGACTGTATGTGGGTGTGATGGTTAATTTTACATATCAGCTTGGCTGAGTCATGGTGCTCAGATATTTGGTTAAATATCATTCTGAATATTTCTGTGAAGGTGTTTTTTGTTTGTTTGTTTGTTTGTTTGTTTGTTTTTTCGAGATGGAATCTCGCTCTGTGGTGCCCAGGCTGGAGTGCTGTGGTGCAATCTCGGCTCACTGCAACCTCTGCCTCCCGGGTTCAAGTGATTCTCCCACCTCAGTCTCCCAAGTAGCTGGGATTACAGGTGCCTGCTACCACGCCCGGCTAATTTTTTGTATTTTTAGTAGAGACTGGGTTTCACCATATTGGTCAGGCTGGTCTCGAACACCAGACCTCAGGTGATCCGCCCGCCTCAGCTTCCCAAAGTGCTGGGATTGTAGGTGTAAGCCACCATGCCCAGCTCTGTGAAGGTGTTTTTGGGTGACACTAAGATTTAAATCAGTAGACTTTGAGTAAAGCAGATTGTCCTCCATAATGTGGGTGCACCTCATCCAATTAGTTGAAGGCCTTAAAGGAACAAAGATGATCTTCCCTGAGCAACAAAGAATTCTATCTCCAGACTGCCTTTGGACTTGAGATGCAACATCAACTCTTCCTTGGATCTCAAGCCTGCTGGCCTGCCTTGAAGATTTTGAACTTATCAATCCTCCATAATCACATGTGAGCCAATTCCTTGCAATCTTTCTCTCTCTCTCTCCCTCTCTCTCTCTACCTCCCCACCCCGCTCTCTCTCTCTCCCTGCCCCCCACCTCTCTCTCCCTTTCTTTCTCTGTGTGTATATTTGTATACACATCCTGTTGGTTCTCTTTGGCAACCATGACTAATACAGTGGTTAGTCTTTTGCTTTCCAAAGGGGAAAATGGTGAATACTCTCTGCTCATTTTATTGGTGCCTATGCTTCCAATATATTTGTACAGCTATACATGCTTTACACCTTATGTCACTCCACAGTGCAAAAGCTCTCCACGGCTGCCTCTGCCCACCAGGCTAAGTGAAAATGCCTTGGTCTAGCATTCCAAGCTATCCACAGTTTTTCTGTCCTCTCTGTCCCTATCCTTTTGTGCTCTGAATAAATTGTATTAAACACCCCTGTATGTGACTTTTCTTAAACTGGAACAGTATTCCCTCTGCTTTCTACATTTCCTAAGCCCAGCTGCACACAAATCCTACTGTGTTTCGGGTTATCTTCTAGAAGCTGAAAATTTGTGGGCAACAAGACAGATACGGTCCTTTTTCTCATAGAGTTTATACACTGGTGAGAAAGACAAAGAACAAACAAATAAATAAGCAAATATAATAATTCCAGACAATGATTAGGATTATTAAGAAACTGAAATACAGTAATACATAGAGTGACAGAGAGTGCTACCCTAGATTAGTGTCCAGAGGTGCCTTCACTGTGGGGGTGGTATTAGAGCAGCTGTGGCCCCTGTCCTCGTAGATCTCACAACCTAATTGAGGACATGTATAGAAGCTGTAATGTGGGAGCTTGAGTGTTATTATATGTGATTACGGAGAAGAGCTACTTAACATTGGCTGGGGTGGGACAGAGAAGGCATCCTGGAGGAAGTAACATTTAGGTTGGGATCTAAAGCATAATCAGGAGTTAGGTAATAAAACAGTGGGGGAGGGGAAGACATTTCTGGCAGAAGGAGTAATTTGTATAATGAATAACCAGAGATGAGGAAGAGCCTGGCCTTTGGGAAAACTATAAAGAGTTCTGCAAGTTGAAACTTAGATATGAACAAACGAAGGTGAATGATGAAGCTGGAGAATTAGGCGGGGCCAGATCATCAAAGGCTTTGTAGGTCCTGCTACTACAGTTTCAGGTGCTGAGATGGGTTTTATTATTATTATTATTATTATTATTATTATTATTATTGTTTTCTTTCTGTGTGTAAGCAAACTGAGGCCTGTGGAGGGTAAATAATCTGCACATGGTTTCATAGCTAGTAAGCAGCAGAGCTGGGATTCAAACCCAGGTTTGTTTGATTCTACTACACCATGTCATCTTGTAAGAATTCAATTTGATGATAATTATTGAGTTCTTCATACAGAACCTTGAGTAGTCTGGTTTGGCTGGAACATATGGCATATACAGGGAAATAGTGGAACAGGAAACTGAAAACGTTCAGTGAGGCCAGATTATTGAGCGGAGGGGTAATTAAATGCATGTCTGAGAAATCTTTACTTAAGTATCTTGATTTTACAGATAAGAAAACTGACGCTCAAAGAAACTAAGAAAGTTACCCATGGTTGCAAATTTAGTAAGTGGTAGAACTGGAATTCAACTGAGGTTTAACTGGTGCCAGAGTCTGAGACCCTGTGCCAAATCCTCAAAACTGTCTTTCTATTTTACCTTCGACTGCTTCCTCTCCACTGACTCTATCTACTCAGGTATCCAAAAAACCTCCACATATATTGAGCACGTACTGCATGCCACAAACTGTACAAATTGTTCTGCATTCAATAGCTCATTATAAAATGCATTTGCTCTCATTTTATAAATGAAGAAACTATGTCTCAGGTAAATTAACTTGTCTAAGGTTGTACTGCAAATACATTATATGAATGTTTACACAATGGTGATAGTTGAAGCTCCAGTAGTAGAGGTGGTCACTGAGGAAGATAATGAGGGGTAGGGTAAGAAAGAGGAAAGGAGAGGAAAAGGAAAATGAGACAGAAGTTGTCCTGGTCAGCTCAGGCTGCCATAACAAAATACCATAGACTGGGGGGCTTAAACAACATGAATTTGTTTTTCACAGTTCTGGAGGCTGGGAAGTCCAAGATCAAGGTGCTAGTCAATTTTGCTCCCTAGTGAAGGTGCTCTATCTGGCTTGCAGACAGCCACCTTCTTGCTGTGTCCTCACGTGAAAGAGAGAAAGCAAACTCTGGTCTCTCTTCCTCTTCTTATAAGGACGTTAATTCCATCATGAGGGCTCCATCCTCATGATCTTATTGAAACCTAATTACCTCCCAAAGGTCTCACCTCCTAGTACCATCACACTGGGAGTTAGGGCTTCAACATAGGAATTTGGGAGGTGGTGGTGGAGAACACAGTTCTGTCTATAGCAGAAAGGAAGGGAAAGGAAGGGAAGGAAAGGAAAGGGAAGGGACGCGAGGGGAGGGGAGGGGAGGGGAGGGGAGGGGACTAACTGAGAACAGAACTTGGGAGAATGCCTACGTAAGGAGAGAGAATGAGGCAAAGGGGCCAGTGGAGACAGAAAGAATTATCAGAGGAGTGCAATGCCCTGGAGGATGTGACAGGGAAGAAGCTTCCAGGGGGAAGGGACAGCACCAAGAGTGTTCATTGCCACTGAGTCACTACTGTAGACAGGGTCACATGGAAGTGCCTAGATGTTGGATTTGGTACCTGGGACATTTTAAAGTAGTTGCAACTGGCAGAGTAGTGAGGGCTGAGGACAGACAGTAGAGGACTAAAGCTGAGAGAACAGAGCACAGGTGGATGCAAAGGTTTCGTAGAGACTGGACAGAGAGGACAGGGGAGATCTCTGGTTGGTTGAAGAGAACAAACTTGAGATGTGGGATACTAAGTAATTCTGAATGATTGACAGGAAGGGGGTAGTACAGAAGAGACTGAGGGCTTCAGGAAGGCAGTGAGTAGGAGTGGTGAATAATTAATGGAGTGAGCACCTGGGGAGCTGAGAGGAGGCAGGGCTGAGAGCAGAGTCAGAGAGCCTGGCTTTGGGCAGAAGGATGTGTGTGGTGCAATGGACACAATGCAGGTTTCAGTGAATTACAGACTTGGTTCTTGGTTCTACTACTTACTATGACCTTGTTCAAGCCACTTAATCTCTGTCAGCCTCATTCTCCATACCTGGCAAATGGGGGTAACGAGAGGAGCTATATCTTAGGGTAGTTATGAGAAGCCACTAAGATAGTGGACAGGAATGCACCCAGCACAGGGCATGGCATCTAGTGGGTGCTTGATAAAGGGACAATAATAAAAATGCAGAGCTATTGGGAGGCATGAAATTGAGGTAACACATATGAACTGGGCTCATAGTTCAACAGGCAGCCAGTACCATCACATTAAAGGTTAGGGCTTCAACATATGAATTTTGGTTGGGAGCACAATTCAGTCTATAGTGGAAGATGTGTTAGTGCTGCTCACCCCCCCTTTTTTTTTTTTTTGACAGTCTTGCTCTGTCACCCAGGCCGAAGTGCAGTGGTACAAACATGGCTTACTGCTGTTTCAATCTCCTGGGCTCAAACGAATCCTCCCACCTCAGCCTGCTGAGTAGCTGGGACTATAGACATGTGCCACCACTCTCAGCGAATTTTTTAAAAAGTTTTTTAGAGACAGGGTCTTTCTATGTTGCCCAGGCTGGTCTCAAACTCCTGGGCTCAAACAGTCCTCCCGCCTTGACCTCCTAAAGTGCTAGGATTACAGGTGTGAGTCGCTGTGCCCAGTCTCACCAATACTGATGATCCCTTTCCTCCTGGGCTCAGAGTAGGACTAAACTTTTCTCCTCTCTTAAAGTTAGATGTGGCCACGTGACTTGCCTTGGCAAATAAAGTATGAAAAATGCTTCTAGGTGGAAACATTATTGGTTCTCAACTCTCCAGTGCTCTTTTCCTCTGACTTATCAAATGGGGAGAACTTACTGATAATGGAGGTGCAATGCAGAACCACCAAGTGGAGTAGGACAGTTGCCCTTGACAGTCACCCAGACCTGCAGTGGACTGTGTGGGAAAGAGACAAGCTCCTTCTCTTTTAACCCACTGAGATCTTGAAATTGTTTGGTATTGCAACATAACCTGGCCTATCTTGATTTATATGCCCCCAAAAGTGAAAGCAAAGTGTCCCCTAATTTAATACTTGATAATGTCTTTGAGGATGCAGTATGAAAAGTGAGCATAAAGTTAATGTGACTGGTTTTTAACAACTTGCCAGAATGTATAATCTCTCAAATTAATGTTCTTGCCTTCAAAGTAGTCACTGTGGGATTATATAATAATTTAAATGATGTACAAAACAGTTATGAAATTCCTTTTACAACCCAACCTCAAAATTGATTAACTTAGTCATTTGCTATATGCCTGGCACTGGGGATACAGAGATGAAAAGCTGTGTTCTCTCCCTTTCAAGAGCTCACAGTGTTGTAGCAGGAAATATGTAAGTGATCTAAAGTGTCTTAATGTATGGTGGGGCCATAGGTGAGGGAAGAGGTTAGTTCTACCACAGAGATTGACAAAAGGCTCTATAAAGAAGAGGTGACTAGGCGTTGACTAGTCAGATAGATTGGGGTGGAGGGGACAGATAGATTGGGGTAGAGGGACCAACAGAAGCAAAGGCACGGAGGGTTGAAGTAGCCTGGCCAATTTGGATAGGTGCGAATGCTTCTGTGTGTCTGCAGCCTACTATAAGAAGGGGCCGCTGGAAGACATGAAGATAAAGGAGCAGGGAGGGGTAGATCATGGAGGGCCTGCTATGCCACACTGAGGAGTTTGTAGTTTAGTCTATAAAAGAGGGAGAACAAATGATGAGTTTTGAGCAAGGGAACCACATGACTTTTTTTTTCTTTTGGACAGGAATAGAAAAATACACTTACTATTGTGACAGGAAAATATTGCTATGTACAGTCTTACTACCTTCTAAGAATTGTGAATTCCAATTACTAGTGAGTCCATTATTGATGGGTTGAGTGTGATTGACGCAAGTTTGGAGCTGCCTGAATAGAATCAAATGCTCTGCATAAAAGAGGGAGGGGAAGATAAATTAGTTCATGGATGGGAAAAGGAAAGCAGAAAAGGAAAGGGAGAGAGGGTGACAGAGAAACTCAAGACAAAGATGTCTAATGGAGATTTTGTATCAATGCGGTTGCTGTTTGGTTTTCTATATAAACCCTCATTTCTCTACAGAATTGCCAGCCAAATCTGCCTTGCTTACCTGTGCTTTGTGAAGAGGATTTGCTATTTAGAGATGCAGCGAAGTGCTGATTGTTACTTCAAGGTTGGCATGGGGCAAAATAAACAGAAGTCACACCTGGAGACAACCAACATCTAGGCTATATAGTATAGACTCTGGCTTGCCCTTGTGACTTGTTTTGGCCAGAGACAACAGAAAACTTGATGCCGGCAGAGGCCTGGAAAAGCACTTGCTTACTTGCACCTGTCTACTTTCCCCCTTGCTCCTCTGCCTTCACCATAAGAACATGCATGGACTAGACTTTTGAATAGTGAGAAACATGTGGCCCAGTGACCCCAGTTGCTTCAGCTGACAGCCAACTGCTGGGTATGTGAAGTGAGCTCACCTGAGACCAGAACTATCCAGCCAGGCCCAACCAAGATCAGAAGAACTGCTCAGCTGACCTGGAAGCTCATGATAACAAATGAGTGGTTACTGATCTTTTGCCACTGAGTTTCGGGGTGATTTGTCACACAGGATTGTTGTAACAATGGGTAGTTGATACACATGTCATAAAAGTAACACACACCTGCCTCTGCCATAGTCAGAATAGTGAGGAATCAGGAAGCTACCACTTCAACCGTTGACTCCAAATTCCAGTTTCTAGATTCATAGGAGTTGAAAGCAGAACACAGGCCGTCCATTGTGCTAGCGAAGATTGTAGCATAGGCAGTGTGGTCCTGGGGCCAGCGGTTCAAAACCCTCTTCTGCAGAAGAAAAAAAAAAAGACAGAGAGAGAGAGGCATCTGTGTTTGTTTATCTGAAAATCAGCGATGGTTTTCAAATACCTCAATGTTTCTTACTGTTCTGAAAATGTTACCTTGACTCCTGTGGTTTCTAAGTACGAGTCTCTCTACTTCCTTAATGGTCTCTGCACTGCTTTCATGTTTTGTCCTATTTTTGCATTATGTTTAAGCTTAACACACATTACATGTTATGTGGAGGTAGATATGAATCCTAAATCAGAGTATCATGAAAATACTGAATTGTAGAGCTGAAAGAGACTTTTGCACATCACTAGGAGTAAGGACATCAGTACAACCCGCTCTTACAGGTGGGACTTCGTCCTTAGGTCCTTCCAAACATTCTTTCATGCTTAACTTTCCCATGTTTTTTTGAGTGTGTGGCGGGGTGAGGTGAGGAAAGGCTTGGGAAGCTACCTAAAGCACCACGCTCTAGTGTCAGATTCAGATTCCAGGAATCCAGTTCTCAAATACCACATCTAGGTGTGATATGGTTTGGATTTGGGTCCCTACTCAAATCGCATGTCGAATTTTAAGCTCCAGTGTTGGAAGAGGGGCCAGGTGGGAGGTGATTGGATCATGCAGGTGGGTTTCCCCCTTGGTGTTCTCATGATAGTGACTGAGTTCTCATGAGATCTTGTTGTTTAAAAGTGTGTAGCACCTCCCACTTTGCTCTCTTCCTCCCGTTCCGGCCACATAAGATGTACCTGCTTCCCTTTAGCCTTCTGCCATGATTGAAAGTTTCCTGAGAACTCCCCAGTCATGCTACCTCTACAGCCTGTGGAACTGTGAGCAAATTAAAACTCTTTTTTATCATAAATAACCCAGTCTCAGGTATTTCTTTATAGCAGTGCGAGAACGGACTAATACAAGGTGAATGCTTGGAACGACCAATCCCAAATGTCCAAATTCAATATCAGTTCAGTCCCTCTAGTTATGACTAGTGTATCTCCTTAAACTTCACAAAAGATACTTGTTTTCTTCCCTTTTGTATTTTACAGAATTATTCAGGGTTCCTTTCTTATACTCTACTTAAGTATGGACAAAATGTTCTTGAAATTTCAGGCAGAATGGTAATTTACATGAGAATATCCTGATTTGTAGTAAATGCATGCTAAAGTATTTAGAGGTAAACTCACGATTCCTGCAATTTACTTTTAAAAGGTTCAGCAAAAATAAAATATATACATCTATTATTTATCTATGTAAGGCAAATATGGCAAAATGTTAACAATTGTTGATCTAAGTAGAGGGTATGTGGGTTTGCATTGTATAATTCTTTGAACTTTCTTGTTTAAAAAAATTTTTTTAAAATCCTATAAAGAAACTCCTGGTCTAGATGGCTCCACCAGAGTTTTACCACGCGGTCAAATAACCTAATTATATATGCAGATTAACTAATGTTTCAAGTAACTTTTGGACACAGCACTCTGACTGTAAATATTTAGTGAGATAAATTCTAAGGACAAGGAACCAGAAAGACATCTTAACTTTCCTCATTAGGTTTATTGTTAATAGTATTTTATTTTGAAACAATTTTATGCATATCATAGGATACAGCAAATAACTAAATTAATGTTTTTAGGAAACGATATTTTCATTATAAGAGAAAATAGTCAGAAATATGTTAATGTTGATGGTGGATACCTAGAGGTTCTTGAGATTCAAAGTAGTTTGTTTCTCA
Organism: Theropithecus gelada; assembly: GCF_003255815.1. NCBI lineage: Eukaryota > Metazoa > Chordata > Mammalia > Primates > Cercopithecidae > Theropithecus > Theropithecus gelada. The sequence goes on from NC_037689.1 coordinate 128,149,023, forward strand.
GTGAGCACGTAAGAATCACTGGCCTTGATACTGCAGGCTGAGAACTCTGGCAGCAACTTCCATGACCTTTGCTCACCAAGCTCTTACAACAGATACATAGGTCTCTGTTTCCTTGTATTAAAACCTTTTACACTTGGAATACATAGAGCGGCTCCTGTTTTCCTGACCAAACTCTGATTAATAGAGAAGGCCTATTTTAGTTGTGGTTCATCCATACCCTAACTTAGAGCCCTTTAGAGGCTCGACTTCATGTGGACTGGGTTTGCTGTAGGACTCTTTACCTTGAGTGGGACCTGGGCCTTGACTTCTTTGCACCTTGCCCCCTGAGGCTGTAGAACTGATGCTTAAAGTATTCAGTACCAGCAAATATTCACAGAGTAAAAGTGGTGCCTCAGTCCATTTGGGCTGCTATAACAAAGTACCATAGACTGGGTAGATTAAACAACAGAAACTTCTTTCTCACAGTCTTGGAGCTTGGGAGTCTGTGATCAGGGTGCCAGCACAATCGGTTCTGGTGAGCGCCCTCTGCCAAGTTGAATACTACTGACTTATTGTATCCTCATATGGCAGAGAGCAGAGAGAGCTCTCTAGGATCCCTTTTATAGGGCACCGCTCCCATTCATGAGGGCTCCACCCTCATGACCTAATTGCCTCCCAAATGCCCCACCTCCTAATGCCATCACATTTTGAGTTAGGATTTCAACATATGAATTTTGGGGTGAGGGATACACACATTCACTTCATAGCAAGTGGCTTTGGTGTACTGATATTCAGCTTACTTCTCTGGGAAATTTGACCTGGCAACTCCCACATTATCTTTTTTTATTTTATTTAATTTTTTCATTTTTTATTTTTTGAGGCAGAATCTCCCTCTGTCACCCAGGCTGGAGTGCAGTGGCGCGATCTCAGCTCACAGCAACCTCTGCCTCCTGGGTTCAAGCGATTCTCCCGTCTCTTTTAATCATGTAAATATTTTAGGGGAATGTTTCTGTATTTTATGGAGCATTTTTTGTTATTTTTGGCAGGAGGGTTCGTCCGAATAACCTAGCCTGTCACTAAAGGAAATGGAAGCCCTCGGAAGCTCTTGAAGCTTAATCCAAGCAGGTTCTATAGGGCTATGCTAATGAAAAGAATTTTGTGCACCCTGGCAAAACAGTGGAAGGGATCTATTATATTTAAGGCAACAGGCGTTTTCAGAGCCTCTCCATTTAAAGCATTTATGCAGCTCTCTCATTCATGATATTATCCTCCCTCATAATAATGGCTTTAAAAATTCAGCGCAATAAGGTTTCAATTCTTTGCACTTATAGATTTAACTCATTCATAGACCCCCTGAAACCCATCAATGGGTGCCAGGTTAAGAAGTTGTCATTTAGAAAATATCTAGGCCACTCAACTCTGGAAACCAGTAAGCCCACAGAAAGGGAGCTGAAAGAAATGGGCAGATGTGTTTTATACACCTGTTGGCCACTAGGAATGCTGCAGCCCAGCAAGCCAAAATTCTCCTGTTCATACAGTTTCAGATTGAGCTAAGTTGCCTTCTTCCCTCTGCATCTACACTTGAGAAACACAAAGTAAATTGATGTGGCACTAGCCTAAAATAACTGTTTCCTCTTGAATTTACTTTCTTGGATCTTGAAGATGAGAAGAACAGAGTGTGAAATTGAGCTTGTTCACATGAACAGTTCCTGGAGTTCCAAGCTGATTGGAAGTTAATTCTTCAGCCAGAGAACTCTCTCTTTGCATCTTTCCTATCCCTTTTGACAAGAAAGCAAGTGGAAATTCACAAATCTTATTGTCAGAATGAAGACTCCCCCTTTAAGTTTTCTCTCCTGCATCTTGAATCTCCATGGATTATAATCTTAAGAAAACAGGGGCTCCAAACACAACTTGAGTATTCTTCCCTCTAATATTGTAACAGAAGGAGTTCAGGAGAGAATGTAAGGAGATTTTATTGATGGGATTTCACGTGACTATTTTCAAAGGATGATTTGGGTGAGGAGCCAAAAACTGAGATGAGATGATCCTTCTAGGTTGAAAGGATACTATTTTTCAAATCACTTTTTAATGTAAATTCCATCGCTTAGTCTTTTTGCATGACATGGTCATTGTAGAAGAATTAGAAATTACTGCCAAGTAAAAAGAAATAGGACATGTGGTTAATAGCAACCAGCATTTATTGAGCACTTACCATGGGCCAGACACTGTACTACATCTCATTTAATTCTCAAACCAGTCTGATGACTTTAGTACTCATTATGCCCATTTTACAGGTGTAGAGAGTGGGGTCCAAGGTTCCACAGTTAAGAGGTGGCAGAGTTGAGATGTGAATATAGGCAGTCTGAGCCAGGAGCCCAATTTCTTACCACTGTGCTTTTATATTTTTATTCCAAGTGCTGTTACTTAGAGAAGCAACTGATTACAGAGGAATCAGAGTCAAGGATCTGAATTTCAGCTTTGGCTTAGACATTAATTAGCTGTTAGAGCCTAGGCACATTGTTTAATCTCTTCCTGTGACACTTTCAAAGGCTCTCAGTTACCATTAGAATAAAATCAAAGTTTCTTAGTCTGGCATTCAAAATCCGTATTCAGTTCTGGTTTGTCTACTGTTCTTGAATTTCAAATCCACTTGAACTTTCCTTGCTTTTACTCTACTAATGCTTTAGCGTTGATTTGTTATATCCTGACTTATCCCTAAGCAAGCCATCCCCTCCACCCATGTCTTAGCCCTGATTAAGCTTATTCATTATTCATGAAAAAAACATTGAGTGCCTACCACATTCCAGGTACTGTGCTAGATACTAGGACCATAACAATAAATAAGGTGGTCAACATCCCAGGTCTCAAGCATGTTACAGTTTAGAGAAAGAAATGAAGGCTAAATGAAATAAACAAAACAGAACAATTAGGACTGCAAGTTATGATTAAGTGCCATGAATGAAAAAATAACAGAGGAACCTACTTTAGAGGGGATGATCTGGAAAGGTCTTTCAAAAGAGGTGACATTTAAACAGAGCTATAAAGAATGAGAAAGAGCCAGCATTGTTACAATTGGGAGAGGAGCATGTGAGAGAGGAAACAGCAAATGCAGAGCCCTGAGGGAAAAACAAGCTTGGTTTTGTGTTACGGACCAAACAGAAAGACAGTGTACCTATAGAGCAGAGTGAGCAAGAACCAGAGTGAAAAAAAGTGAGGCTGAAGAGTTAGGCAAGACCAGTTCATGCAAGGCATTAGAGACCAAAGTAAGTAGTTCTTGGTTTTGTTTATTAATGAAATGAAAAGCCATTGAAAGCTTTCAAACAGAGAAATAGTATAATCTGCTTTGCTTTTTGAAACAACAATTCCTTCAGTTCATATGTAGAAGATGGTTTTGGGAGAGCTGGAGTGGTGCTGTAAGAAGACATCTTACCAAAACTGACTCAAGAAGGAATAAAACCCCCTGAATTTTCTTATAAGCATTAAATATATTGAATCTGCTATTAAAAATCTTCCTGCAAAGAAAAACTCCAAGTCCAGATGGCTTCACCAGTGCGTTCTACCAAATATTCAAGAGTGATAGCCAGGTATGGTGGTGCACACCTGTAATCCCAGCTACTCTGGTGGTCGAGGCACGAGAATAGCTTGAACCCAGGAGGCGGAGGTGGCAGTGAACCGAGATTGTGCCACTGCACTTTAGCCCGGATAACAGAGCAAGACTCTGTCTCAGAAAAAAAAAAATGAAATAATTAAAAACTTATACAAATTTATTGAGAGATTAAGAAAAGGGGACATTTCTAGCTAATTTTATGAAGCGAACCTTGATAACAAAATCTGAAAAGGAAACTATGAAAAAATTATAGGCCAGTTTCATTCATGAACATTGATGCAAAAATCCTGAACAAAATATTAGCAAATGGAAACTAGCAATGTTTACAAATATAATTACCAAATTGGGTTCATATTAAGAATGCAAAGTTGCTTTAACACACACACACAAAAATAAATGAATGTAGTTCTGCCACCTTGACAAATTCAAGGAGAAAAATCTGATGTAATCTCAATAGATGGAAGATGATAATTGTCCCTTAAGTCAATCTATAATTTTAATATAATTAAGACTTACTGTAAAACGGTAGTAATTAAGACAGGGTAGTATTTTCATAAGGAGAGACAAATAATCCAATGTAATAGAATACAGCACAGAGAGATACATACTGTACATGTTTTGACACTTCAAATAAAACTGAAATGGCATGAGAAGTATACACTTTTGATTAATAATGCAGTAAAAACTGGGTATAGGACAAAAACGAAAATTGACCCCTGGAACACACCATATATAAAAATCAACTTTAGGAAGATAAGGGACCAAAATGTGAGAAAGCAAAACTTTTAGAACATGGGAGGCTACCTTTGTAGCCTCAGGATAAAGAAGAGTTTATAAAACAAGGAAAAAGTAGCAGAACCAAAGGAAAATATTGATGTGTTCAATTGCATTAAAATTAAGTAGTTCTGTTTATCAAGATACGTCACAATAGAGTGAAAAGACCGGCCACAAGGGGAGAGAAAAGTTTGCAGCACCTATGAGCCAATAAATGACTCACATCCAGAATATACAAAGAACTCCTGAAAATCAACAAGAAAAAGACAGACAACTTAATAGAAAAATTAGCAAAAGACTTAAACAGGCAGTTGATAAAAAGGGAAATTCAAACAACCAGTAAACTTGAAAAGGTAGTCAACTTGATTGGAAAATGCAAATGAAAACCATAATGAGAAACGATTACACACCCATTTGATAGACAAAAATTGAAGTCTTTCAGGAGTGGAAGTTCAGGCTGTGGCTGATTAAGGAGATAGGCAAATCCACTCCCTAAAAAGTAAATATAAAGCTAAGCTAAATAATACAAGTGACCATTTTGGCACTTTAGAAATTAACCTAAGGTATACATGAATCTGAGAAGCATTTATGCTTGAAAAACTGCTTGATTTTGGGTAAGAGCATTGAAAAATCTGTGGCATTCTGGCCTAGGGATGCTACTATCTCATATCAGTTCCATTGGTGTGGAGGAGGTTCTGTCAGATCTTGAGTTGGCAGCTTTTCTGCCAAAGTCAAGGGGCAGGACTCATTCTATTTTGAGAAAAGGGCAGTGCCCATGCTTAGCATCACTGTCAATGGAACTGATTTCTAGGATGCTGGCCACTGGGAGAAGGCCAGTGGGTTTGTTCTATTAGTCTGAGGTCCTGGTTGTAGTTGGGGCAAACATATTTCTTTTTTTAAAATTTTAATTGCAATTTTAGATTCAGGGGGCATATGTGCAGGTTTGTTACATGAGTATATTGCATCTAATGATCCAATCACCCAAGTAGTGAACATAGTACCTAATAGGTAGTTTTCCAACCCTTACCTCATTCCCTATCTCCCCACTTTGGAATCCCCAGTATTTACTGTTCCCATCTTTGTGTCTGTGTGTGTTTGGCCAATGTTTAGCTCCCACTTATAAGTGAGAACATGTGGTATTTGGTTTTCTGTTTCTATGTTAATTCGCTTAGGATAATGGCCTCCAGCTGCATCCATGTTGCTGCAAAAGATATGATTTTTTTCTTTTTGTTGCTGTGTAGTAATCCATGGTGTATATATACCACATTCTCTTTATCCAATCCACCATTGATGGGCACCTGGGTTGATTCCATATCTTTGCTATTGAGAATAGGGGGCAAATGTATTTATAGCTGAGCCTGCTCACTTGCACAGCAGAGATCTCAGGAAGCCCCAGACTAGTCACCCACTATTGGCCAGCTCTGAGGCTGTGTACATGCTTATTGGCAAAAGCACCTGGCATAAAGTAAAACCAGAGGCAGATCTGTAAACAGTCTGACTTTGAATGCCATCTTCTATCAAGGCACAGATCCACAGATGATACCAGCATGAGGTGTTTGAGCACCTCTGATCACCAAGCTATGCAAATATAGAGACAACCACTAGGAAGCCAGGCTTAAAAATAAAAACAAGAGTGTTGAAACATAACTGAGCAGAGGCATCAGTGGCTACATACTTGCACCATGCAAGGGTAAAAGATTTAGCTTAAGCAAATTACCAAACAAAGAAATAAATAAGCAAAACAACAACAGAAACCTTTAGGAGAAAACTATCAGAATACAGAGTGACTACAACATTGATCAAAAATGGCCAATTGTCAAGAAGAAAACATTACAAGACATGAAAATAAATAGGAAAATGTGACCCATACCCAGGAAAATATACATCAGTGGAAACTATATCTGAGAGTCCCTAATGGTTGGATTTAGCAGACAAAGAATTCAAAGCATCTGTTATAAATATGTATAACGAACTAAAAGAAGACATGTTGAAATAATTAAATGCAAGTATGACATCAATGAATCAACAAAAAGAGTCTCATTATGGAGTTAGAAATGATTTTTTAAAGGTAATTCTGAAGCTGAAATATATAATAACGGAAGTGAAAAGTTTACAACAGGGGCTCAAGAGCAGATTCTGGACGGCAGAAGAAACAATCAGTGGACTTGAAGATAAATAATTTTTTTTTTTTTTTTTTTTTTTTTTTTTTGAGACGGAGTTTCACTGTTGTCCCCCAGGCTGAAATGCAATGGTGCGATCTCGGCTCACTGCAACCTCTGCCTCCCAGGTTCAAACAATTCTCCTGCCTCAGCCTCCCGAGTAGCTGGGATTACAGGCATGCACCACCATGCCCGGCTAATTTTGTATTTTTAGTAGAGACGGGATTTCTCTATGTTAGTCAGACTGGTCTCAAACTACCGATCTTAGGTGATCCACCTGCCTCGGCCTCCCAAAGTGCTGGGATTATAAGCATGAGCCACCATGCTCCGCTGAAGAAAAGTAATTTCAATAGAAATTATGCAATACAAAAAAGAGAGAAAGACAGAAGAAAAAAAAAATAAACAGAGCCTCAGAGACCTATGGTACAACATTAAGCCTATAAACAATATACATATGATGGGTGTAGAGAGAGACAGGGGCAGGAAAAGAGAAGAAAGGGAAAGAGGCAAAAAGAAACAAAACAAAACAAAAACCTGAAGAAATAATGTCCAAAAAATTCCCAGAGAGTTGATGGAAAACATCAGTCTATAGATCTAAGAACCTCAACAAACCCCAAGTAGGATAAATACAAGGAAATCCATACCTAGTCACATCACAGTCAAACTGTTCAAAAACGAAGAAAAAACTGTGAAGCCAACAAGAGGAAAAAAAATCTCATTATGTACAGGGGAGCATAAATACAGTTATCAACTTTCTCATCAGAAGTAATAGAGGCCAGGAGTCAAGGGGATGATATGTTCAAAGTGTTGAAGGGAAAAAGATGTCCAAGAAGAATTTTATTTCTTACAAAAGTATCCTTTGAAAATGAAGGTGAAATAACGACATTTCCAGATAAACAAAGACTAAGATAATTTGTTGTTAGCAGACCTGGCTTATATGCAATCATTAAGGAATTAAGGAAGTTCTTCAGGTTGAAAGGAAGTGACAATAGTTCACAATTTGACTCCATAGAGAGAAATAAAGTATGACACAAATGATAAATATGTAGGGTAATATGAAAGGTTCTATTTTCTCATTTCTCCTCTTTTTTTAAGCAACATAAAATTGTATGAAGTAACAATTATAATATTGCACTGCTGGGCTTCACATATACAGAGATGTAATATATATTACAAAGAAAGAAATAACACAAAGCAAGAAAGAATAAATGAAACTATTTATTTTCATGTCTTGTAATATTTTCTTCCTGACAACTGGCCATTTTCAATCAATGTTGTAGTCACTCTGTATTCTGATAGTTTTCTCCTAAAGGTTTCTGTTGTTGTTTTGCTTATTTATTTCTTTGTTTGGTAATTTGCTTAGGCTAAATCTTTTACCCTTGCATGGTGCAAGTATGTAGCCACTGATGCCCCTGTTCAGTTATATTTCAATACTCTTGTTTTTATTTTTAAGCCTGGCTTCCTAGTGGTTGCCTCTATATTTGTATAGCTTGGTGGTCAGAGGTGCTCAAATACCTCACTGCTGGTATCATCTGTGCATCTGTGCCTTGATAGAAGATGGCATTCAAAGTCAGACTGTTTTCAGATCTGCCTCTGGTTTTACTTTATGCCAGGCGCTTTTGCCAATAAGCATGTACACAGCCTCAGAGTTGGCCAATAGTGGGTGACTAGTTTGGGGCCTCCTGCAATCTCTGCTGTGCAAGTGAGCAGGCTCAGCTATAAATACGTTTGCCCCCTATTCTCAATAGCAAAGATATGGAATCAACCCAGGTGCCCATCAATGGTGGATTGGATAAAGAAAATGTGGTACATATATACCATGTGAACAGTCTAAATAGCCTAAACAAAAGTAGATATTATCAGATTGGATTAAAAAAATAAACAAAATCCAGCTGCTTACAAGAGACACACTTTAGTTTCAAAGACACAACAGGTCAAAAGGAAACTAATGGGAAAAGATATACCACGCAAACAGTAACTATAAGAGAGCCGGAGTGACTATATTAAAATCAGACAATCTAGAGTTTAAGAGAAGAAATAATATTTGAGGAAAAAGATACACATTTCATAAGGATAAAAGAGTCAACATGTAAGGATGATTTAACAATTATAAATGTATATGCACCTAAAAACAGAAACCCAGGAGAAATAGACAATTTGATAATAGTAGTTGGAGATTTTAATACTCTCAGTAATTGATAAAACAGTTACATAGAAAATTAACAATGACATAGAAGACTTGAACAATGGCGTATCAACCAACTAATATTTATAGAATATTACACCCAACAATTACAGAATAAATATTCTTTTCAAGTACATGTGGAACATTATCCACGATAAAACACATTAGGCCATAAAACAAGTCTCAGTACATTGCTGAAATCATACAAAGTATCTTCTGTGATTACAACATAATTAAATAAGAAATCAACAACAGAAAGAAATCTTGGAAATCTTCAAATATTTGAAAATTGAACAGCACACTTCCAAGACACCCATTGGTAAAAGGAGAAATCACAATAAAAATTGGAAAATATTTTCAGTGGAATGGAAATCAGGACATAATATACCAAAACTTATGGGATGCAGCTAAAGCAGTGCTTTGTAGGAAAATTATGACTTTAAATGACTATACTAGAAAATGTTATAAAAGAGAGTCAAATCAATAATCTGAATTTCTACAATGAGAATCTAGAAAAAGAGCAGCAAACTAAATCCAGGGTAAGCAGAAGGAAATAATGCTTAGAGTGGAAATCAATGAAAGGGAAAACAGAAAAATAGTAGAGAAAAATCAACAAAACCAAAAGTTAACTTTGAAAAGACCAACAAAATTGACAAATCTTTAGCTAAACTAACAAAATAAAAGAGGAAAGACAGAACTTACCAAAGTCAGGAAAAGTCAGGAATGAAAGAGAACACCACTATTGACCCTACAGAAATTGAAAGTACTATAAGAGGGTGTGTTAGTTTCCTAAGACTACTATAACATATTATTAAAAACTAGGTGGCTTCAAACAACAGAAATGTATTCTCTCACAGATCCGGAGGCTAGGAAGTCAAAAATCAAAGTGTTGGCAGAGTCACACTCTTTCCAAAAACTCTAGGAGAGAATCTTTCCTTGCCTTCTTTCAGTTCCTGGGGGTTGCTGGCAAGCCTTGGCTTATGGCAGCATAACTACAACCTCTGTCTTCACGTGGCCTTCTCCACTGTGTGTGTCTCCTCTGTGTTGTCACGTGGCCTTCTTGTAAGGACAACAGTCACTGGATTTAGAATGACCTCATATTAACTAATTATATCTGCAAACATGTTATTTCCAAATAAGACCACATTCTGAGATTATGGGTAGACACAGATATTTGGGGGACAGTATTCAGTCCAGTACAGGGAATATTACAAACAACATGATGTCAACAAATTAGACAACTTAGATGAACTGGACAAATTTCTAGAAAGAGAAATTAATGAAACAGATTCAGGAAGAAACAAAAAATGTGAATAGACCTATAAGAAGTAGGCTGGGAGCAGTGGCTCATGCCTGTAATCCCAGCACTTTGGGAGGCCAAGATGGGAGATCACTTGAGGTCAGGAGTTCCAGACCAGCCTGGCCAACATGGTGAAACCCCATCTCTACTAACAATACAAAAATTAGCCGGGTGTGGTGGTGGGCGCCTGTAATCCCAGCTACTCTGGAGACTGAGGCGGGAGAATCGCTTGAAACCAGGAGGTGGAGGTTGCAGTGAGCCAAGATCACATCACTGCACTCCAGCTTGGGCAAGAATGAGACTCCATCTCAAAACAAAACAAGCCTATAACAAGTAAGAAAATGAAATGTTAGACTGGTGCAAAAGAAATTGCAGTTTTTGCCATTAAGTGGCAAAACCACAATTACTTTTGCACCAACCTAATAGTAATTTAAAAATTTCAAAAAGAAAAATTCATGTCTAAATGGCTTCACTGGTGAGTTTTATCTAATATTTAAAGAGGAAATAATGCCACTTATTCACAAACACTTTCAGAAATAAAGGAAAAGGGGTCACTTCCCACCTTATTCTATGAGGCCAGTATCACCTGATACCAATGTCTGAAAAAGGTATCTCAATGAAAGAAAACTACAAACCAATATCCCTCATGAAAACAGATGCAGGCCGGGCGCGGTGGCTCAAGCCTGTAATCCCAGCACTTTGGGAGGCCGAGGCGGGTGGATCACAAGGTCAGGAGATCGAGACTATCCTGGCTAACATGGTGAAACCCCGTCTCTACTAAAAATACAAAAACCTAGCCGGGCGCGGTAGCGGGCGCCTGTAGTCCCAGCTACTCGGCGGGAGAATGGCGTGAACCCGGGGGGCGGAGCTTGCAGTGAGCCGAGCTCGCGCCACTGCACTCCAGCCTGGGAGACACAGTGAGACTCCGTCTCAAAAAAAAAAAAAAGAAAACAGATGCAATATCCTTAACAAAGTATTAGTGTGGTAGGCAGAACTCTAACATGATCCCCCAAGATTCCTGGCCCTTGGTGTACACACATATTTTATCGGTTATTTAATAGAACACTAATCTAGGCATTGTTGTGAAGGGATTTTGCAGATGTAATTAAGGTTCTAAATCAGTTGACTGAAAAGGAAATTATCCAGGTTGGCCTGGCTAAATAACATGAGCCCTTCAAAAGCAGAGAGATTCCTCTGGCTAGTCTCATTTCTGGGAAGTCAGAGATTTGAAGCATGACAAGGATTTGACATGATGTTGCTGCTTAAAAAAGCACAGAGCAGGGAATACCAGCAGTCTCTAGGAGCTGAGAGCAACCCCCAAAAGTTAGCCAGCAAGGAAATTAGTATCTCGGTCCTACAATGACAGGGCACTCAATTCTTCCAATAAAAACTTGGAAGCAGATATTTTCCCAGAGCCTACAGGTGAGACTCAGTCTGGCTGGCACTCTGATTTCAGCCTTGTGATACCCTTAGCAGAGATCCCAGTCATGACATGCTTGACTTCTGACTTACAGAACTGTGAGCTAATAAATGGGTGTTGTTTTAAGCTGCTGACTTTGTGGTAATTTGTTATGCAGCACTAGAAAACTAATACAATTAGCAAACCAAATTCAGCAACATATAAAGAGCCTTGTGCACCATGACACAAATGAGATTTATTCTAATGATGCTAGATTGGTTTAAAATCTGAAAATCAATTAATGTAATATACTATATTAATAGAATAAAGGACAAAAAACCCACAATCATCTCAAGATAGGCAGAAAAAGAATTTGATGAAAGCCAATGCCCATTCATGATGCAACAAACCAGGAATAGAAGGAAACTTTCTTAACCTAATAAAGAGTGTTTACCAAAAATATCCACAGTTAGTGGTGAAGACAATGCTTTCCCCTAAGTTCAGAAGTGAAGTGCAATGGCAAATCTCATGCATTACCAATGAGAATGTAAATTGGTACAGATCCATAAGAAATAGATCATCACTATTTGATAGAAGATGGAAGATTCTTATGACCCAGCAGTTCAACTACTAGGTGTGTCTCCTAGAATATCTTTTATATATGTTCATAGCTACATTGTCATAGTCCCAAACTGGAAAAATGCAATTGTCCATCAAGAGTAGAATGAATAAATCAATTATGATATCTTTGTACAATAAAATCCAATATAGCAGTGGAAGTGAACACTAAATTTACACATACCAACATAGATGAATCTCAAAAATACATTGTGTAAAATAAGTAAGTAACCAAAGGATATATGATTCAATTTCTGGAACTTTAGGTCTAACTAAACTATATTGTTTAAGGGTATCTACATAGATAGTAAAGTTATAAGGAAAAGCAAGGGATTTATTCTATAAAATTTAGGGTAGTGATTACTTCTAGGGGGAGAGAAATAATGTGATGAGGGGGTAACGTAACATGAAGCCACTTTTAAAGGACTGGTAGTGCTTATCTGGGTTAATGGATGTTCACTTTGTAATCATTATTTAAATTATGCATATGTTTTATATAATTTTCTACATATATGATATATATCCTTATTAAAAGTTTAAAAAATAATAGAAAAAAGATGTAATTAGGTGGTAGAATGAAAGGAACTAGTGATGATTGATGTAGGGTGTTAGGAAAAGAGAACAATCTGGGATAGTTTCCAGGCTCTTGGAGTAAGGTCGTGACAGTGGAGATGGAGAAAAGTGACTGGACTGAATTATATTTAGTAGACAAAAGTGGCAGGATTTGATGATAATGATGGATTTGATAAGAAAAGTTAATCCATGGGGAGGAATCAAGGATAATATCTAGGTTTCTTATCTGGATAGTAAAATGGGTGGAAGTTATTCAGTGAAGTAAGGAACAGTGCAAGAAGAAGAGATTAGGTGGGGAAGACTGTGAGACATCCAAAAAGCAATGCAACATAGGCTTTTGCCTACGTAAGCCTAGAGAACTCAGTGGAGAGGTCAAAATTACTTTTTACCAACATTGGCAAATATAGGTAACATTTATTGAATGCCTGTCATGTACCAGGCATTTCACACATAGCATCTCTTTAAGCTTTTTGACAACTCTGTGAGGCCAGTACTATTATTATCTCTCCTTTATCAAGGAGGCTTAGAGAGGTTAAGTAATTTTTCTGAGGTCACATGGTTGGAAAGAGTAGAGCTGGGATTAGAACCTCAAGAATCTGACTCTTGAACCCATGGTCTTTTGAAACCCTGAGCCAAAGAAATTCAGTCACAGAATGCTGATTAAAGCATATAGGACAAATGACACATGGCTTTTGTGGCACCCAGTGCATGAGTCTGCATTGGTATGGAAATGTTCCTCTGTAGTTAGTTCAGGGCTTTGATACCAGCCAACTCCATTAGATTTCTCATCTTTTCTCTTCTTTGGAATCTCCCCAAATGCTAACCTCTCTGGTCATTCTATCTTAAGTCTCATCTCTGGTCATTCTTAGACCACCATGTGCTCCCTTCACACCAACTCAACCCTGAATTCACTCACCTACTTTCTTCTCTACCAACTATTTCCATGGTGCCTTCTGGGGCCCTTTGACTGGATCCTGGCTCTTTCCCAAGTTAAGGACTTGCTGTGATCCTCTGAGTACTTGCTGCCCATTCTTCTATGACCCTGAACTATAGGATGAGAGTGAGGTCAGAATTGTACCTGATTTCAAGTGCCATTTCGAAATGACCTTTCCTCTTTAAGGCACATTCCATTTAAATATACTACCTTCTGTTCTTTCTTACTGCTATCACTTTGTAACCTCACTTTTATTTGGTGAAGAATTTATCACCCAGATCGTGATCTTCATATCCATCCAAGTGCCATCATTTTGGATGATCCATCCAACTTCCTGGTCTTTTCCTTCTCTACTCATCTTTAACCCCACCTCCACTCCACCTCAGTCATTCCCCGCAAGACCACACTTCAGAATTTGTCATATTCCATCCCTGATATCTAATCCTCTGAGATCCCTCTATCCAGTTTTTTACTCTCTAAAGCCTCTCACTTTTATGTCCATACAATATCCGTTTCCTGATCTAATTGAAACCACTTAGTTTTTCTCCCGATTTACTTTGTTTTCCTCTACAGTACACACCTCATGGTTCATCACATCAGTCCTTGAATCTTGCTTTTATTCTTCCACTTGCCTGCTTACCATGTGAAATCCAACTCCAAACCAATTCGGACTTCCAACTCTTTTGTTCCTCTTCCTGGGCTGCTGAGCACTGCTGAAAAAAAATCACACAATTGTTCAGATTGGGGTCAGTGAAAATTCATAGTTTCTAACCTTAGTGGGACCCTTGATACTTCATGCTAAGTGGCTGCCCAGTTGTCCTACTCTTCATCCTTTGTCAGCATCTTTCCCCTTCTCTTCAGGGGCTATTTTCAAACATTCTGGTCTTCTTGAGTCCTTTACTCCACCACTTTCCTTCTTAATTTCAGAAGATAACCTTGATTCTTACCACACATGATAAATAGAAGCCACCAAACAAGAACTTCCTCAATTCCTTGTTACTAAACCTAGTAATCTATTGACATCTACACATATTGAACTTGCTTCCCTCCTATTGTCAGAGATGAGTCCCTCTGACTTTGCTTTGGATCCCATCAGAGCCATTGCTTTACCCTCCCCACCAGTGTTTTAGGGAACTTACCCAATATACTATCATTTCTAACTGCTATGCATTAAATCATCTCCCCTCCATTGGACGCTTGTTTAACAAGTTCAGAGATATCCCATTTTAAACAAACAACCAAAACCAAAATGAAATAAAACTTAACCCTGCATATCTCTCTTTACCTTTCATCCCAGCTTCTCCAGAGAAAGACCTACGTTTACCATATTCACCTTCTCACCTCCCACTTTCTCTTTAATTCATCATCACTAGCCTTCTGCTCTCCCCAACCCCCTCCTCATCACTTTTCTGAGTTCAGGTCAAGGGTTCCAATGAGCACCTTTTTGTCAAACTCAGTGGACTCTCTGCATTCCCACCTGACTCAATCTCTTTTGGCAATTAGTGACTACCATTCTTTTTTTGAAATTATCTTTACATTTCATTTCTATGGTGGCATTCTTTCTTGTTTCTCTTCCTATCTCTCTGATTATTCCTCAGTACCCTTTGCAAGGTCATTTTCAGCCCACTCCTTAAACACTGTTCTTCCCTAGGATTTCTCTTATTTTTTATACTCTCAACTTTAAGTTCATTCAAACCGTTGACTTTGATTACCACCCTGTAGCTGAAGATGCCCAAATCCACATCTGTAGCCCCAGGCTTTCTGCTGAGCTCTAGACCTGCATATTCAACTAACTAGTAGACATCTCTCCCCAAACGTAACATGTCCAAAAACATAGTCACAATTTCAAGCCACCACCCCAACATTCTCCTTCTGTTTTTCCTGTATCCATGGATGACATTTTATTATATCTTCAAGTTGCTCAACCCAGAAATCGAAGTCTCATTCCATTGTTTTCTCTCTCATTCACTACCCACATTTAAATGTGTAACCAAATTCAGTAGATTCTGCCTGCTTGTCACATCTCATATTCATCTGACCTTTCCCTTCCTACTGTCACTGCTTTAGTTCAGTTCTTGTTCTTTCTCCCCTGAAATAGCCTCTGCCCTGGCCTCCCTACTTCCATTTGCATCCCTCAAATCCATCACACCTATAGTAGACAGATAACCTGATCGTATCCATTCCCTGCTCACAACCATTTAGGATAAAGTCTGAACAATTTAGCATGACCTGAAAGAACTTCCACAATCTGGAGCCGGTCTAATTCATTAGCTTCATTTCTTGCTTCTCTAGAACCTTACCCTCTAGCCATGTGAATTTACTGGAAGTTTCTTGAACACACCACGCTCTCTCAATCCTCCATACCTTTGTGCACACATTACTTCTGCTTGAATTTCCTGCCTTCTGCCCTCAGAGAGTCCACTCAGATGTCACCTTCCCTTTATTGACTTCCTAGAGTCCCCCAAGCAGTCATAGGCACACCTTCCCTTTTGCATCCATTGCTTGTTTTATGGACCTCCATTACAGCAGTTAGCATATTTTCCCCCAATTGTTCGTTTTGTTTTTGTTTTCACATCAGAGGTCAACAAACTTGTGGCTTTCAGGCCACGTCCTGCCCTCAGGAGTTTTGTTTGGCTTGCACAGTGGAGTTTATTATGTGAAGGACATAAGGACTAAGCTCATACTTCCTCCTGGTAACAGTCCTCTAGAGCTAAGTAGCAGTTGCCTCCTTTATTTTTTTTTATTTTTTTTTTTTTGAGACGGAGTCTTGCTCTGTGCCCCAGGCTGGAGTGCAGTGGCGCGATCTCGGCTCACTGCAAGCTCCGCCCCCCCGGGTTCACGCCATTCTCCTGCCTCAGCCTCCCAAGTAGCTGGGACTACAGGCGCCCACCACCTCACCCGGCTAATTTTTCTTGTATTTTTAGTAGAGACGGGGTTTCACCGTGTTAGCCAGGATGGTCTCGATCTCCTGACCTCGTGATCCGCCCGTCTCGGCCTCCCAAAGTGCTGGGATTACAGGCTTGAGCCACCGCGCCCGGCCCCAAGTTGCCTCCTTTAGACTGCACTTGCACTCCCCAAGTTGTCTTAGCCCTGCCTCTCATTTCAACTTATTTGCCTCACAAGTTTGGATCCTTTGGGTACTTTGGTTTCTTGCTCCTTGTTTACAGGTCCATCTTAAACCTGCTGTTTTGGGATCACTGACTACTGTGATCTGCACGAAAGCAAGGAACATGATTTGTTTCCTGTTGTATTTATCCTGGTTCTCAGAATCACCTGCTACGCAGTAGACAGTGTTTGTTTGATGAATGAATGCTCTCTCTATCTGGAATACTGTGTTAGTTTGGATTATTGATTCTAATACTCCACTCATCCCTGTGTCTTTCCCTTTGCCATGAGACTCTGTAGTTTTTTTGTTTTGTTTTGTTTTGTTTTTGGAGACAGAGTCTCACTCTGTCGCCCAAGCTGGAGTACAGTGGTGCAATCTGGGCTCACTACAACCTCCACCTCCTGGGTTCAAGCGATTCTCGTGCCTCAGCCTCCTGAGTTGCTTGCTCCCAAGAAGCAAGAAATGAAGGCACGCACCACCTCACCCAGCTAATTTTTTGCATTTTTTAAGTAGAGATGAGGTTTCACCATAGTGGCCAGGCTGGTCTCAAACTCCTGGCCTCAAGTGATCTGCTTGCCTCAGCCTCCCAAAGTGCTAGGATTACAGGCATGAGCCACCACACCTGGCCAGACTCTGCAGTTTTTTTTCTACCCTTTGACTTCAGACTTCACCATTTGACTTGCTTTGGCCAATAGGACATTCATAGATATGACGTAAGCAATGACTTATGTGATCAGGCTAGTGCTTCTGCCATTGAATGAAAAGAACCTGCTCTGGGTAGACTGTGGGTCCAAGGAGGATGAGAGAAATGTGGAAAAGACCTGTTTCCATAGCTACCATTTGGAGCCAAACCCAGATGAGGTCAGCTGATCTCTGGGTGACACTCAGACATGTGAAAAATAAGTGTTTGTTGTTTTAAGCCACAAATTATAGGATGGTTTGTTAAGAGGCAATAACTAACTGACACATATGCCCAAACTTCACTTCTCTAGCTTTCAAAATACAGCTCATCCTCAGTTCATTTCAATAACTGCTGCCTAATATACAGTTATGTCACTGTCCTCCAAATTTTTATAGCACATTATTATTATTATTATTATTAATTTTACTTTAAGTTCTGAGATACACGTTTAGAACGTGCAGATTTGTTACATAGGCATACGTGTGCCATGGTGGTTTGCTGCAACTGTCAACCCGTCATCTAGGTTTTAAGTCCCACATGCATTAGGTATTTGTCCTAATGTTCTCCCTCCTCTTGCCCCCCAACCCCTGACAGGCCCCCGTGTATGATGTTTCCCTCCCTGTGTCCATGTGTTCTCATTGTTCAGCTCCCACTTATGAGTGAGAACATGTGGTATTTGGTTTTCTGTTCCTGTACAGCACATTTTTTTTTCTTTTTTTGAGATGAAGTCTGGCACTGTCACCCAGGCCGGAGTGCAGTGGTGTGATCTCGCCTCACTGCAAGCTCCACTTCCTGGGTTCACGCCATTCTCCTGCCTCAGCCTCCCAAGTAGCTGGGACTACAGGCGCCCACCACTATGCTTGGCTAATTTTTTGTATTTTTAGTACAGACGGGGTTTCACCGTGTTAACTAGGATGATCTCAATCTCCTGACCTCATGATCCGCCTGCCTCCCAAAGTGCTAGGATTACAGGCGTCAGCCACCGCTCCCAGCCAAACACATTATTTTTAAAAAGCAGAGTTCTTATGATATAATTCACACACCACACAATTCACCTATTTAAACTATCCAATTCAGTGTCTTTTAGTATATTCACAGAGATGTGCGTCCATCACAGTGATTGATTTTTGACCATTTTCACTCCTTCCTCCACTCATTAAAAACCTCACATCTCTTAGCCATCACTCCCAAACCCCACTCCATCCCTAGCAATAGACATCCACAAAGTTGTCATTGTGGGTTTGCCTATTGTGGACATTCCATATGAATGGAATAATGCAATATGTGGCCTTCTGCGCCTGGCTTCTTTCACAAGATCTGTTCATGTTGTCCATGTATCAATACTTCACTTCTTTTTATTGCCAAATAATATTCTGTTATATGGATATGCCACATTTTGTTTATCTGTTCATCAGTTTATGGACATCTGGGTTGTTTTCATTTTTTTGTTATTATGAATAATGATGATATAAGCATTTATGTACAAGTTGTTTGCATGAATAATACTTCAGTTCTGTTGGGTATATATCAAGGGGTAGAATTGCTGAGTCATATGGTAACTGTATGTTTTGCTTTGTGAGGAATTGCCAGACTCTTTTCCACAGTGGTTGCACCATTTCATATTCTCACCAACAGCGTATGGGGGTTCCAGTGTCTCCACATTCTTGCTAACACTTGTTATCATCTAGCCATCCTGCTGAGTGTAAATGGTGTCTCCTAGTTTTGATTTGCATTTCCCTAATGACTAATGTTGTTGAGTATCTTTTCATTGGCTTATGGGCCATTATTCATTTCTTCTTTGTAGAAATGTCTATTCAAATCCTTTGCACATTTTAAAAAAATTGTTTTATTTGTTTTTATTTATTTATTTATTTTTGGTTTTTTTGTTTGTTTTATTTTATTTTTATTTTTTGGACTGAGTAACATTTTCTTCATCACTCATGTGGCACTTAATAGTTACTGCCTGGTGTTGATAGCATTTTTTTTCATATGTGGACAACTTATTTTCCCATCTAGACAGGGAACTCTTTGAGAGCAGGGACTGTCTCATATCTATTGTTTTCCTTACTGTAGCTGGTGATAAAAATATCACCACTACCCAGAGTTACCACTTATTAAACCCTTGATATATTCTAGATACAGTGCCAAACAGCTTACATATATTATCTTCTCATTTGATAATCATAGCAATTCTGTGAGGTTGTTATAATCTCCATTCTACGGATTAGGCAATTGAGTCAGGCAGAGGTTGAGACATCTGCTCAAGGTCACATAGTAAGTGGCATAGAGGGGACTCAAAGGCAGATAAGTCCTGCTCACTGCAAGCTCCACCTCCCGGGTTCACACCATTCTCCTGCCTCAGCCTCCCGAGTAGCTGGGACTACAGGCGTCCACCACCACGCCCAGTTAATCTTTTTGTATTTTTAGTAGCGACGGGGTTTCACCGTGTTACTCGGGATGGTCTTGATCTCCTGACCTCCTGATCCACCCGTCTCGGCCTCCCAAAGTGCTGGGATTACAGGTGTGAGCCACCGCGCCTGGCCCTAAACTTGGTCTTTTAACCACTAAAGCCATTGCTTCATTATGTACTGTATGCTAGTATGATGTGCGTCTCCTATGCATATAGTGGGCTCACAATAAGTACTTTTGATTAATTAGTTTGTAAAATGCAGATAATAAAATTTGCCTTTATCTGATAAAGTAAGTCCTGCAAAAGTGCTTGGAAAATATCCAATGTTCAATAAATATGATACTTTTTTGGAATATTTGTTTATGGATTGTGCAAATGAATGAAAACGTATGGTGGTAATGCTGACATTCACAAGTTGACTGTTGCATAATGTTATTGTCGAGTGTCATAATAGAAAAGTTCCAGCCTTTCCTAAGGACTACATTTTCTCTGAGACACTAAAATCTGGAGTTGAAGAATTCTCCAGAGGCTAAACTCCATGTAGACCTTTCATGCCACCTTGTTGAAAAGATCTTCCTCTACAATTCTCAGCGACTTTTTTCCCCACTTGTGACGCTTCTATCAACAACATCCCTCTCATCTCTTTCTCTCCCTTTCTGTGGATGCAGCTTGGCCTACCCGACATCTAACCATGCTAATAGCCTCTCAGTTGCTATGGGGGTTCTTTGGAATAAGTCAAGCTGTTGGAAGCTTTGTCTGGGCAAGGTGTGTAGCTGACATCTAAAGGAACTATTCCCTGAGGTCAGGCACTCATCCCAACAGAAAAGGAAGAGCTGCCAAACCTGGAGGCAGCGCGCAGTGGCGTGTTTTCAAAGCTTGCTGAATTTCGAATAGCAAATCTGACCACGCATACAAAGAAAGGTGATTTAATATTCTGACTACTTCTTCCCGCCCCTAATACCATCTGCAGCAGAGACACAGTAGCCCTCCTCCTTTTCATTAAAACCAAGACTATTGTCTCATTAAAGTAAAAGATCCTCATGTCTGGTCCTAGAATTCTGTGTGTTCCCTACCCAAGGCAAGAATGGAAGCAAGGTGCAGACCACTTAGCAAGCGTGTTTATATTCAGAGAAGTGTGCAGAGACAGAAGAAAGCTGCAAGTGAATCTGCTAGGGGTAGATAAGAGCTGCAGGTCACTAGCGCCACATGTGACCTGCTTGCGATATAAGCCATGTGCTTTATGCCATAATTCTTGTTTTACAAGGCAACAAAGCAGGGGGTGCGGGGGGACAAAAAGTACATTTCAATGAGAGTGTATTTTGGTCACGTCATCTGCCCTTTTCTTTTCTCTTCATAAATCCGGCATGACTGGTTTAGTTGATTGGAAGTTTTGTGTATTGTTTGGTTTATGTATGCACAGTGCCTAGGCTCTGTCTCATTATGCTGATGTTAGCACAAATTGCTGCATGTGAGGCTCCATCACCTAGAGAGGGACACAGGAAAGGCAACATGTCACAGAAAAAAGAAAATGAAGCTCGGTGTTTACCCTGCTCTCCACCTCACCAAAATAGTATAAACTTTGATGACTGATTATCTTGACATCACATTTAGTGTTTTTAAAAGATTTTTTCTGTGTTTAAAAGCACAGTCTCTTGAGTCAGAAAATTTTAAGTTCATATCCCAGCTTTGCCACTTACTAGCTGTTTGGCCTTGGGCAATTATTTAACCTTTCTGGGCGCTGCTTTCCTCATCTGTAAAATGGTAGTTTGATTCCTAAAATGATGCCATTAACTGCTAACCATATTGCTTCATTACACCCTATGCAAGAGGGCACTGGATTTTTTGGTTAAGATTAAATAAGATACTGTACGAAAAACATTTGATACAGTGCTTGGCACATAGCACTTTGTAAATGCTTTTATTATTTTTTCTGGGATTACCAATACCTGGAGAGAGTATATGGACTGTGCCGAATAAGAGTAGGAGAAGACATTCTGAACGGAGGGAGAAATCTGGGGAGAGGTGGGGAGCAGTGTAGTCTCATGGTAAATATCGTGAACTTTGACACCTTCACCTATTACCAGCTCTGTGACCTTGGGCTAGTCACAATCTCAGTATTTAGCCTCAGTTTCCTCGTAAGTAAAATGGAGCTAATAATAACACAGTTGTCATGAGGATTAAATGACATATAAAACACTAAGCATGGGCCGGGCGCACTGGCTCACGCCTGTAATCCTAACACTTTGGAAGGCCAAGGTGGGTAGATCACCTGAGGTCACGAGTTCGAGAACAGCCTGAACAACATGGTGAAACCCCGTCTCTACTAAAAATACAAAAAATTAGCTTGGTGTGGTGGCGGGCGCTTATAATCCCAGCTACTGGGGAGGCTGAGGCAGGAGAATCACTTGAACCTGGGAGGCGGAGGTTGCAGTGAGCTGAGATCATGCCATTGTACTCTAGCCTGGGAAACAAGAGTGAAACTCCATCTAGAAAATAAATAAATAAATAAATAAAAGAGAAATAAGTAAAACACTGAGCACGGTGTTTGACAGAGGAAATGCTTAATAAATATGAACTGCTGTTATTTAAAATTATTTTTCCCTTTGAAGTTTGACACCCCAAGTTAGGAGCACAACAGCAAGGTGGACGCCAAGATATTGAGTTGTAGAGCATGTATAAGGCCGCTGCTGAGTTCAAAGAGCCTGGAGAGGAAGAGGTCAAACTGTAAGATTCATCTGCCCCAAGCTCATCAGGGCCCACATTCAGCATGTTGTCTAGGACATCAAAATAACTTTTGATGAGTCCTGGACCCATGACCCATGTATGCAATTTTAGATAGCATTTCGCAGGTCTGAGCCTGTTTATGAACACTGTTTATTCATGAATTTTAGCCACTTGGAAAGCCTCCTGAATCACATGGGACCAAACCCAAGGCCTTTGTAGAAAAGGGCAGAAACTTAGTCATTTTTCTTGATCTACCAAGCCAGCCATTTTGCAAAGGGTTTCAAATGATGAAGGCCAGGGCCTCTTTCCCAAAAGAATGCACATAAGCCCTAACCCCCCACTTCCTACACAATTTAGTACACAGTTTTGGAGAGTTCAAAATCTTCATAAAGTCTGCTATGGATCCCATAGGGGTTCATGGACCTCAGGATAAGAATCCCTGGATTAGTGGAGGAGGACCTTTTTTTAAATTATTATTATGAGATTTTGGCCACATAGCCCATCACTCCTGGCTTCAGGGCAGATGAACAGTAAATTCATAGACTGAAATATTTCAATTTAAGTATGGTTTGCTTTTTTCTTTTCCGGAAAGAAATATATGAGGATTCACCAAAGAAGTTTGGTTTCAAGAGTCAAAATAAAAAGGCTAATTTACATAAAGTGGGTTGTGGGATACTTGTCTAAATTCTTTGATTTGGTCTTACCTGTGGCATCCTGGCATGAAACTGCCCAAGGGAGACTTAATCAAATCCTGGGAGATTGGTTTATAGAAATACATGTTTTTAATACTTACCTGATATACGGGGATGAAATTTCCAGTTAGCAGTCCCTCTCTAAACATATACACCTTCTTCTTCCCTAAAGAAAATAAAAGTCCTAATATGAGGTGTTGCAGATGTTCTGACAGCTCTAGTATTTTGGCACATAAATGGATCTGTGAAAAACATATTTCTTTTTTGTTATTAAATCAGAATTCCAATGTGTCCTACTTGCTGCTGCTGAAGGGTGCATTTGCCATACAGATGTTGACGCATAATCAATGAACTCTTTTAAAATGCCAGTGTTCCCCATAGCAGAATCATCATTCACTGAGTAGGGATGGAGGCAGAGCTGAGCCAAGAGAAACTGATTCTTTCTTGAAGAATCATGCTGATTCTCTGGGGTCCACTGTACACTGGTCTTCAGAGTTTGAGAAAACTTGGGTCAGGGGCCCTCTATATAAAAGGTCAACAGAACATGGACCATAACTAAAAGATGTTCTACCAGCCGCATGTTCTGCTAGCCTCTGTGTGTTTTGTCACATGATCAGCTTGTAAAGCCCTTAAAATGAACTCATAAAACATTTAAATGTAGGTAGTTATGTACAGCCCCCCAAAGTAGGGAAGATGAGGAGGTTATGGCCCCTTCCATAACGGCAATTATGGGAGAGCAGAGGAGATAGCAACTATGGAGAGGAGATGAGCGAAAGCTGAGGTTTTGCAGCCTACAGCAAAGAAAGGAACACGGAGAAAGGCCTGGAATTGAGAAGGGACCATTGCAGTCTTTCATTCAGCCTGGAGATAAACATCATACATGAAATTGTCCAAGAGAGAAGGAACCCAACAGAATTCTGTGTGGATTTTCTTCTCAGATTCCAGATACTCCCAAAGGCTGCAAACAGAAACAAGGGTGATTTGATAGATGAGGCAGCTTAAAAATTTTCTGACTGCAAAACACCCATTGCTAGATAGAATATTTCATTTTAAAATGCATAGTTGAGTATACAATTAAGAAAGAGAAATTCCCAAAAGTCAGAGCCCCCCCTCCTGCCCAAAAGACTGAGAGCTGAGTGGAAAGCACATGGGTTAAATGTGAGGCTTGTCTGGCATGGAAGAATGTTAGTTTCAGTAATCCAAGGGCCTCGGTTTTATAGAAGTTTATGTAAGTACAGGAGATTAATCCATTGACTTACATGAGATGATATAGATGCTGGCATGGATGCGGTGAACAGAGAACACTTCTACATTGCTGGTGGGAATGTAAACTAGTACAGCCATTATAGAAAACAGTGTGGAGATTCCTTAAAGAACTAAAAGTAGAACTACCATTTGATCCAGCAGTCCTACTACTGGATATCTACCCAGAGGAAAAGAAGTCATTATTCAAAAAAGATACTTGCAAATACATGTTTATAGCAGAACAATTCACAATTGCAAAATCATGGAACTAACCCAAATGCCCATCAAAATGGGTGCATCGAAATCTCACAAATCACCACTAAAGAACTTACTCATGTAACCAAATACCACCTGTACCCCAATAATTTATGGGAAAAAATAATAAACTAAAAAGAAGAACTGAGGCCCCCACATAAAACTAGACCCCTCAAAAGGATACACCTTTGTAGCTCCTTGGAGAAATGGCCAAGTACAGGTCTGGGGCAAGGGAATAAATATTAACACAATATTTTAAACTCTGGAATATTTTATTGTGTTAAGAAGAGATTACGTGCACAAAGACTAGGGGAATATAGCAAAAGAACATAAGAACTGACTCAAATGGGCTCTCAATGGTCAATCTGAGGCCAAATTTAGCATTATTTACAAAGAGGAAAAGATACTGTTACAATGCAGAGGTCTGGAGGACTGCCTTAACCAAGTGGTCAAATTATCGTCGCCGACAATGGAACAAACTGATATGTGTCTTTAGATGTGATGTAATGGGAAAAACACAAAGACTTCAAAGCAGCTAATATAAATATGTTCAAAGAACCAAAGTAAATCATGTTTAAAGAAGTAAGGTACAATGGCAATTTCTCATCAAAGAGATCTGGGGCTGTGGGGAGTGCAATCCCAGGAGTGCTCTTCTTAGCTGTTTGTTTCCTGGATTCTCTCTGTCAATCTTGTGACTGGTCTGCCTTCTTGCTCATTGCTACATTTGACCCCCGAACAACACAAGTTTGAATTGCACAGGTCTACTTACACACATAATTTTTTCAACAAGT
The DNA here is from genome assembly GCF_003255815.1 of Theropithecus gelada. Taxonomy (NCBI): domain Eukaryota; kingdom Metazoa; phylum Chordata; class Mammalia; order Primates; family Cercopithecidae; genus Theropithecus; species Theropithecus gelada. The sequence goes on from NC_037689.1 coordinate 128,174,456, forward strand.
ATATTGGAAAGTTTTTGGAGATTGGTGACAATTTGGAAAACTTGTAGATGAACTGCATAGCCTGGAAATATTGACAAAATTAAGACAAAGTTAGGTATGTAATGAATGCACAAAAGATACGTAAATACTGGTTTATATGTCAACCGACTATTTTTGTTTTCAGGAAGGCTTCCAGTCAACAATAGGCTACTAGTAGTTAAGGTTTTGGAGAGTCAAAAGTTGTGGGTGTATTTTTGACTGTGCAGGAGTTGGTGCCTATAATCCCTGCAATGGTTCAAGGGTCAGCTGTATTAGTCTCATGAAGCTACCAGCTTTTTTTTTTTTTTTTTTTTTTTGAGACAGAGTCTCGCTCTGTCACCCAGGCTTGAGTGCAGTGGTGTGATCTCAGCTCACTGCAACCTCCGCCTCCTGGGTTCAAGCAATTCTCCTGTCTCAGCCTCCTGGGTAGCTGGGACTACAAGTGCGTGCCACCACACCCAGCTAATTTTTGTATTTTTAGTAGAGGTTTCAGTATGTTGGCCAGGCTGGTCTCTAAAACGTGACCTCAGGTGATTCGTCCGCCTCAGCCTCCCAAACTGCTTCTGCCAGCCTTTCTTAATTGCTTGCCACCAAAATCTCCTTTTTTTTTTCCCTTTGGCACAATTTCTGGTTTCTTTTTTTCCTTTTTAGTTGACACATAATAATTGTACATATTTATAAGATACAGAGTGATATTTTGATACCTGTACATAATGTATAACTGTAACCACCCAATGGGTTCACTTTGCCAGCTGCCTAGACAGAGTCAATTTATCAAGACAGGGGAATTGCAATGGAGGGAGAGTAATTCATGCAGAGCTGGCTGTGCGGGAGATGGGAGTTTTATTATTACTCAAATTAGTCTCCCTGAGCATTTGGGGATCAGAGTTTTTAAACATAATTTGGTGGGTAGAGGCTTGGGAAGTGGGGAGTGCTCATTGGTCAGGTTGGAGATGGAATCATAGAGGGTGAAGTGAGTTTTTCTTGCTGTTTTCTGTTCCTGGGTGGGATGGCAGACCTGGTTGAGCCAGATTACAGGTCTGGATGGTGTTAGCTGTTCCATCCAGTGCACGGTCTGCAAAATATCTCAAGCACCGATCTTAGGTTTTACTATAGTGATGTTATCCTCAGGAGCAATTTGGGGAGGTTCAGACTCTTGGAGCCAGAGGCTGCATGAGCCCTAAACTGTAATTTTTAATCTTGTAGCTAATTTGTTAGTCCTGTAAAGGCAGACTGGTCCACCACCCAGGCATGAAGGGGGTCTTTTCAGGAAAGGGCGGTTACCAACTTTGTTTCAGAGTCAAACCATGAACTGAATTCCTTCCCAAAGTTAGTTTGGCCTATGCCCAGGAATGAACAAGGACAGCTTAAAGGCTAGAAGCAAGATGCAGTCGGTTAGGTCTGATTTCCTTCACTGTCATAATTTCCTCAGTTATAATTTTGCAAAGCCAGTTTCATAATGATCAAATCAGGGTAATTTTCATATCTGTCACCTCAAATGTTTATCTTTTCTTTGCTGTGAACATTCAAAATCCATTGTTTTTGGCAAGGCCTTAGGCATGATCTTCCCATGTTCTCTTTTAAGTAAAGTCCATCATTTCAAGCAGAGCTGTGGAGCTCTCCATCCTTATGGCCTGCCTCTCCTCCTGGGCAGTACTTCTGCATCACTGCATTGGAGCTGAGGTCAGGGGCAGTGGATTGCTTCTTCTGGAGTGGCACTCCTGCTTTACCAGTGGGCACTGGGGATGTTGGTAGCCCCTGGTTTTCTCAGCTTGCCTGTCCCATATTAGAACCTCTATCCTCTGAATGAGCTGGGGTGGAGCCAATTGGGCACCACTCCTCTAGGCCTATCACCCCTCAGGGAGAGCCCTTGCATTACTAGTGGGAGCTGAGTGGGGAAAGGGAAGTGCCTGTCCTCTCAGACTTGCTTACCAGGGATAGAACGTTTGCAACATAGGGCTGGGGAAGATGAGAGACACCAGCAGCCTGCTCCTCTCAGGTTAAAACTGTAGCCCTGGACTAGTTGTGGGGAAGGGGAACACCTGTCTTCACATCTACATGTGCCCAGAGTTGAGATTTCATTGCACAGATCTTGTTGGGTGGAGCGTGGGAGCAGGTAGTAGCTCAAATACCACAAACTCTCACTGTACTGGTTAAGATTTAGTAGATTTTCTTGGATAAATGTTTCTTCATTTGCTGTATGTTCTTAGGGCAATTTCCAGAAATTCTACATGGTTTGTAAAAATAATTTTCAGCATTTAAATTGTTGTTTTACTGCAGAAACACTTTGTTGAACTCCTCACACCACCATTCCAAAGTCCTGCCTGTCCATGGGCCATTTCTTATATATAAGGAAGAATGATTCAGTGGATACAACCAAGAACTCAGAGGGTAGAGCCAAGAGCTAAGGAGAATCATCCCCAGAGAGCAGGACAGGGCCCTGATGAAAGAACTAGTGATGGATTTCAAAATTGCTATGGAATGCTATGTGCTTCCTTGTTCCCCTCCTTTGTGAATGGAAGTGTCTACTGTGATTATGAAGTTTCTAACTCACCATTGTATGTTGGGTATGTGGGGGAATATAATTTGTTTCTTTATTTCATAGGTCCTCAGATCTAGAGGCTCTATACTCAACGGGCTTCAGCTGAGGAGCCTCAGCTCCACCTAGACCTGATTTAGCTGATGAAATCCTGGTGTTAAAATAGGCTGAGACTTCTGGGGGCCTTGGGGGAAGGTGAATGTATTTTGCGTGTATGAGAGATGTAAATAATTTATGACTACAGAGGAGAATGTGGTAGACTTAAAATGGCTGCAAATTCCTTGTTGCTCCTCCCATTGAATCTGGACTGTCTTTAGTCACTGCTTGACTAACAGAATACAGTATACGTGATATTGTAGAATTTTAGTCACAAGATCATAAAAAACCTTGATCTTCTGCCTGGAACTTTTTGAATACACCTGCCATGCTGTGAGGAAGTCCAAGTAACCACATGGAGAACCACACACAGAGAGAACTTGAGATCCCCAGCTGGCAGCCCTAGCAGAGCTCCTAGCTGACACCCAACACCAATTTGCCAGTAATGAGAATAATTCATTCTGGAAGTGGATACTCCAGTTCTAGTGGAGGCATCTTGCTCCACTGATGATGCTGTGTAGAGCAGAAATGAGCCATCCCCACCCAAATTGCAGACTCATGAGCAAAAATAAATTACTGTTTTGAGCCACTGTTTTAGAGTGGTTTGTTATGCAGCATAAATAACCATAACATTCCTTAACCTAGCAATTCCACATCTATATGTCTACCTTAGATAAACTCTCGTGAATAAAAAATGTGAATGAGAATGTTTACGCAGCACTTTATATAAAAGTAAAAAAGTTGTAACAATGTGCTATGCCTTAGTTGGGGAATGGATAAATAGACTGTGGCTTATTCATACAGTAGTTAAAATAAATGAGCTAGATCCATCTGTATCAATATATAAAATCTAAAAATATTGTTAAATGATAGCAATTTATAAGACACATGCAGTAGATTCCATTTATATACATTCAAAAATAATACAGAATGATGTATGCATTATTTATGGCCATACATTTTTATGGTAAATGTATAAAACCAAACAGCTGATTAATAAACATCCAATTCAGGAAAATGGTTCTCTCTGGAGAGGAGAGAAGGAGGGAGAAAGGATAAAAGTGGGGCTTTGGCTGTAGTAGTAATGTTTCACCTCTTTTGTTCTTTCTTTTTATAGAGCTCCATAAGACAAAGTGTTTACATCTGTTTTATCTTAGTGGTAGACACAAAGGTGTCTGATATATTATTTTCTGTAATTTGTATGCTTAGATTAGTCATATTTTACATTTTTTAATGAAAAAAAGAAAAGAGAGGAAAGGCATAGATTTGCACTCATTAATCACTACAATATGCAGCGGGTCATTGAATAACATCCCTTCTTTATAACACTGATGAAAAAAATCTAATTCTGGCTGGAGCCACTGGGTGTGTGGAGTTTGCATGTTCTCCCAGAGCCTGCGTGGGTTTTCTCCATGTCCTCCTGTCTCCTCTCACAGCTCAAAGCTGTGCACGTTAGATTCATTGGCGTGTCTGTATGATCCCAGTGTGAATGAGTGTGGCTGTGTGTGTGTATGCCCTGCGATGGGTTGGCGTCCTGTCCAGGGCTGGTTCCCGCATGGCATCCTGAGCCGCTGGGAGAGGCTCCAGTCACCACAACCCTGAACTGGAATAAACAGGTAAATAATTATCTGACTTATTAATATTTCTTAAATGTATGTATAGCTCACATTTATTTCCATGTTTACTATTAGATGTGTTTGGGGTCTTTATTTAGAAGTTTGGTGATTTTTTGACCATAAATATGCCATAACCCTTGTTTATATCAATTAACTTGTGGGAAACCATTGAAGATGTTAAGTGAGTTCTTACCGTACTACCTCAATTTTTTTGGTCATAATCAACAGTAAATATTTTATTTTATTTTTGAGATGGAGTCTTACTCTGTCACCCAGGCTGGAGTGCAGTGGCGTGATCTCAGCTCACTGCAACCTCTGCCTCCCAGGTTCAAGGGATTCTCCTGTCTCAGCCTCCCAAGTAGCTGGGATTACAGGTGCACACCACCATGCCAGGCTAATTTTTGTATTTGTAGTAGAGATGAAGTTTCATCCTGTTGGCCAGGCTGGTCTCAAACTCCTGACCTCAGGTGATCCACCCACCTCAGCCTCCCAAAGTGCTGGGATTACAGGAGTGAGTCACCGCACCTGGCCAATGGTAAAGATTTAAAAATCAACTTTACTAAAATATTATTTTAGTAACGTTAGTTTTTTTTGTCTAGGTTAGCCTTTTGTCTGGCTTCTTTTGTTCAGCATTAAGCTTTTGGAATTCATATATGTTAATAAGTATATCAGTAGTATGTCCCTTTGTATTGCTGAATAGTATTTCATCGTATGAATACAACTCTATTTTTAAATTTACCTCCTGTTGGACATACAGGTTGTTTCCTATTTTGGCCATTATAAATAAAGCTACTATGAACATTCATGTACAAGTCTTTTTGTGGGCATAAGTTTCCATTTCTTTTGAGTAAATAGCCAGGAGTGGCATTTCTGAGACATACGGTAAGTGTATGTTTAACTTTGCCAGATGCTACCAAACTGTTTTCCAAAGTGCTTATACCATTTTACATTTCAGCAGCAGTGTTTGAGAGTTCCAGTTGATCTGCATGCTCACCAACACATGGTATTATCACTCTTTTTAATGTTAGCCATTTGAGTGCCTTACCCTTGTGCTGTAGACCCCCCACTTCTCTACCAGCAAGGGGTAACTAATTTTATGAGCAGTGTTCATTTGAACATGTAACGTGTTATAGGTATGAAAAATACATCTCATCTCCCGATGGACATACTTCGGACTAATATTGAAATGTTTAAAAAATGTACTGCTTTATATTGTTTGTTTCCTGTCTAAGAAATCTTAGCCTACCCAAAGGTGGTGAAGATTTTCTCCTATTTACTTGTAGAATTTCATGGCTTTCGATTTCATGATGAGGCCTATAATCTGTACTTAATTAACTAATTTATGTATGGTATAAAATTAAAACATGATTCCCCCCCCCCCAAAAAAAAAATGTTAGCCATTCGAGTGAGTGAGTAGTGGTATCTCATTGTGGTATAATTTGCATTTTGCTAGTGACTCATAATAGTGAGAAACTTTTCACATGTCTATTGTTCATTCCTATGTGTTATTTTATGAAATGTTTGTTTAAATTATTATCCATTTAAAAATATTAAGTAGTTTGCCTCTGATTATTGAGTTGCAAGAGTTCTTTATGTGTTCTGGATAGAAGTCCTGTGTCAGGTATTTGGATTGTGAATATAATTTTGAATTAATTTTTGTGTATGGAGTGAGGTAAGGGTGGAGGTTCATTTTATGTGACATGGATAGTCAATTGTTTCAGCATTTAGCTGGACTGTGCCTGGAATCTGCTCTATTTTGGGCTTCCTATTATGTGAAATAAATGTTATTAATTTATGCCAAAAATATCTGCGTATATTAATTCCTATGACCACCTCCCAGTTTTTCATCTAACATTTCTACTCAGAGCAACAGGAGCAGGCATAGGGGAAATTACCTAAGTGTGGAAGGCTCTGCAACTACACACACACACACACACACACACACACACGGAGAGTGAGAGAGAGAGACACACACACACCCCCACAGAGATTGATTTTCTCATTCTTGTTTACCCAAGTGCAGTGATGTACGTCATCATCATAGTTCACAGCAACCAGTGACAAAATTAGTTTAAATCCAAAATTAAATCCCAAACACATCTTTCTCCCTTCCTTTAGCTCTGGCACATTTTACCCTGCTGACTCTAGTTCCTTTTCTAATTCTGTAACGTAAGCCTTTATCGTCTCCTGCTGGGTGCACCATAACCACCTTCCTGGCCTTTTCTCTCCTAGATCAATCCGGCCAGACTACTTTTTTTTTTCAGTGCTGTTTTCCCTAAATTGTTCCTAAGCTCAGACCTCCACAATGTCTTGTTCTCTAACCTCATCAGGTTCAGACTATTCTGCCTGGCTCTCAAGACCCCACTGCTTCTATCTTCCCAGTAGGCTGACATCCTCACTTTTCCATAGACAGCCTGTATTCATTCCTGCCCCTGTGCTTTTCGTTCATGCCATTCTCCTCTACAAAGCCTTCTGTGAGCTCTCTAGCCTCATCACCATTTTTAAATTGTGAATTCCTGCCGCATAATCCAGTCAGCCTCTGTCTTTTCTTACATTATTCACTGTTACTGAATGTGTACATCTTGTCTCCCCAACTGGGATAGTGGCTATGTGAGTGTAAGGACTCTATCTCATATTCTTCTCTCCCCTGCAATGCTGAGCACATAAATGCTTTTCTGCATTATTTTAGTGTTTTTTTTTTTCACTCGCTGATTAGAGTGAATGTCAATTTGAAGTAAAAAGAAAAGACACTTTTTACTTTTAGAGTTCCCTTTTCATCTCTATGGTTGGCTTTGGTGGCTTTGTGCTCCTGGAAGGAGGAAAGATTCCTATGGGAGGAACACTATGGCAACTCCACCCCCAACTTCTTAATTATCTCCACAGGTTTGGAGGTGGATAGGAGGCCAATATCCTCGAATTCCAGGCCAGAAGTGAATGAGGAAGCAGAAAGCAGATGGCTGGAGAGGAGTATTCTCTTTCTTAGGCATCAGGAAAATCCAAGCAACTGACCTCTGATTTAACCCTTGGTCGCCCCAGCAAAGACCAGGACCACTCTCCCCAAAGGAGCTGCAGGCACTGCTGTTTCCTAGCTTTAACCAAGTGAAGGGAGAAACTTAATTGGGAAAATATTTTTAGAAATGATTATTTTAAAATTGCACATAGGAAGTACTCAAGGAGAAAAGTATGCAAGAAAATGCACTCTTACTTTCCGTTTTCCGTCCCCATCGCCAATGAAAGAGGCTCTCCCTGCACTCTCACCTTGCAGTTGAGCCATGAAGGACAAGATTCTGCAGGTGGCCCCCAGTACCTCCCTATAGAGGTGGGGAGAGAGTGGTATTAATTCCTCACACGTGGCCCCATGCACATACATATACACACAATCAGTCTCCTTGGCTTTGTCTTTCCTTATCCTTTAAAAAAAAAATTCCAGTCTGATATCATCAGTGATTTGATCTGTTCTGTCCATGTCTCAGAAGGACTGACCCTTGGGTTTCATCCTTGCTGGCGAGGAATTTTAGCTGTTCGATAGTGTAACAGCTGTGCCTGGGGACCATGAATCACTCATGATTTTCAGTAATCTATAACAAACTTCCAATGGCATTAAATTCAGTTTTTACATGTATGAAGTCTCACCTGTGAAGAAAAAAAAGGCTGTAAATACAATGCTTTCAAATGAAAGTAGTGATTAGTAGTTGACTGCCATCCACTTTGTTTTGCTCTGTGGATTACTTCAGCTAGAATTTCTGGTGCTGCAGAAAACTAGTTGAGAAAATAACAATTCTTTATGAGCAATTTCAGGTTTTCTTACCATTTTGCATTCTTCTGCTTTAATTTGTTTTCCATTAGTACATGCTCAAGTGTAGCTTAAGGAAAGAGCACTAAGCTGGAAGTGAGAGACTGAAAATGATCCAGCTCTGCCATTGTCTCACTCTGTGACTATGGGCAGGTCATTTTCCTTCTCTGCCTCAGTTTCCTGATCTGTAAAAGGAGGGGCTTAAACAGGATAGCCTTGAAGGGCCCCTCCAGCTTTGACATTTTGCCATTGCAATCAAATATGCCATTTTGATGGATTTTTTAAAACGAAAAATGGAATTTGTAACACTGGCATTAGCCGTTTATTTTTCTTCTTCTTTCTTTTCTCTCAACAATAAGCCTCAGAGGTGGGATTTCAAAATTAGAATTTCCTACAATCTGCAACCATAATGATAGAACCATCACAGGATGACTATTAGAGTTAATATTCTTATCTGTATATATCTAGAGAAGCAAATAACGTTTGAAGATCTTTCTGCTGTTTCTCTCTGGGTTCTTTATCCAGAGGTGTTTATGTAGCTAACGTGTCTTAGTGGTAAGAAAAGTAGAAATGCAATGACTGAAAGAAAATAAAGCCCCCTCCTTTTATCTTTGTCCTAGTCTGTCTTTGTGATTGTTTCTTGGCTAACCACCTGTGTTTTACTGCTCAGGGAGCTCAGCACATATCGCCGGCACTCATTCACTGCTAATAACAGCTGCTAATAGCCTTCCATCTCCTGTCAGGGCTGTCACAGTTGATTTTTTTCTTTTTTTTTTTTTTAACGTATCTATGAGTTCCATCAGGTTTAACAGCTGAAAATCCAGCTCATTAAGAAGCACCCTAAGTATTTCAGAATGAGCTAGTTTTCCAAGGCTAGGCTTAAGTACAGAATCTGGTGAAAGGGAGTCTAGATATGGATCAAATAAGAACCTGGAGCTTTATGCCCAGAAATTTGGGAGGAGAAAGGGAGTTAAACAGTAAATAGGATACCTTAAGGGATGGGATGTGTGTTTAGTTTGGCAAAAATACCTGATGTCCTCATGTACTCCTTCAAAGTATATATATGTGTGTGTGTGTGTATACATATATTATATACACACACACACATACACATATATACATATACATATAAACGTGTGTGTGTGTTTAATTGTCTTCCTCCACTAGAATGCTTAGTCCATATGATAAGTAGTAGAAAAGTTATTTTTGTATGTTTTGTTCACTGCTGTATTCCCAGTGGCCAGAGCCAAGGCAGGCACATAGTAGGTGCTCAATTTGTTGAATGAGTAAATGAATGAAGGCATTATCCAAGACTGGGTGACCATTGTTTGAGACCCAGGCATCAATGAGACAATATGAAGAGGAAAGGTCATTAGGTGGTCCACCCCACCTAAAGACCATACATTTTCTAGTATCTGCTTAGATAGAATAATGGAATTACAAAACTCATGTTTTTGGTAGTCAACTTATAATAAATATAAAAAATACGTAAAACTTGTAATAATGGAGGAGCTTGAAGTATAAGCACTCAGTATGAACGTGATTGGGTGGTTTTATACTAAGCAGGTTTGGAGAGATGAATTACTGTGACAGTTAATTTTATGTATCAACTTGACTGGGTCACGTGGTGCCTAGACATTTGGTTAAACATTATTTCTGAGTGTGTCTGTGAGGGTGTTTCTGGATGAGATTAGCATTTAAATTAAATTAGTAGACTGAGTAAAGCAGATGGCCCTCCCCAGTGTGAACGAGCATCATTCAATCCATTGAGGGTCTGAATGGAACAAAAACGTGGAGGAGAATGCATTATATTAGCTCTCTGTCTCTGCCTGACTGCTTGAGATGGGATATTGTTCTTCTTTTGCTCTCAGACTAGAACTTACGCCATTGGTTCTCTTGGTTCTCAGGCCTTCAGACTTGGACTGGAACTATACCATGGGCTTTCCTAGGTCTCCATCTTATCAATTGCAGATCATGAGACTTCTTAACCTCCATAATCATGTGAACCAATTCCTTATTTTTAAAACATGTGTATCATCTCCTATTGGTTCTGCTTCTCCGGAGAACTCTAATACACTTTGTTTATTCTTATAATGGCTGTGTAGTCCCCCATACTCCCCACCCTCATCAATACTCTTTCATAACCAATGGAAGAAGTTATGGAAGAAATTACCAAGTGTGGGAGGCCAGGCCTGCAATTCTTGGTAGTTTTTAACAAAAATTATATATTTTCACTCCTGTTTACCTGAGAATGATGATACAGCAAACAGTGGCAAACAGTTTAAATTTATATTATCTAATATTTCTTCTTTCTTTCAGCTCTGCTGCACTGTCTATTGGTAATCACATTTTTATCTTTGAAATGTTCTCTTACCCTTTTCTTTTTGGACACTAAGTTGTACTGGATAAATATAACTACGTTATACTTCTGGGACCCCTTTTCCATTTCCTTTTTTTTTTTTTTTTTTTGTAGAATGTCTCTCAAATCTCTTTCTTCCTCCTTAGTCCTATTTTCATTACTGTGGTCCAAGCCCTGATCATCTTATGCCTGGCAAACTTTAATAGCCTTCTGTTTGACTCTTCCAGTTGCTTTTTCTCCATGCTGCATCTTGGCATTCTAATTATCCAGCATTTTGGCAGCTGTCTTAGTCTGTTCGGGCTGCTATAATGAAATACCACTGACTGGGCATCTTATAAACAACAGAAATTTATTTCTCACCGTCTGGAGGCTGGGAAGTCCAAAATCAAGGTGCTGGCAGATTTGGTGTCCAGTGTGGCTCAATTTCTGGTTCATAGATGACGTCTTCTATCTGTTGTCCTCACATCAGGAGGGGGCAAGTCAGCTCTCTTGGGCCATTCCTCCTAGATAGCATCTTCTAGCTGTGTCCTCACATGGTAAATAAGGCTAACTAGCTGTTTGTGTTCTTTTTTATAAGGCACTAATTCCAATCGTGAGGGCTTTGATCTCATGATTTAATCTCCCAAAGGCCTCATCTTCTAATACCATCACCTTGGGGGTTAGAGTTTCAACATATACATTTTTAAGGGGACACAAGAATTCAGACCATAGCAGCCAGACTGTGGTTTTAGAATTTGGGGGCTTAAGCAAGCATCAGATACTGCACAGAATGGGAGATTGGGAAAGGAGGAAAGAATGCTCATCAGCCTTCAGACTCAACTAGTCTAGAGATCACTACCAGCCCTCAGGTGTGCAGTCTTGTTGAAATATTCTGGGCAGAGGAAGGGGTGGGTGTCTTATACCCAGATTGTGACTTACCAAGGGCTGGAACCAGAAAAAAAACAAGTACACCAGCATGCAGGCTTCCTGGAGACCCCCTATAATTAGAAGGGTCATTGTTTCTAATGCCTAGGCTACAATTTTTATCAAGGGTCTGGATGAGAGAAAAGCCTTTGCTTATTAGCATAATCTCCATGGAGAATCCTTATACCTTCCCCATGCTCGCCTTTCTTTGTTGGTGGCATGAGGAGGGATATGGAGAGAGGAGGGTGTGGCAATTATTGTTCTAGTTGACTGGCACTTTCCTTCTCAACTTTCTGCCTCTCCTCCCCTACCCCTGCCCAGCCACTTTGGTTTCTCTTGGGCACTGCTCTGTATCCCAGTCCACTTACATAGTTTTCCCAGGAGTGCCCATTTTGTTACATGACACTAGCCCCATGGCTACCTGGTCTGGACACTTGAATCAAGTTGGTCAATGAGTTCCTTCCTCAGAGTTTCTGTATTTGAGGTCAGAGCATACTTCAGTTCTCTCTGTGTGTGTAGTTGGCTTTGTTAAAATGTGAAGCTCTGGAGTTGTTGGTGGTGGCAGCAAGAAGAAAGAATGAAGTCATAATTCAGATAGCAATAGTGACAAGAGACATGCAGAGGCCTGGCTCATTCTGTGGCACCAGTGTAGTTGTTTCTGAGGCCCAGGGAGATTCCTGGCTTTTGATTCCCTAAAGTAGTAATGATGATACTTCACATTTACATCATGCTTCAAGTACTTTAAATAACTTATTTAAGTCTCATAATAATCCTGTGAGGAAGATAGTGCTATCATTTCCATTTTACAGATGAAAAAACTGAGGCAGAGGGAGGCCGAGTAACTTGCTCAAGGTCACAGAGTCAGGACTTTTACCCATGGAGTTAGATTTCATTCTCTTCACATTATACCTCCAATCTTTGTAGCAATTATCTAAATCACCCTTGCCTAAGCCAGTTCAAGAAACCTACCACTACCCCTAGGCAAGAGAAAGGGTCCTAATAGATGAAATTACTTTTCATGTGCCCAACTTTAGAAGTTTAATTCTCTCTGGCTCTTTCTCCTTTGTTGCCTCCTTTCTTCTCCTTTTCACTTGCTCTTCCTTTCTTATTTTCTTCATTTCTTCTCCCTAGCTCACTGTCTCCCTTTTTGAAATATGTCAGTCATTCTCCCTATTTTCTTGATTATTCTTAACAACATGCAATGGTATTGCCATTTTTCCATATTAAAAACTGCTCTCGACTCCATTTCCCCCTTCAGTTTCAACCCCATTTCTATGCTCCTCTGTACAACCAAATTCTTTAAAAGGGTTATGCATATTCAGTTTCCAATTCTTCTGCTTTTATACTTTCCTAAACCTACTTGTTAGGCGTGTGCCCTCCACCACTCTACTGAAACTGCAAGTTTACAAGTGACCTCCACATTGCTAAATCCAGAGGTCATTTCTCAGTTCTTACATTAATTGCCCTTTCAGCAGCATTTGACTCCTTCACTCCATCCTTGCTCACTTCCTTACTTGACTTCTAGGATGTTACACTCTTGTGGTCCTTTTCAGTGTCACTTGTTGGTTTTTCTCATATCCCTGGCCTTTTAATCTTGGCATTCCCTGGCCTCAGTCCTTGGACCTTGGTCATCTCCTTGGTAATCTCATTTAGCTTCATGACTTTAAATACCATCTGAAGCTGATGATTTCCAACTGTATATTTGCAACTTTGACCTCTTTTCTAACCTTCGGATTCCTTTATCCAGTTGTCTACTTGGCATTTCCACCTGAAAGAGACTCAGCATCTCAAACTTAACATCTCCAAATCTGATCTTTCTTCTCAAATCTGCTCCTTCTGTAGTCTTCCCCATCTTAATAACTTCCACTGGTTTGCGCCAAGAAGCTTCATTCTTCATTCCGCTCTTTCTCTTACAGCCTGTATTCAATTAATTCACATGTTCAAAATACATCTGGAATCATACCATTTCTTGTAACTTCCAATGCTACAACCGTGGTCCAAAGTCACCTTTATTTCTTATCTAGATTATTGCAGTGACCTCCAACGGGTCTCCCTATTTCCTCCCTTACCGTTTACAGTTTACTTTCCACTCAGCACCCAGAGTGATCCTTTGAAAATGCTTACCTTTAAAAAATCTTTACTCAAATGATGTTTTCTCAGGTGTTCAAATATCACCCTATTTAAAATTCAACATGGCCCACCAATATTCTCTATCCTATTTCCCTTTTTTATCTTTTTCCTTAGCACTTAGTACCTTCTCATATATTATATAATTTATTTACTTTGTTTATTGTTAGTCTACTTGTGCTATGGATTGAATTGTGTCCCCTGCCATTTATATGTTGAAGCCCTAACCCCAAAGTGATGGTATTTGGAGATGGGGCATTCGAAAGGTAAATAGGGGGAGATGAGGTCATAAGGATGGGCCCTCATGATGGGATTAGTGCTCTTATAAGAAGAGATATTAGAGAGCTTTCTCTTTCTCTCCCCCAGCGTCTCTCTTTCTCTTTCTCTCCCATGTAAAGACAGTGAAAAAGTGGCCATCTGCAAACCAGGAAGAGAGCCCTCACCAGGAAACCCAATCAGTCAGCAATTTGATCTTGGAATGTTCAGCCTCCAGAACTGAGAAATAAATTTCTGTTGTTTGAACTACCTAGTCTATGATATTTTGTTACGACTGCCCAAGCCAATGAAAACACACTCCCCTACTCCATCCCTAGAGCATAAGTTCAAGGACAAGAAGTTCTGTCTGATTGCTTACTGTTGTATCATCAATGTCTAGAATAGTTGTCTAGCATGTAGTGGGTGCTCTGTAAATATTTGCTAAGTAAATGCATGAATGAATGAATCAGATATGGTCCTTGCAGAGAGGATGACATGTACATGAGCATACTATGAAGTAGACAGTGGTTAAGTCATATGATGAAGGTACAGATAAAGGGTTCTGAGGGCTCGAAGAAAGGGAGAGGTCATTCAGAGATGGAGAAGGAGTGAGGGGAATCCAGGAGGGCTTAATGGAGAAGGTAGCATTTGAGTTAGACCTTGAATGAAGGGTAGGTTTCAGACTTGTGGATGTATGGGGAGGCACAGGGAGTTCAGTCTGGCTGAAGTAGTGTATTTGAAGAGTAGTACACGTGGAAAATACAGTTAAAATGAAGTATGGAGCAAAATCATAAAAGGCCCTGAATGCCAGGGTAAGGAGATTTGTCTTTAGGTGTGGTATGAAGTGGAGCAGATATGAAGGTTATAGAATTGGCAGTAAAACTTTGAGTCATCAATCAATGATAGTGTCTGATTTAACTTTTTGTTCTTTCCTCAATTAATTGTCTCTTACTTAACTCCAAGTTCTTCAGAAGCTTGATGATATGGTTCCTAACCATAATAGACAAGAAGCAAACAAGAAGAAGAAAGAGGAGAGATTGGATATGAAAACAGATATACTTCCAGGGAGAAAGGGAAAATTGCTTAATGGCTTCTTGGCTTGAAGGATGAAGATGGAACCCTCAACTTCAGGCTTAATACCTCTGTGACTGTGCAATCTAATAACTAAAGTTCTCAGTGGCAGCATGGATCCATAATGCAGAGGAGAGGTCAGGACAAGTCCGGAACCTTTTAACATCATGGGAAAGGATGTAAAGTATCTCAGAAATGTTTAAAATATTTTTTTAAATTTAAAATGATTTTTAAAAGGTTAGTACTGGAAGGGGCAAGTTTCAATTATCTGGTAAGCGCACTTATATTAAATACTATAAACAAGGCATGATTGTAATACTGGTTTTACCAAGTGCTGCATGCACTGCTGTGTGTATGTGTGTGTGTGTGAAAGAGAGAGAGAGAGAGAGAGGAAGAGAGAGAGAAGGCTGTATTAAGTGAAAAACATTGAATTCAGCATTCCAGGTTTTTCTCTCCTGAACTGGTTCAAATGGGTAGAATATGTTTCATTAGTGTATTAAAACTCATCCACACCCTTGATTCTTTGAGTTCCTCTTCCCACTCCTCAAGAATAGTGTCTCAGATTTATCTATACATCCCCTATTGTCTGGCAGAATGTCTTAAGACAGATTAAGCACTTGAACCACATATGAATCGAAATATTGAATTTCATGTCTTGAGGCCCAGCCACATGAAACAGACTGTTTTACTGGTGTGGGCACAAAACTTATTTTCTTAAAAGGGGATAAGATAATGCCTTATGTTTTCTTTCTTTCTTTCTTTTTTTTTTTTTTTTTTAACTCTGCTTGGAATTTCTTGCCTTTTTATGATACCAACCGCTCATTGGGCAGATGTCTCCAGGGACGTCAACAACGCCCAGTTCCCTTTCCTGTGCTAGAACTGATGGTTTGGAGCCTAACATCTTGTGAGTAGTGGCTCATTTTTTCCTAAATGCAGTACTTTATACTTGTTCACATTGAAGCTCATCTGTCACTCCTTCACATGGAAATGCAAACTTGAAGGCATCTTCTGTCATTTATGCATTGACTTAGAATTTCAAAATGTGCAAAGAATTAGTATCTCAATCATTTATAAATCTTATTGTTTAAAATATATTTTATTTAATAAGTGATTCTTTAGAGCTTACCGTGTGATGGACATTATTCTAAGTAATTTATAAATATTAACGCATTTAATGAAGCTACTCCTGGTCCCGATTTGGGAACTCTCACTTTACCTTTCATCAGTCTTCCTGCTATTGGTGCTTCTTTACATAGTGACTTCAGGTAGAATTTAGTGAGTGTGTGAATTTGGATGGAAAAGTTAAATTCATATTTTTACTAACCTCTAACTGAAATTTGGCATTTTCTTTCCTTATAAATGTAGGCTACAAAATACAGAGATGTTAGCGGTAACTGCGTCTTTTTCATCAGTATCATAGATATTATCATATCACATGATATTGCGGATTTCTTGGGTTGTTTATGCTCATCACTATTTCAAAACTGAAGTGGTTATTAGACTTGTTGCTGTTTCATATTGCTATTTCAGGTGTTAAAGGAGCATATACATTACTATATCACAAACATGTTTTAAAAATATTTTGAGAAGTGTACTATTACAATATCCAGATGGTCCCCAACTTACAATGGTTTGACTTACATTTTTCAACTGTATAATGGTGTGAATGCAATGTATGTTCAGTAAAAATTGTATTTTGAGTACTCATACAGGTTTCTGTTTGGTGCTGTTTTTCTGTTTCAGTACAGAAACAGATTCCATTTTTCACTTTTCAGTATGGTATTCAACACATTACATGAGATATTTGACACTTTATTATAAAATAGGCTTTGTGTTAGATAAACATGATAGGCTAAGCTATGATGTTTGGCAGGTTAGGTGTATTAAATGCATTTTTGACTTACGACATTTTCAACTTATGATAGTTTTATTGGCATGTAACCACGTAGTAAGTCAAGGAGCATCTGTAGTTGGTTTCCTTTGTATTTTATTTCATTCATTTAAAAAACGTTATTCTGATAAGGACTTCATGTGCTTCACCAGACTTACAAAGGGGTTCATGGCACCAAAAAATGTTCAGAACCCCTACTTTATATTCCCTCAGCTATAATAGGCAGAGGCTGGAGCTGAAGTGGGGTAGAGATAGGGAGAACTCAGGAATCTTACATTCTCATCCCAGCTCCATCATCCACTTAGCTGTGCGACCTAGGATATAGTTCTTCATCTTTTGAGACTTGTTTTCCTTAGCTGCAATGATGGTGAGGAAGTCATCTGCCCCTGCTAGTTCACAGTGTGTTGTGAAGATCAAATGACATAATGCTTGTGCACGGAGTTACTTTGAAAACAGCTTAAAGCACCATATAAGGTATTTATTGAGGAATAGTAACAAGTTAAAGTTTCAGAGGTCTGATGCCACAGAGGATTATTCATTTTAGGGTAGTCTCATATTCAAACAGACTTAGAGTAAATGCAGTTGGGCAGAACACTCATTAATGTGTCCTGTATACCATTTCCATCCAAGATCTGATGTCATCTCCATAGGGCTCTATAGCCTTGAATGTGCATACCTGTGTGTATAATCAATTCTTTTCTTTCCTTCTGTTGCCCCAATAATTAATTACTTTAGTATGCCTTTGAGGTCATCCTCCCAGATAGAAAATGTAAGCAAGCTTAGAACTTCAAAGCTTACTGTCAAACTAAAAAACTGGGATGATGCTATGAATCTTGGGAAATGGTAGAGGAGATAAGACCTCCTTGGCCTTCTTGTTAATGGGATGTGGTCTATCTCGTAATGGGAGTCGGTAGAATTGGAAGGATACTGAGACCGTATCAGAAGACAGTAGAAGGAAATTTCCTCACTGTGTTTGGCTTAGGCCAAGCACTACCTAACTCTAATGGAGCATTGTTCAGTAAAATCTCCTGAATTTCTCTGAGCCAGCAGGTCTCCTTCTTTTAAGTTATTGTGTGGCCTTATGGGATCCCCATTACTATAAAGGTAGCTCTGGTGTCATTAAAGCATTGTTGATATGACTATTGGCTGGATAATGATTATAGCTATTTATTGAGCACTTACTTTGCCAGGCATAGTACTGGGCACTTTACATTGATCAACACCTCATAAATGAAACTTCGAGGGAAATATATGATTTTCACTTTATAGATTTAAAAAAGGCTCAGAGAAGTGACAGTGTTATAAAGTGACCTGGGGCACCATGACTGTGTCATTTAGCAGGCTCCCCTACCAGAATATAAGCTCTTGAGGGAAGGGGACATGTTGTGTTCACCTTTGAATTTCCAGGACTAAGACTTGAACATATCAGGCACTCTATAATGGCACATGAATGAACAATATGGGGTTTATAATAATATTACCAATTAAGTTGATATGAAGATTAAATAAAATATTGGTGCAGTGGAAAGTTTTAAGCTTGTGATTGGAGAGACCAAGATTCAAATTTCATTTCTGCCTCTTAAAAACTTAAGCAAGTAGCCGGGCGTGGTGGCTCATGCCTGTAATCCCAGCACTTTGGGAGGCCAAGGTGGGTGGATCACGAGGTCAGGAGATCGAGACCATCCTGGCTAACACGGTGAGTGGTGGTGGGCACCTGTAGTCTCAGCTACTCGGGAGGCTGAGGCAGTAGAATGGCATGAACCCAGGAGGCGGAGCTTGCAGTGAGCCTAGATCACACCACTGCACTCCAGCCTGGGTGACAGAGTGAGACTCCGTCTGAAAAAAAAAAAAAAATTAAGCAAGTTACTGTACATCTCCAAGTCTCAACTGAAATGGAGGCTAATAAATTTACTTTTCACATTGTAGTAAACATAAAATATATATACGTGTGTGTGTATAAATATACGTGTGCGTGTATACATATACGTGTGCGTGTATATATGTATATACACGCATGTATATATCCTGTTAAGTAGGAATCACTAAATAATGTTAGCTTTTATTATTATTAGTGCATATGAATGTAGTTTATTTATTTTTATTTTTTATGTTTTTTTTTGAGACAGAGTCTCACTCTGTCATGCAGGCTGGAGTGCAGTGGCATGATCTTGGCTTACTGCAAACTCTGCCTCCCGAGTTCAAGCGATTCTCCTGCCTCAGCCTCCCGTGTAGCCGGGATTACAGGTGTGCACCACCACGCCCGGCTAAATTTTGTATTTTTTAAGTAGAGACAGGGTTTCACCATGTTGGCCAGGCTGGTCTCCAACTCTTGTCCTCAGGAGATGTGCCCACCTCGGCCTCCCAAAGTGCTGGGATTACAGGCGTGAGCCACTGCGCCCAGCCTGAATGTAGTTTAAAATGCTACACAAATACTAATGTAACAAATCTTTACTAAACACCTACAGTGTACCAGGTTCTGGGGATATGGCAGTAAACAAGACAAATGAGAACCATACTCTCATGCAGCTTATTCTCTGGAGGTAGGGCGGGGGCATAGATAGTAATAGTTCAAGTGTCAAGAGCAAGAGGTCATTACCACCTTATCGACATAATTCATGGGTGGTCAGCACTGAATATTTTCACAATTAACTTTTACGGCTTTGGCTAAAGGGTGAAAAACTTAAGTTCAGTGTGTTGCAGCTACCCTTCTAGGTTTTTGAAGGCAGGGGCCAGCCGTACTCCTTTTGTGTCCCATTGTGCCTGACAGTGTTTGGGACAGAGTAAATGTTTGGAGTATGTATAAACAGCTGAATTTCGTCTTGAAGTCCAGCAACATGATGTGGCTGTACAGTTCTATGTATGAACACAAAAACATTTTTTTTTTTTTTTTTTTCTGGAGACAGGCTCTTACTCACTCTGTTGCCCAGATTGGAGTGTAGTGGAGCGATCTTGGCTCACTGCAATCTCTGCCTCAAGCGATTCTCCTGCCTCAGCCTCCCACATAGCTGGGATTATAGGTGCCCGCCACCACGCCTGGCTAATTTTTGTATTTTTAGTAGAGATGGGGTGGGGGGGTGGGGTCTTACCATGTTGGCCAGGCTGATCTCGAACTCCTGACCTCAAGTGATCTGCCTGCCTTGGCCTCCCAAAGCGCTGGGATCACAGGTATGAACCACCACTCCTGGCCCACAAAAACATTTTTTTAAATGTGGGTAAGGTCATGAACTTTGGTTGAATCACAATCATACCTCTTATTGAGAACTCACTATGGGCCAAGCACTGGTTGAGCAATTTGCAGATGCTACCTCATTGACTCTTTCCTACCATTCTGTGAGGTAGGTACTATTTCTTCTTAATTTTGTCTATAAGAAAATTGAAGCTCTCGTTGTGTCCATGTAACTTGCCTGAAGACACACAGATAGAGACTTTGGGCATCGCGACTACCTAATAGGTGCTCAGCAGATGGTAGCAACTGTGGTAGAAAATGAAGCCATATCTACCTGATGTACCATCTAAGACAGCTGAGAATCCTAAGGGCTCACATAGTTCTACTGGGCAAGTTAAAAGTTCTTGTGCATTTATGCTATCTTTTCAAATAATACAGTTTCTTCTGCCTTATATGAAAAGCATACATTTTTGGGCCAAAATTAAAAAAAAAAAAACCTCTATGTAACTTGAATGCAGATGTGTCTTTAATTTTCTATGAAAAATAACTTTCATTTGCATTGAAGACATTTAACAAGCAACTTGGTAATAAAAAAAGTCAGAATTAGAGATGTCACAGGACTAGGGAAGGAGATGAAAAAATCATTTATAAAATAAAATAAAGCTTCTATTCATTATTATATTGAAGAAACGCTAACTACTGTATCTCATAAACATAACAAAACAGCATTATTTCAAAATTCTGGAGGAACAACAGAACCATAAATAGCACTGGGACTTTGTAGGAAAAAGCGGCTTCATTAATAGATTTCTGTGATGGATGAAAAGGTTTGTGAGAGATGGTATGTGCCACAATTTGATTGTGTAATGTAATGCACATTCATATCTATATCTCTCTATATATCTATGCTTATTTATATATAGATATATATGAGAGATATCTATTTATTTTAAGGAATTGGCTCTTGCGATTATGGGTGCTAGCAAGTTAGAGATTTGTAGGGCAGGCCGGCAGGCTGGAAGTTCTGGCAGGAGTTGGATGTCGCAGTTTTGAGTCCAAAGGCAGTCTCGAAGCAGAATTCCCTCCTCAGGCAACTTCAGTCTTTTCTCTTAAGGCCTTCAGCTGATCAGATGAGGTCCACCCACATGATAATGGGTAACCTGTTTTACTCAAAGTCTACTGGCTTAAATTTTAATCACATCTAAAATATACCTTCACAGCAATATCTAGACTGGTGTTTGACCAAGCAACTCGGCACTACAGCCTAGCCAAGTTGCCACATACAATTAACCATAACAACTAGTATATTCAAGCAAACTGGGAGGAGTCTATCTATACTCAACTGGCAGGAGTAACAGAAACAGACAATCTGCGATGTAAGTTGATTAAGTGAAGGAGAGTAAGGTGTTTAGGTGTGGCAGCTGTTGCTTTAAACAATTTTTTTAATGTATTAATATAATGGTAAGGAGTTTGATTTTTTTCTTTTATTTTTTAAGTGCCGGGGTACATGTGCAGGATGTGCAGGTTTGTTACATAGGTGAACGTGTGCCATGGTGGTTTGCTGCACCTCAACCCATCACCTAGGTACTAAGCCTGGCATGCATTAGCTCTTTTTCCTACTGCTCTCCCCTAAAAATTAATTTATTGAAACAAGACATAACTGTAAGTGGAAAGTTTCCCCTGATTTCATAGATATTATTAAAATTAGGTATTCCAAGAGCCCCTGAGACGGATGAAACAAAGCCTTCCGTAGTGTTGATGAGAGATGCATCAGTGAGGGAGCCAGTGTAAAATGAACCCTAGCTTCCTGCTGGTGCCACAGCAGGGTGCTTGAGGGGAAAGCCAGTTCGCAGCATGAACGGGCTGCAGTGGAACCCTATTTCCAGTTGTCAAGGCAGGCTTGGCATCTTTTTCCAACATCCTAGTAACCCAAAGGAAGGAACTGAGATGACTACGAATGGATTACTTAGAAAGTCATTAAAAACAGGACACAAAACGGAGGTATAAAAAGGAATATTTATCTTTTAAAAATACAACTTTGAACACTACTGGCATTTCATTTACAAAGTATTTTCGTGAAATACTCTCCATTGGCTTTGCTTACTCAGTACATTCTTTTATCTTCAATTGAGACTCAAGGGGGGGTATGCTTGCATTATTATAAGTACCACAACCACCACCACACACAATAAAGACCATCTCTGCCTCAGGATATTTGCCCCAAACCTTCATCCTCTCCGTTTCCTTTCCACCAAGCAGCAGTTTCTGAACGGTCCACTCACGTGCTGCCATTGCGATTTGCCGATGGGCACTACAGAACTGGAGGTGTCTCTGGCAATCCGCACTCCAGGTGGAGCTGACTTATTTGCAGAAAGCCTCACAAACCCTGGCTCATTATTTATTCATTGATTCATTACTATTAATACTTATATCAAGTCTTTGCAAACATTCAGCATGAAGTAAACATAGTATTTACAGCAGTACACGGTTTGCAGTTCAACACACTGACAACAGAAGCAAAGGGACCAAGAGACCGTAAGAAGGCCAGAGGGGAAAGAAAATTAACACAAATCCCTTCTGTCACTGTGTGCGCACGTGCGTGTGTTTGTGCGTGTGTGTCCACACATGAGCGTGTTTTAATTCACAGAAAACGGAACATGCCCTCCTTTAAAAGCAGACTATTTACAAGTGATTCTGAATAGCACGAACACATGCCAGTCATACTGGATACTTGCTTTCTGCAAACACATCTAGATGTACTTTTTACAATTCTGAAACAGATCTTTAATGTGATATGTTAGAGAAAATAACTTTGGAACATTTGTCAACTTTTGGTTCATAGTAATTTTGCAAAAAGCCACAAACCATGCTTTGTCATTTAAAAGGTGAACCTGGTCAGGCACCTTCTAGAAGACACTGATGTGTTATTTATTTACTAGTCAACTGGGGATTGGAAAGACAATGGCAGTTACACAGAGGACTTAGTGCTGCTCTCATTCCTTTCACCAGTAGCAACATTAATGTAAAGAGAAGTTTAGAAACACAAATCACATACAAATCATCAAAACATTTCAGTTAACAGTGTTTAAAAAAATACCAAAGTCTACAACAGTAGTACAGACACTGAAAACACTCCAAATACTGTTTAGCCTCAGGACTTTTGCAATATTTAAAGACAACCAATTGACAGAAAGGGGAGGAAGTTACAGCACTTGCGGTTTGAGGCAATTTCTCTTTAGGGCCTGTAGTTCGAGGTGCTGTCCTAGGATCCTTATTTTAACTCAAAAGATTTTCCAGGAATGAACTGACAAATTCAAAGGAACTTCCACTTGAAAACCATTAAAAATACAAATCACTTTCTATGCTTGTCCAACACATATTTATCTTCAGGATCCCAAGTTGTTAGGCAAAGAGATTTAGGTCAGCTTCAAGCCCTCGAAGCCACAGAATTTCCATCTCTTTTCCAGGCTGGCTCCAACTCCAGTCATTTCCTGCTTGAAGGTATGCTGGAGTCTACCCATGAGACACTCCACATCACTGGTGCAGATCTGTGGGACAGACAGAACATCTCCATTCAAAATCAGCTCTATTTTCCTAATCTTCTTTCCCAGTGTTTCCTACTTTAGAATGCTGATGTGTCTGTGTGTGTGTTGGGCGGGGCGGGGCGGGGGGTGGGGGGCGTTGAACCTCCTTCCGCTCCTTGCGCATTTGTGTGTGTTGGCAGAGCGGCTTCCAGCCAGCAGCGTTCCTCTGCTGTGACCATCAGACAGGGTCCGCTGGGTTGCTATTGGAAAGAGCTGGGGTCAGTCATGTGGAAAGGCCTGGGTTTCTAAGAAGCTGAATGATGGCTGCTCAGTGCTGGTGATGCTGTGTGCAGGTCCACTGAAGCTGCTGAGCCTTTTCGGAGGGGAGGAAGGTAGAAATGGCTGCCACCAGAGCAGAATCCCTCACAAATGCGTTAGTTCATAATGGAGAAGTAACAGGAATGGGGAAAGCTCTGTGTTCATACTTCTCTGCATTGTCTTTCTCTCCCCACTTCTCTCTCTGTCTCTCTCTCTCTCTCTCTCTCACACACACACACAGACACACACATACACACACCCCTCAATACGAAAACAAAAACAAATCTGTGGACTCCTTTAGGACTTGTTTTAGGTGGTCATCTTCACATTAGTAGAGTTAGTAAGTTACTCTCCTCACTATGAGCCTTGGCACCAGGGCTTGGGTAAAGAGCACCAGGGGATCCTGAAAGAAACCCAGAGTTGGCGCCACAGTGAATGTCCCTGAAGCTGGAGGGAGCCCCAGTTCTGTTGGTATCACCTCAGGCTCTCTTTGGGAGGCCCTGGCACTACTCTGGCAGGAAGTCGCTAAGGGGGAGCTAGGCCTAGGCTAGGAGTGCAGTTATGCCTTTGTCCCAGTGCCGTATCCAGTCAAGTGAACGAAGCACATGCCAGGGTATCATATAGAGTAGAATCCCCATTTCAGAAAACATAGATAATGTGTATAGACATATACATTTAATATAGGTGCAGCACACTTGCAGGAAAGGGTCTGAAATCTGGGCCAAACTGTTAACAGTGGTTATCCTCGAGCAGTGGGATTGTGGGTGGTAACCTGCACTTTCCCTTTACTAGATTTCTATACGGCTTACATTTTAAAGATAATGTGCATGTATTATTTTTGTAAATTAAGAAAGCAGCAGATGGTTTTTACTGACACATAGTTCAATTTCATACCATTGCAATGGACTGCTTGGTCCTAGTATTCACATTGCATCCTCCCCTTCACTGCCAAATGGGCCATTTAATTGCAGAATAGCATCACTTCCCAGAGGGAAATGAAGGGGGAGTGCTAGCTAGAATGAAAGCAAATGCCATTGAAGAGGATGTATCACCACAGCTGGGATGTGGTTAGAACAGTAAGACTCCCAAATGGGCCACTGCCTTTGTTAAGAGGACATATGCTTAAATGACTTAACATTTTGGACAGCACCTATATTCAGTGGCACTTCTCGAAAGTCCCAGATCCTATGAAATAGGCAGTACAATTTATGGGCACATTTCCCTGAATGCTGCTTCTGAAAAAAAAAGTATCCTGAGCTGATTCATTCTGAGGAGTCAAGAGTCCTCTCCAGCCTCTTAGAGGCATCCTTGATTTCCTAGGGAATTAGCACTTACCCCTGCTCCAGATGCCCTAGGAGTTCCCCCAAAGGATAGCATCCAGAGAAGGAAATGGACCATGAGATCATCTGTGAGCAAATATTCAGTCTGTGTTACAGAGGCCCTCAGCTCTTTGCTCTTTTTTTTTTTTTTTTTTTTTTTTTGCTCCTGCCTCCCTTGTTTTGTAATAGACAATAGCAGGGGTGATGGTGGGAGAGGTGGATGGTGTAAGACTTCCCATTTTGAAAATGAACATTGGCTAATGGCTAAAAACCCAGGACAAAAGTTTGATGGGGCTGGGTACGGTGGCTCATGCCTGTAATCCCAGCACCTTGGGAGGCCAAGGCAGGTGGCTTGCTTGAGTCCAGGAGTTCGAGGCCATCCTGGGCAACGTGGTGAAACCCTGTTTCTATAAAAAATACAAAAATTAGCCAGGCATGGTGGCATGCGTCTGTAGTCCCAACTACTCAGGAGGCTGAGGTGGAAGGATTACTTGAGCCCATGAGGTTGAGGCTGCAGTGAGCTGTGATCTCACAAATGCACTCCAGCCTGGGCAACAGAGTGAGACCCTGTCTCAAAAAAAAAAAAAAAGTTTGATGGGTAAGAAAGCTGATATGGATTGGTTTGCAGCTTATAGGTAAATTAAGAGAAAAGAGGAAAAATCTTCTAAGATGTATGTTTGAAAAAGGATGGTCAACTTATTCAAGTTTGCCTGAGACTGCCCTGGTTTTAACATCAAAAGTGTCAAGTCCCAGGAAACTCTTCAGTACCCAGCAAACCAGGACACACGGTCATCCTACTTGCAAGAGGGAAGCTCTGCTCTGAATCACAGTGAGAGAGCAGGTGAGGGAAACTTCCTGAAAGCAGTAACTAATGACCTATTTATGCTTGAGGAGAGTCAGGTTACCTGTTAACAAAGAACTCCACACATCCCCTTGCATCCCCATTTTAGGCCCCCATATACCTTATTATCAAGACGGTGCAAGTAGGAACAGATGTATTCAATGCTTGCTCCAAATGGGTGAACATGAAGGAATGTGGAGATAATCCCTACAGAGACAAGAGCATGGAGGTTATACTTGAGCCTGGTATTCCTCGAGGTTCCACATGACAGTGAATAGTAAGCGCTGACTCATATGTACAACATAAATATACTGGACACTATTCTAAGTTTACACGTATCTTACTCATTTAATCTTTATAATAATCCCATGAGGTGGGTATTGTTATCCCCATTTCACAGCTGAGGACACTGACGCACTAAAAGTGTAAGCAACTTTTCCAAGGTCATACAGCTGGTAAGTGGCAGAGCTGGTATTTGAACCCGGACAGTCGTATACTGCCTCTTACTGTGCTGTATCACATGTAGAAAAGCTGGCATTTGAGGAGTCACTTTCATTGTTTGTGATGGCTAAACATTGTCTGAATTCAAGGATTTTATAATGAATTTACACTGTGCTGGGCTTTTGCAGTTCCTTCACAGTCTTTAGACTTTAGCCTCTTAGGTGTTAATAATGCCTTGCTGTTGTGGTAAACATACAAATCATGTACTTTCCTGATTAACCTTGTGCCTCTCACAAGAAAGTCTGCTGATTGTATTTGGGTATTATTTTGTGAATAGCTCTGTAAAGAAAAGCCAAACATTTCATTCACGGCTAACTCAAGTGGTCACTAGCATTCTGTGCTTAGAGCCTCGAATCTCCTTGTGTAACAGAATTCTTATAGCAGTTTACAGCCTCCAGGAATGCCCCTGATTTCCACTTAGCCTGACTCTGGGGTGACTGGCAGCTTCACATGCTGCCTTGATTGTTCTGGCCATTAGGTTAATTGTTCTAATACTTCTTTCTCTGGCAACAGGTGGAAAATAAATTGCTCAAAAGTATAATATTTCTTTCTTTCAATTTGTTTTGAGTTCACCTCCTTTCATAAGATCTTAAGTGCATCAAATAGACCCAGAATTGAGTTTGTTGAAAATTGCCAGGAAATAAAAGCAAAATTTGATTTGGTTTCTAAACTACAACTTGTGTGTCCCTTTAAGAGGCTGACAAAAGACTAACACAGGTTTAAATTGGTGTTTGAAGTTCAATCAAGGGGGTAAGTTGGAGAGGGGTTCCAGAAGGAACTGATGGCAGGGCTCAAAATCTGTTCAAAAGGGATGCTATTACTTAGAACATTACTTTATTCTTAAATGGCTAGGTAAATTGAAGTTCTAAACACTGATTCTGGCTGAGAAACTTAAATTCTGAAGAAGACATTCCATGTTTGAAGAAATTCTAGATGTCCTGGCCAAGAAAGGCTGTCAAATGCCAAGAAATAACTCCAGAGGTTTAAAAACAAGCGATTTTGTGGGTTCACACCCAAAAAGCTGATTGAAAAATAGATTTTCCTTTCTCTGTGCCAGCCCAAGACTACCTTCTTGAAAAAACAAAACAAGAAACACTTATTTTAAGAATCTTTTTTTCTAGGACTATCCATTCACAGAGGCTTCCTTCTATCCCCAGCATTTCTCTGACAGGTCTCCCTGTTGCCATGCCAATTTGTTAAGAACTTGGAAGACGTTAATAAGTTGTAATAAGTTGTCACTTTTCTTGAAGATTCAATGGCAGGTCCCCCTGTGCATCTTTATTAACATATCAAAGTGTTAAATCTGAGGATAATATCCATTACCAAAGGAGGCAGAGATATCTTAAAAATATGCAGAAGCCAGTCAGTGTGGAGGGCTTTTGAGACTAGAGTGGGGCTACTGTATAGCTCAGCTTCCTAGACGGCAGCTGGGATTATCTGCTGTGGCCCAAGACCAGTCACTCTTAAATGATTAGCCCCTCTTAAATATTTTACAGCCTCAATCTGCCACTGTTCTCCAAATGGAATATAAAGTTAGCCAGCATTGGTTAATAGTGCTGTGAAGTGTAAAATGTTTTCTACTTACTGAGGGCTTACTATGGACCAGGGACTATGCTAAGTGATTTAGGTGAGTTACTGTATTTAATACTCACAACTGCCCTTTTGGGTCGGTAATATCATTATGTCCATTTTGCAGATGGACGAACTGAAGCTCAGAGAAGAAATGGTGGGGTCAAGATAGGAAGCCAGGTCTGTCTGATTCTTTAAACATTTGTGCCATCTTGCTTTTCTGAATGACTTTTTACAGAGAGCAATGCTAGCATGAACCTCATCAAAGCCCACTAGCGTCCAACACACCACAGCTTCCTGAGTCATCTGCCACTGTGATATAATCAAAAAATAAATATCTGGTCTTTGTCCCTGGTCCCCAGGGCACACAGCTCCTAAAACCCTTGGAATTTCTGGAGTGATAAGAGTTAAGATGACGGGTAGCTGGGGGCCCCTTATAGCTTTAGAATTGGGGCTGGCCATCAGAAAGACTTAGGCATGATCAGAGAGTTGGAACATCAGGGAGGAGAGAGTGGCTGGAGACTGAGTTAATCACCAATAGCCAGTGATTTCATCAATCATGCCTATATAATGAAGCCTCCATAAGAACTCTGAAACGATGGGGTTCAGAGAGGTTTCTGGTTGGCAAACACAACAAGATACACACCCAAAAAGGTATAGAAACTCCGCATACCCCTTCGAAGTACCTTGCTCTATATACCTCTTCCATTGTATCCTTTATACTAAATCGGTAGGAGTAAGTAAGGTACTTTCCTGAGTTCTGTGAGCCACTCTAGCAAATTATCAAACCTGGGGTGGGTATTGTGGAAACCCCTGACTTTGTAGCCAAATCAGACAGAAGTAGAGGATACTTGGAGACCCTATATTTGAGACTGGCATCTATAGAGAGGGCAGTCTTCCGGGACTGAGCCCTTAAACCCATGGAGTCTAACGTTAAACTCTAACTTTGGGTAGTGAGTGTGAGAACGGAATTCAACTGTAGGACACCCACTTGGTATTGAAGAGTTGGAGATGTAGTGTTGGAAAAGACACCATGCATCTGGTGTCAGGAGGTTAAAACAAACAAACAAACACACAAATAATCCCTTGTCATTTGGTGTCAGAAGTGTAAAAATAGCTTAGTTAGTAACCTGGAAAAACTTGCCTATACTTGCTCCAGAGGCTCTCTGGAAAAGCTCTCTGCCAAGTAGGGTCTGCACTAGCCCCCTGAGTGGACATGAGAGGGCTTATCTATCCTTGCACAGATATTTAAAAAAAATCTACAGTGTGTTTCTCCAGCTGACCCCTCTTAGCTTAGTGCTTGTACTGACATGCTTGACTGCTTGACATGGCAGTGGCTACAAGGAGTGTGAGGGGGGCTGGCAGCTGCTGTTAAATTTGGAAATTTGTAGTTGTTCTTAACCTATCATCTTCAGAACTCTGAGTTCTTGTGCTGCCATGCTTCATAAATGCTTGATGTGTGCTTGTTAATCTTAGGTAAAGCCCTCCCCTCCTCCATTGTAGCCAGGCATTGTACGTGGCATGTGTGCATTAGCTTCCTTACCCACTAGCAGTGCTTCACGTTCAGATTTGATAGGACTGCTGTTCATGGTCTTCTCAAGAGGGTATTCGCTATCCTGGTTTGATGCACACAGCCTAGAAGCACAGCTTTCCTGTGGACACAACATGCTTCCCAGGTCAGTTCACTTTATTTGGCAATAGAGTTGGTTTCAATTAACTACACAACAGGTAACTTAACTCAGGACTATAAAAGCAATACTGTTCAATTTAGATTACTGAATGGGAGGGAAAACATCATAAATTACAAAAGCATCACAGATATTCCAAAGCTTATTTTTAGGGCTCCAAAACACAGAAACATTTAAACATTTACCTTCACCAGTTTTTTTTTTTTTTTCCTGCCTTCATCTTGACTTTATACAAGCAATCTGGGCAACTAGACCCAACATTTATGGTATACTAACAAGATGCTAGGCACTGTTAGATAAGTGTTATCTCCATTCTACAGATGATGAAAGTGAGGCTCAGGTAAATTGACTAAGATCACACTGCAAGGAAGTGGAGCCAGGATTTCATCCCACTGTTAAAAGGACCATTTTTTTTTTTTTTTTAAGTTTTAGGTCCACACTCTGTTAATGGTAAGTCCCATCTCAACGGAGAATCTACATTGGCTACATTGCCAATCCACTGATAGTTAATAAACTGTTGGTTTTTGGACTAAAACTTAGAGCTTTCTTTCCACTCATAGTTAACCAACTGTTGGTTTTTGAACTAAAAATTAGAGTTTTCATTTTTTCATTTACTACTCTCTCTCTCTGATAAGGACATTATCAGTTAGAATATTCCTGACTTTACAGCAAGAAATGCCCATGACAAAAAATAGCATTAGTCAATGGCCTTCTTTATTGTGGAAAATTTTTCTCTTTCAGAGTGTAGCAGGAAGGTTTCATAAGAGAAACTCAGGTGAAATCCATAACCAGCAATCAAACTGAAAAATACCTCCAGACCTTTCATGGCTCTTTCTTTCTCTCTTTGGGTACTGAGAATATCTTTTCTGTTATTATAAATGTGAAGGAAAAGCTTTCAGAAGAAGGAATAAAAGAAATCACTGCTTCTTTTACTGCTGAAAAGAAAATGCTGCTGAAATGCTCCTTGTGGGGGCAGATCATGGCTGACTCAGATGCATTTTCACTTCTTCCTTTCCACAAACCCTTAGCAGGGACAGGATTCCTTCTGTTTTCTTTAAAGATGTCTTCAAAGCTTCCAGGATGCTGTCTCTGAGTGAAATGAATGGTCTATGCCGCAAGACATGTTGTTTTGTGAATTTATAGGCTTCCTAGCTGTAGTCAGAGGGGAACCCTTTCTTGATGACCTACTCAATCTTTGGCCTTTAGAATTCAATCCAGGCAGTAACCATTATGCCAAGTTTGATTTAAACTACTAGCTCACTTCTAAGCCACGGGCTTCACATCTGCTTCTGACCCCCTTAAAACATTAAATGATATGATAAGCCGTTTCTTAAGTGTGAGAGTTTAACAGATTGGGGTTGATTTAAGATGTGAAAATATTCTGGGAAGTTTTAGCCATCTTGAATAGAACTGCAGCCTTACTTAAACCTGACTTCAATTTTATTATAGCTGGCATTTAAAAAATTAGAAGGTACATTGAAGGGATGCTTATCGCCTTGAATTTTACTAGCAGATTCAAAGAGCTTAGTTCTTTCCGCAGTAAGACAGACATAAGTCACATTGTTATATTGCAAAACACTGACAATAACTCACCCTGTAGCTTACTGTCAAGAAACCCAAACAAAAGCAAATAAAAAAAGAGATGCCTCCTCACCAAAACTTATTGCTTTCCTTTCAACCTGAAATTATTTTTGCAGTCTAATGTGATGGTACTTTGCTTCCTAACCTAATTGTGTCAGGTTGAAATATTTGGTCACAAATCAGCTTCCCAGAGAAGATCAGTTTATAATGAACTGTCATGAATTTCTCTAAAAGAACCTTTGCTTAAAATAACAGGAAAAAACATATTTTGACTCACTGTTTTTTTGGATTATCAGTTGGATCTTTTCCCCGTCCTCATCAGCCAACACTTCACGGTCTATTCAGTTTCCAAATGGGAAACACTTGTCCTTAGGCACAATATGGTAAGTTTCTTCTATGCCATTTGACCTCTTACCTCTTACTTCTTTAAATGAAATACTTTATAAACCAGAAAGCTACTTACACAAAAAAATGTCCTTAGGTCAAATTGTGATGTCAATCCTGAAGAGCAATTCTAAGCATAATGTCATGAGCATAACCCCATGTCTATCTACAGTCTTCTGGCTACATAATCCATTTTATGCAGGAAGCAAAATGTGGCAGCTCTGGGACATTTTAGAAGCCCTGATGGTATGAGGAAAGTCCTGATAAGTAGAGCAGCTTTGGCGCTTTTCAATTAAATGCTTGATAAATGAATTTCTCTGGGATTATGCTTGTTTCTTTAATAGTGCCCACAAAACTGGAACGTGAGTTGGTTTTATGAAGTGGAAGAATTAAAAGCACGTTGCAAATGGCCTCTAGAAGAAAACACTTTCAATCATTTGTTTCAACTACACCAAGGTTGCCAGTTCTTAATGGCACTCTAGGGGAAGGCACTGTGCTGGTAAATACACTCAGGGCCTGTATGCACTGCATCTTCCTGAGCTGAGAACAGAAGATAAAGAGAATATGTTCTTGAGGAACTGTATCACTGTTGATTTCTGACTCTCGGTCCAAGCTCCTAATCTTCTCTTCCTTTAGAGATATCAAAACAAGGAAGTTCTGGTCAATGGGCTTCCCTTTTCAGAGGATAACGTCAGCTGAATATTGATGCATCAAGGAGATTGGAGAGGTTGACTTTACACACCTGGAATGGAATGGGCACCTGATTCATGGTTGTGATATACGATTCCATCCAGATGTTAGACTCTCTGGTCCTCATTGGTGGTTCTTATTGCTGAGAGCTCTCACTTGATAAAGTCCCATCTTGGCTTCTAGCTTTAGAATACTGTGTCTCATTTTTTCCCCCAAGGTTTCCCTCTTCTTGGTATTGGCTATTCCTCTCATCTGCAGTTGCTCATTATTACACTAAATTGACTAGCTGCAAAGAAATGCCAATGTGCTAGCTGCACTTGTGTTTCTTCCTTTAATGAGATGCTTAATTAAAGGTACTTTGTGTCACATGAGTTTTCTATGTTGCTATTTGCTTGACAAGATGAAGCAGGGAAGAGGTGTGCACTCTGGTCATCTCCAAGACAGAAGACTGAGGAATTTTAGGGATGAACTGACTACTTATTCATTGAAAGGTGTACACTCCAGAACCCTTAGAAATGCCAAGGACTCATACCTAAAAGCAAAGCCCTTAGTATAAGAATTACCCCCGAGAGGGGCTTTTAATCTCCAATCAGCCAAACATTCCCCATCGATTTTAGAGCATAACTTCCAGGGCATTTTCATTGTCACTGAAAAGTAGGTAAAGGGGCAAGGAAAAAGGTTCACTTAGGGCGCATGTACCTTTTCCTTAAGATTTTCCAACATTTTTTCCACCTGTAACTTGTCATCTTTGAGTTTTTCAAGTTCAGCTTCTTTCTTTTTATATTCCTCTTGGACTTTGAGTAGATGCTATAAGAAAGACCAAAGATAATCAATTTATGAATTATGGAGCCACACTTCATTTAAAATCCCTGGTTGAATTTAGATATATCAGGTGGGCCTGCCTCACTTTCCTCCAGCACACACGACCATTTTTCCATAAAGAGATTGGGCAAATCAAGATATTTTCACTTTATATTATTTTATCTGGCTCTTAAGAAATTCCTTTGAACTTGTTAATATTTGAGAAAGGTCCTGAGAAACTAATTGATCCAGTCACTTAACTTCTTCCCTATTCTGGGCGGGGGTCAAAGTAGGGTGCAGTTAATACTGTGTGGGCAATGTTTTGATTGCTGCATAGAAGTAAATGTAATGTTGTAAAGCATTCTTGCAAATAGCCATTTGCCAAGCCAAGTTTAATTTCTGTGAGGAAAGTAGTAAAGAATCCAAATTTTACATATGTTAGTTTCCATATAAGTAGGCAGGAAGCTATATTTAGCATTACTAATAATTTCAACAAATAATATTTATTTGAGTGCCTAATATGTACTAAGCATTGTGCTAAGGGTTTTATATGCACGGTCTCAATTAAGCCTCACAATGACCCTATGTTACTATGATCCCTGAGGCTAGGAGAGGTTAAGTGGCTTCCCTAATGCCATTCAGATAGTCAGTAGCAGAGCTGGGATTTAAAAGCAGGTTGGGTCAACCCCAGAGTTCATGTCCTTACACACCTTATTATACTATACATCTTTTGAGATAAGATGGGAGAAATTTTATCATCGTTTACAAGGCATTTTTTTTCAATACAAAATAATCAAAACGAGTGAAATTATTTTTAAGAGGTAGAGACCTAATTCTCACTGAGGTCTTTGAAGTGATGAAACAAAATAAAATTTCATCATTTTTGAATTTCATTTAAGTAGCAGAACTATCCTTATGTGAAATGGTTTGAAAATCAAAGAGGGGAAAAACAGCAACAACAAAAATATTTCCAAAGTCGTGCTTTTCAGAGGCTTGCAAAAGACCACTGGAAGGGCTAAAAAGCATGGTACAATGTACATTGTCAAAATTCTTTGAAGTGTAGGTGAGGAGGTGCATTTTTTCCATAGAAAGATCTATGATATAATTTACATGTTCTAATTAAACTCCATGGTGATGGTAAAAGGAAGGTGAGCATTACTTCACACATTTTGTTAACAGAAAAGGTGAAATATTAATGTCATATTACTTGTTGTATAGGAAGACAATGGTGGCAGAAATAATAACTTAGGGTTCCTAGTGCCAGAATAGACCATTGTTCATGATTTGTAATTTCCAACCAGCAATTAGCTTTGCCCTAGATAATTTCAAGGCATACAGTTAAAAACTATTGCACAATTTAAGGTATAAGGACAATGGCTGGTAGTCTAGCATGACAGAAGACAACAGTGGCCTTACTCAGAGGCACTACTCCTTTACTATAGTGAAGGCAGCTGTTGATAACTTTTAAACTGTAGAATCACTGTGGTGATGGTTACATAAAACTCCTAGATGTTGAACATCTGCTACACTTCTGTGAATGCAATCACAGTTGGGTGCATTTATTTACTTTGCTTTTTACACTTTGAATTATGCACAGGTAAACTCATTCACATAAGTGACTGTTAATACAAAACAAAATAAAAACAAGTTGGTATTATGCGCTCAAAGCATTGACACTTAAAAACCTATAATGTACCTATTTCTACTCAAATCAAGGGTAGATTCCTGCCATTCCTTTTAAAAGGCTATATTTCTTGGTATTCTATCAACTAGATATGTGTTCATCAGCATTTTTTCATATCTAAATAATTGAGGTTCTTCGTAAAGACCCTGAGGCCCTGTCTAGATCCCTAAGTACCTTCTGAAGCATAAGGAAAAGATTAGATTATGTTCAATGTAGTCTAATGTTAAATATTTTTCATTTAATGCTCATTCTTTGAAAAGTGGCAATCCATTGCTATCTCTGTATTAACTGGAATATTTAATTAACCACAACAATAATTCCTTCCTCAGCCATGCCAGATAATATTACATCAAGAAGAAGAATAGGTTTGATATTCGATTTGCTTGCAGGGGACTCTTCTACAGGTGAGAAGCTGATGCTATTCTACCCAGAAGCTCAGAAAACCAAAATGCCTTTACCTGTTGCATTCCTTGCAGGGCTTGTTGCAGGAGTTTCAGTTGCTGTTCTTTGTTTGGGTCATCTTCTCTGTGGGCTTTGCCTTGTTCTTGCTTGAGCAGTTCTACTTCATTCCGGTAGGCATCGAGCTGCCAACGGAGGCTGTCATTTTCTTCCTTCAGAGCTTCTGCCTGTGATACTAAGGCTAAACAATCAATATAAAATATGAAACCATATATCCAGATTCATCTGTGGTTCATCTGAATACCACAAAAAGGTTGGTTCTTCCTCTTGATGAAGAACTTTAGGTTTGAGTTGGCCATGTCAGCAAGAGATGGACACAAAAGCACACAGGCCCATTTTTATAAATGAACTAGGATTCCAACACACAAAAGTTCACATCATATTCCTCATTCTCCACCTCAGATATAACTAAGATATTTTGAGGTAACATCAATTTCTTTTATTTGAAATGTAGGAAATGGTAACAGCCCTGTAATAATAAAATACAGGACCAATTCCCTTGAACCGACAACTGCCTACACAATAATGTTGCTGACAGATGTTTTTAAAGAATGTAGCATTGAGAAACTTAACCTCAGAATTTCCTGCTGCTCCATAGCTTTGTATAAAGAGTCAGATTCTAACTTCAGTTACACTCATTTTATTTTTACTGAAAATGTAAGGGGGAGTAATGAAGAATCAAAGTAGTGCCAGAGGTTAGCAGGCTAGAAAGCAAATGCTGAGGGACACGGTTATGGGAGCACACAAATATGGGAGCCCGGAAAAGGAAATATGAGGCACAGATAGAGTTGTGTTAGTGAATATGCAATTGCATTTCAAGATTTCTTTCTTTCCTTCCTTCCTTTTTTTTTCTTTTCTTTTTTTCTTTTTTTTTTCTTTTTTGACAGAGTCTCACTCTGTCGCCTAGGCTGAAGTGCAGTGGTGCCATCTTGGCTCACTGCAACCTCTGCCTCCTGGGTTCAAGCAATTCTCCTGCCTCAGCCTCCTGAGTAGCTGGGACTACAGGTGCCTGCACCATGCCTGGTTACTTTTTGTATTTTCAGTAGAGATGGGGTTTTGCCATATTGGCCAGGTTGGTCTCGAATTCCTGACCTTGTGATCCACCTGCCTCAGCCTCCCAAAATGCTGGGATTACAGGTGTGAGCCACCGCACCTGGCCCAAGATTTCTTAATATGCACGTTTTCATGTACTTCTTTTCAAATAACTGTTAACCAACAATTTGAAACACACACACACACACATGACTGTAGCATTGACTCGTCCCACAGAGGAAAGATAAATGTAAAAACTAAGACACAAGATTTCCAGTTTCCAGTCTGGCGTGTAAGGACATTTAGAAGCTGCCACTCTGTCTTAATAACAAGTAAAAAGCTGAACAACCTGAAAAATCAACAACTCTTTTTTATATTTGTTAGTGAAGTGAGATTATAGGGTAAACAGCTGCCCCCAAAACAAAACTGGAGATACAGACAGGTGAATATAGAGAATCACAATTTACTGGACCAAAAACCCATGAGCAGAAACCTCCAGGGGACCCAGTCCTTGGGTAGGAAAACCTAAGCTGTAATTAAGCAATTGCTGGAGGCTGTGTGGACAAGTCTGTGAAATTAGCTTGGTGTGGTGGCACGTGCCTGTAATCCCAGCTACTCAGGAGGCTGAGGCAGGAGAATTGCTTGAGCCTGGGAGGCAGAGGTTGCACTGAGCTGAGATCGTGCCACTGCACTCCAGCCTGAGTGACAGAGCAAGACTCGGTCTCAAAACAAACAAACAAACACTCCAGGAGGACCCAATCATTGGAGAGCTCCCACACATTCGTAAGTTTTACCTCCAGGAGATATACCAGTTCCTCACAGTGAATATCAGAGAAAAATCTCCTCATGTTTCTGACAGGGGAAGCGGAAAAAGAACAATTTTGAAATTGCAGACCATTTTGGTCTTCACAAGGCCTGCTCTCAGGAAAAACTATTTTACCAGAGCCTAACAGACCTGGGGGAAGATAAATATTCAACTCCAGTCCCCTCCAGCCATCCTGTCCCACCAAAGGGGTGTGTGTGTGTGTGTGTGTGTGCGCGTGCAGGGGGGTGGTGGTGGGAGTGGGATAAAACTGAGAAGCACTGGTGAAGTTCACAGTTCAGGGACACAGGTTCACCAAAAGACTGAGACCTAATCATAGAACTAGAGAATGCTTTCCCTTCCTCCATACCTTACCACCATATTACTAAAGGGCTACTTATGAGAGTTTCTTTCACCTAGTACATCATGCCCAGATTTTAACAAAAAAATTACAAGGCATACTAAACAGTAGAAAACACAGTTTTACGAGATACAGAAAACACCAGAACCAGACTCAGATATGGAAGAGATGCTGAACTTATCAGACTGATAATTTTTTTTAAAAAACTAGGATTAATATGCAATGGGCTTTAAAGAAAAAATTAGACAACATACAAGAACAGATGGATAATAAAAGCAGAAAGAAGAAATTCAAAGAAAGAATAAAATCAAATATTAGAGATCAAAAACACTAGTAGAAATGAAGAATGCCTTTGATGGGGTAACTATTAGACTGGACATAACTAAGGAAATAATCCCTGAGCTTGAGGATACGGCAATAGAAAATTCCAAAACTGAAAACCTGTCTTAGTCCGTTTTAACTGCTATAACCAAATACCACAAACTGGGTAGCTTATGAACAACAGGAATTTATTTCTCACAATTCTGGAAGCTTGGAGGTCCAAGATCAAGGTGCCAGTAGCTTTGGTGTCTGGTGAGGGCCTATTTCCTAGTTCATAGATGGTGCCTTCTACCTGTGTCCTCACATTAGGAAGGGACAAGTGGCTCTTTGGGGTCTCTTTTATAAGTGTATTAATCCCATTCATAAGGGCTCTGCCTTTATGACCTAATCACCTCTCAAAGGCCTCATCTACTAATAGCACATTGCTGATTAAGTTTCAATATGAATTTTGGGGGACACATACATTCAGACCATAGCAAAAACAAAAAGAAAAACAACAACAGATGCTGGCAAGGTTGTGGAGAAAAAGGAAAGCTTTTACACTGTTGGTGGGAGTGTAAATTACTTCAAAGACTGTGGAAGACAGTGTGGTGAATCCTCAAAGACCTAGATCCAGAAATACCATTTGACCCAGCAATCCCATTACTGGGTATACACCCAAAGTAATATAAATCATTCTATTATAAAGACACATGCATGTGTATGTTCACTGCAGCACTGTTCACAATAGCAAAGACATGGAATCAACCCAAATGCCCATCAATGATAGACTGGATAAAGAAAATGTGGTACATATACACCACAGAATACTATGCAGCTATTTAAAGGAATGAGAGCATGTCCTTTGCAGGAACATGGATGGAGCTAGAAGTCATTATCCTTAGCAAACTAACGCAGGAACAGAAAACCAAATACTGCATGTTCTCACTTATAAGTGGAAGCTGAATGATGAGAACACATAGACACATGGGAGGGAACAACACACACTGGGGATTGTTGGAGGGTAGGGGCTGGGAGGAGGGACAGCATCAGGAAAAACAGCTAATGCACACTGGGCTTATTACCTAGGTGATGGGGTGATCTGTGCAGCAAACCACAATGGCACACATTTAGCTATGTAACAAACCTGCACATCCTGCACATGTACCCCTGAACTTTAAATAAAAGTTGAAAATAAAAAAAGACTGATAAAAGTACATAACAGAATATCCAAGAACTATAGGACCACTACAAAAGGTGGAAACATGTGTAATGGGAATAGCTGGAAGGAGAAGAAAGAAAGAAACAGAAGCAATATTTGAAGCAATAATGACTGAGAATTTCTCCCAAATTAATGTCAGACACCAAACCATAGATCCAGGAAGTTCAGAGAACACGAGACAGGATTAAATGCCAAAAACCCCTTCTGCCTATGCATATCATATTCAAACTTAAGAAAATCAAAATAAAGAAAAAATCTTGAAAGAAACCACAAGGGAAACAAACACTTTACCTATAGAGGAGCACAAATAAACATTACATCTGCCTTCTTTTCAGAAATTGTACAAATAAAAAGTGGAATAAAATATTTATGGAGTTAAGAGAAAAAAAAATCAACAACCTAGAATTCTGTACCCTGTGAAATCTGGATCTACATAAAGAAAGGAAGAGCATCAAAGAATGAAAAAGTGAAGGTAAAATAAAAACTTTTGGCTGGGCGCAGTGGCTCATACCTGTAATCCCAGCACTTTGGGAGGCTGAGGTGGGTAGATCACCTGAGGTCAGGAGTTCAAGACAGCCTGGCCAACATGGTGAAACACCGTCTTTACTAAAAATACAAAAAATTAGCCAGATGTGGTGGCAAGCGCCTGTAATCCCAGCTACTCAGGAGGCTAAGGCAGGAGAATCACTTGAACCCGCGAGGTGGAGATTTAGTGAGCCGAGATCACGTCATTCCACTCCAGCCTGGACAAGAAGAGCAAAACTCCGTCTCAAAAAACAAAACAAAACAAAAAAACAAAAAACAAAAAACCCCCAAAAGTTTTATTTTTCTTCTTCTTAACTGATCTATTATAGCATATAACTTTTCAAAATAACAATAGCAACAATGTATTCATTTATGTATGCATAAATATGTATATACAGGTTGACAATCTATAATGCAAAATCCAAAATCTGAAATGCCCCCAAATCTGAAACTTTTTGTGTACCAACAAGATGCTCAAAGGTTATGCTCACGAGAAATGCTCACTGGAGTGTTTTGGATTTCGAATGTTCAGATTAGGGATGCTGAACCAGTAAGTACAATGCAAATATTCCAAAATCCAAAAAAAATAAATCCAACGTCAAAAAACTTCTGGTCCTAGGCATTGTGGATAGGGGATACTGAACTTGTATACAGGCAGGCCTCATTTTATTGCATTTAGCTTTACTGAACTTCACAGGCTTTTTTTTTTTTTTTTTTTTTTTTTTTTTTTTTTACAAATTGAAGGTTTGTGGCAACCCTGTGTCAAGCGAATCTATTGGTGCCATTTTTTCTGACAGCATGTGCTCACATTTTGATAATTCTCTGGGTCACATTTTGGTAATTATCACAATATTTCAAACTTTTTCATTATTATTGTACCTTTTATAGTGATCTGTGTTCAGTGATCTTTGACGTTACCACTGTAATTCTTTCGGGTGCCATGGATTGTGCCCATAGAAGACGGCAAGCTTGGTAAATGTGTGTGTTCTGACTGCTCCACTGATCAGACAATCCCCCATCTCTCTCCCTCTCCTTGGGCTTTCTTATTCCCTGAGACACAACAATATTAAAATTAGGTCAATTGATACCCCTTTAGTGGTCTCTAAGTGTTCAAGTAAAAGGAAGTGTCACACGTCTCTCACTTTAAATCAAAGCTATAAATGATTTAGTGTGGTGAGGAAGGCATGTCAAAAGCCAAGATAGGCTGAAAGCAGTGCCTTTGCCCCAAACAGTTAACCAAGTTGTGAATGCAAATGACAAGTTCTTGAAGGAAATTAAAAGTGCTATTCCAGCGAACACAAGAATGATAAGTAAGTGAAATAGCCTTATGGTTGATATGGAGAAAGTTTTAGTGACTTTCATAGAAGAACAAAGTAACCACACATTCCCTTAAACTGAAGCCTGATCCAGAGTAAGGCCCTAACTCTCTTAAATTCTATGAAGGCTGAGAGAGGTGAGCTGAGGAAGCTGCAGAGAAAAAGCTGGAGGCTAGCAGAGGCTGGTTCATGAGGTTTAAGGAAAGAAGCCATCTCTATAATATAAAAGTGCAAGGTAAAGTAGTAAGTGGAGATGTAAAAACTGCAACAAGTTATTCAGAAAATCTGGCTAACACAGTTGATGAAAATGGCTACACTAATCAATAAATTTTCAATATAGACAAAACAGCCTTCTATTCAAATAAGATGCCATCTAGGATTTTCATACCTGGAGAGAAGTCAATGCCTGGCTTCAAAGTTTCAAAAAGTAGACTGACTCTTGTGAGGGGCTAATGCAGCTCGTGAATTTAAGTTGAAACCAATCCTCATTTACTATTCCAAAAATCCTAGGGCCTTAAGAATTATAATGAGGCTAGGCACAGTGGCTCACGCTTGTAATCCCAGCACTTTGGGAGGCTGAGGTGGGTGGATCACGAGGTCAGGAGTTCGAGACCAGCCTGGCCAACATGGTGAAACCCCATCTCTACTAAAAATACACAAATTAGCTGGGCTTTGTAGCAGGTGCCTGTAATCCCAGCTACTCAGGAGGCTGAGGCAGGATAATCGTTTGAACCCGGGAGGCGGAAGTTGCAGTGAGCCGAGATTGCGCCACTGCACTCCATCCTGGGCAACAATAGCGAAACTCCATCTCAAAAAAAAAAAAAAAAAAAAAAAAAAAGAATTATGCTAAATCTACTCTTCCTGTGCTTTAGAAATGGACCAACTAAGTCTGGGTGACAGCATATCTGTTTATAGCATGGTTTACCAAATATTTTAAGCCCACTGTTGATACCTACTACTCAGAAAAGAATATTCTTTTCAAAATATTACTGCTGTCGACAATGCACATAGTGACCCAAGAGTATTGATGGAGAAGTACAAGGAAACAGATGTTGTCTTCACACCTATTAACACAACATCCATTCTGTAGCCTGTGGATCAAGAAGTCATTCTGACTTTCAAGTCTTATTATTTTAAAAAATCATTTCATAAGGCCATAATTGCCATAGATAGTGATTCCTTTGATGGATCTGGGTAGATTGGAAACCTTCTGGAAAGGATTCATGATGCCATTAAGAACGTTCATGATTCAGGGGAGGAGGTCAAAGTATCAATATTAACAGGAGTCTGGGAGTTGACTTCACCTCTCATGGATGAATTTCAGGAGTTCAAGACTTCAGTGGAGGAAGTAATGGCAGATGTGGTGGGAATAGCAAGACACCTAGAATTAGAAGTGGAGCCTAAAGATATGGATTGAATTGCTGGAGCCTCCGGATAAAAATTTAATGAACAAGGAGTTGCTTCCTATGGATAAGCAAAGAAATGGTTTCTTGAGATGGAATCTATTCCTGATGAAGATGGTGTGAACATTGTTGAAATGACAACAAAGGATTTAGAATATTTCGCAAATGTAGTTGATAAAGCAGTTATGGGGTTTGAGAGGATTGACTTCAATTTTGAAAAAAGTTCTACTGTGGGTAAAATACTATCAAACAGCATTACATACTATAGCTAAATCTTTAATGAAAAGAAGAGTCAATTGATGCAGTATACATTATTGCCTTATTTGAAGAAATTGCCACAGTCACATCAACCTTCAGCAACCACCAACTTGATCAGTCAGCAGCCATCCACATAAAGGCAAAATTCTCCCCCAGCAAAAAGATTACAACTTGCTGAAGGCTCAGATGATAGCATATTTTTTTTTAGCAATACAGTCTTTTAAAATTAAGGTATGTACATTTTTTTAGGCATTATGTTTAAAAGACTACAGTATAATGTAGACAACTTTTATATGAACTGGGAAACCAAGTAATTCATATGACTTGCTTTATTGCAATATTAGCTTTATTGCAATGGTCTGAAACGGAACCTGTAATATCTGTGAGGTGAAGTATTCCTGTATGTATTTATGTATGCTTATGGACAAGTGAAAAAAAAATGACAGCAATGATACAAGAAGTGGAAGGGGAGAATCAGGAGCATTTTGTTATTATAAGATACTTGTAGTACGCATGAAATGGTATAGCATTATTTGAAAGTGGGCTTGAATTAATTGTAAATGTATATAATCTACGGCAACCACCAACAAATGTGAAAAAAGAAGTATAAATGATATGATAAAGGAGAAAATAATCGAATAATATAATATGTTCAATTAAAAATACAAAGGCGGAACAAGTACAGAAGACAAAACTAGAAACAAAAAACAAGGGTAACCAAAAGAAAATAGCAACAAATATGGTAGATATTTATGCAACTATATCAATAATCACTTTAAAAATTATTGTCTAAGTATACCAATTAAAAGACGGATGTCAGTGTGGATTAAAAAATAAGACCTAACCATAGGTTGTCTACAAGAAATCCACTTTAAATATAGGGTGCATATAGATTAAAAGTAAAAAGATGGAGAAAGATATGCCATTTTAACACTAATTAAAAGAAAGTGGAAGTGGCTATATTAATTTCAGACAGAGTTGATTTCAGAGCAATGAAATTTATCAGGGAGTAAGAGGGGCATTGCATACTATTGAAGGGGTTAATACTCCAAGAAGACATACCAATACTGTTTATGAGCCTAACAACAGAGCATTAGAATACACAAGCGAATAACTGATAGAACTGCAAGGAGAAATACATGAATCTACTATTACAGTTGGAGAGTTTAGCTCCCTTCTATCAGAAATGGACAGATCCAGCAAACAGAAATCAGTAATGACACAGTTGAACTGAACACCACCATCAAACCACTGTATATAATTACCATGTATAGACTATTTCATCTAATAAAAGCAGATTACACATTCTTCTCAACTCACATGGAAGTTTAACCAAGAGAGACCACATTATGGGCCATAAAGCACACCTTAAAAAGTAAAAGAAGAGAAATTTTACAATGTATGTTCTCAGATCACAATGGAAGTAAATTAGAAATCAGTAACAGAAAGATAGCTGGAAATTCCCTAAATACATGGAGTTTGAACAGTATACTTCTAAGTAACACACAGATTAAAAAAGAAATCTCAAGAAAAATTTACAAGTATTTTAAAATAAATGAAAATGAAAATACAAGTTATTAAAATTTGTGAAATGCAGTGAAAGCAGTACTTATGCGGGAAATTTATAGCATTTAATCCATCTATTAGACATAAAGAAAGTTCTAACATTAATAATCTAAGCTTTTACCTTAGGAAACTAAAACAAGAAGAACAAATTAAACAAATGCAAAGTAAGCAGACAGT
Source organism: Theropithecus gelada (assembly GCF_003255815.1). Taxonomy (NCBI): domain Eukaryota; kingdom Metazoa; phylum Chordata; class Mammalia; order Primates; family Cercopithecidae; genus Theropithecus; species Theropithecus gelada. The sequence goes on from NC_037689.1 coordinate 128,218,611, forward strand.
TTGTCAGTTTCTTACAAAACTAAACATACTCTTATCATACTATCCAGCAATCATGCTCCTTAGCATTTATCCAAATGAACTAAAAACTTGTGTCCACACAAAAATCTGCACATGGATGTTTACAGCAGCGTTATTCATAATTGCTAAAAGTTGGAAGCAATGAAGATGTTCTTCAGTAAGTGAATGGATAAACTGCAGTACATCCAGACAATGGAATATTATTCAGTGATAAAAAGAAATGAGCCATCAAGCCATGAAAAGACATGAAAGAAAATTAAATGTATATTACTAAGTGAAAAAAGCCAATCTGAAAAGGCTACATACTATAGGATTACAACTATATAATATTCTGGAAAAGGCAAAACTTTTTACTGGAGATAGTAAAAAGATTAGTCATTGCCAGTGATTAGTGAAGAGGAAGGGATGACAAGGGGGAGCACAGAGGATTTTTAGGGCAGTGAAACTATTCTGTATGATACAACAATGGTGGATACACACCATTTTAAATTTGTCAAAACTCAAAGAATATACAAGACCAAGAATGAACCCTAATGTAAACTATAAACTTTAGGTAATGATGATATGTTAATGTAGGTTCATCAATAGTAACAAATTGTAATCAATTATAACAAAATGTACCATTTTGGTGGAGGATGTTGATAGTGGGGGATACTGTGCTTCTACAGGGACAGAGATTATATGGGAACTCTCCACTTTCCATTTGATTTTGCTGTGAACATAAGCTGCTCTAAAAAAGAAACTTATTAATTTAAAAAATGAAGGAAACTTAGGTTGTATGTAATTATTTATGGTTTAGGGCACATTTTCAAGTTCAAAAATCATAAAGCCTATTTCAAAATATTTAATCAGATTTTCATTCACTCAACAAACATTCATTGAGTACCTTTAGAATGAAAGGTAGAATGAAGTGGAAAGCAAAAAATTGTGTAAGGGTAGACATAAATTAGGTAAAAAGCCTTGCGGCTTTTATTTTGAGCCATCTCCTCAACCTTATTTTTAATGAGAACCAAATAATTATGGTAGGTTTTCCATAGGTATTAAAGAGGTCAATAACACTAGTTTCAATGTAGTCCAGAAAATACAATTTAGAAAATCAAGTTTCAGGCTTATGACTATAGTTTAAAAAATATGATCCCACTAGTTTCTATTGTTTACACGCCAAATTAATGGAAACATTTGTAGTTTATACCTTTTTTGATTACTAACAGAACACAAAACCCAGAAAAAGAGACATTTTTAAAACGGATTAAAGCAGACTGGGCCGCAGGCCCTGGCGCCCGCGCCCGCCTGGAGGGATGGGGCTGCCCGGCACCCAAGGGCGGGGCCTGCTGCGTTTCATGCCCTGGCCGCCGCACCCCACATCCGCGCTGGGATGGTGAACTTGGCGGCCATGGTGTGGCGCCGGCTTCTGCGGAAGAAGTGGGTTCTCGCCCTGGTCTTTGGGCTGCGCTTGTCTACTTCCTCAGCAGCACCTCCAAGCAGGAGGAGAGGGCAGTGAGGGATGGGAATTCCCCTGCAGGTTCAAGACCCTGATCAGCCCATCCCGTGGAAAGTGCAGTTTAACTTCGGCAATAGCAGTCCTCCCAGCAATCAGTGCCGCAACTCCATTAAAGGGAAACACCTCATCACAGATGAACTCAGCTACGTTTGTGAGAGGAAGGATTTGCTGGTGAATGGCTGCTGTAACGTCAATGTCTCTAGCACAAAGCAGTACTGCTGCGATGGCTGCTGGTCAAATGGCTGCTGAGTACTGTGTCTCCGGCTGCCTGCAGCCCAGCAAGCAACTTCTCCTGGAGCACTTCCTCAATCGGGCAGCTGTGGCATTCCAGAACCTCTCTATGGCAGTCAAAGATCACTTGGAGTTGTGCCTGGTCAAAAGCAGGACCTCATCCCAGAGCCTGCAGCATGAGAACACCGACTGGGACCCCATAGCAAAGTACTGCTATGGAGAAAGCCTGCCAGAGCTCTTCCCTGCATGACAGGTCAGTGGACTTGCTCCAGCCTGGGTGAGCAGGCCCCACTGAAGAACTCTCCTCCTGGGGCCCAGCTTCAGCACTCAGGCCAGGCCGTGGGAAGAAGACAAAGGCAGCGCTAGGAAACCTTGCCTTTGACCACTTCTTATGTTGTCATCTTTGGCTTTGTTCACCACCTGGGCTTACCAGATAGAACTCTTCTGTAAAGCAGCTTGGACCCTCCAGCTGGTCCCTTTGAGAAAGATGAAACCACAGGCCAGGCTCATGGCAGTGTTGGTGTTCTTGGACGACTCGACCCTGAGACCTGCACAGGGACCTGTGACTTGTGTTTGTCGGGGACTGGTGTCACTTCTAGGTTTGATCCAGGCCTTTTCACTGAAAAATTATTTATTGGAAAACCTTTGGAGTACTGGGAAAATTATAATGTTTTATGTAGGAAAATGCCTTGCCCTTCTAGTTGAATATGTTCAAGGAAACTATTTTTGTTTTTGTTCTGTGTTCTCAAGTTTCATGAGTTAAGTCATCCCTTCACCCAGATAAAATGTTTTGTCTTTTAGGACGTGGATGTTCTCTCTAGGCAGTTATTTTTGTTTGTATTTTGAGAGTATCAAGCGTAGGCCCTGAACATAACCTGTCAGCCATATCCTGACGTCTAAAATTACCTAAAAACTCAGACACTCTTCCATTCTAATCTAACTGCAAGATTTCTAGCAGTAGGCACCGTGTGTCCGCCCTCAGGTTCTTTTCTAGTGACAGTTGAATGTGCTCATATACCCTATGGAGAACACTGTTTTAGTAGAAATCTAACTTTTTATCCTGGAGGAATTTTCTTTTGCCACTTAAAATTAACTGTGGGCTGCTAAGCCAGGGTACAATGGGAGCCTCAGGAAAGTCAGAGGCAACTTCCTCTGTTCTGTCAATAGAAACCCAATGTTGAGGCAATTCCTAAACAGAGATGCATCTAACAGCCTGCTGTATGTGTTCATTCTTTATTGCTTTCAGCTTCGGGGGTGCAATAGGTATAAATGTTTAGTTTCCCTATTATTTGCAAAGAAGAAGAAGAAACCCAACTTATCAGAGTGCTGCAAGAGAAGAGTCTTATTCCTGCCCTGAGTGGGAGATGAGAATGGTCATTATGGCTTAGAGAATGCTGCACATGTAGGTTGCTGGTGTGCCCTCAATCCACATGCATAAAGCACTCCCCATTTTTCTACTGTAATGCAGATTATTCGACTCAAGGTCTAGAATATTTGATCCTGAGATCAAGACATTATGCCCTTTGAATAGTACTGCTCTTTGATTTCAGGAGTCACATTAACACACAACTCTCCTATATTCCTTCACTAACCTCAGGATTGAGCAAGGTCTTTTTTATTTTTTTTGTTCAAATTATTGACCTGGGAGCAGGGTGCTAGTTCTACGGTCAGAATTCAACATTTTTTTTCAGTGGAGCTTTTTCTTTGGGCCATATTTGCGTTCCAATACATTTCCGCAATATGTAGTGGTGATTTTCCTTAACTTCCTACTACTACCTCTTATACTCATTTCCCAAAATAATTTGCCTCTCTTAAATAAGTTTTCTTAGAGGGTAAGCTATCAGGCAATTTAAAAAATATTAGATCCCAAGAAATCTATTCCGTTTGCATTAAACTTTTCAGATTCCATGTGTTTGCAGCAGGACTAAATCAAACTCTGACATGAAAAAATAAAAATAAAAAATGGATCAAATTTACAATTTGTATATTAAATGTATAAGAAAGTTAAAAGGCAATTTGACAAAGATATGAATTTGCTTAATTACTTATAGGGAAGAACTTTGGGTAGAAGAAAGTAAAAAAAAAGTGACAGAAATTAAACTGGCCGGGTGCAGTGGCTCATGCCTGTAATCCCAGCACTTTGGGAGGCCCGAGGTCAGGAGTTTGAGACCAGCCTGACCAACACAGAGAAACCTGTCTCTACTAAAAATACAAAATTAGCTGGCTGTGGTGGCACATGCCTGTAATCCCAGCTGCTCGGGAGGGTGAGGCAGGAGAATCCCTTGAACCCAGGAGGCAGAGGTTGCGGTGAGCTGAGATTACACCATTGCACTCCAGCCTGGGCAACAAGAGTGAAACTCTGTCTCCAAAAAAAAAAAAAGAAATTAAACCATAAAAATTATTAGCTATAAATGGTGAAAGAAGGGTTTATCTAAAGGAATTTCAAAGAGAAGATTCATCCTCTAAATAATGAATGGAAAGAACTTGTGCATTACAAAGATGAAATATTGCTGTGGTTTGGTTATGATTTATTTTTCCTCAGCAAAACCCATATTGAAATTTGATCCCTAATGTGGTGGTGTTGAGCCTAGTGGGAGGTGTTTAGGTCATAAGGGTGGATCTCTCATGAATAGATTAATGCCCTTCCTGGGGAGGGGGATGCATTCTCACTCTATTAGTTGTTAAAAACAGCCTGGCTGGGCTTGGTGGCTCAGTTCATGCTTGTAATCCCAGCACTTTGGGAGGCCGAGGTGGGTGGATCACGAGGTCAGGAGATTGAGACCATTATGGCCAACATGAAACCCCATCTCTACTAAAAATACAAAAATTAGCTGGGCATGGTGGCGTGTGCCTGTAATCCCAGCTACCGGGGAGGCTGAGGCAGGAGAATCCCGAACCAGTGAGTCAGAGGTTGCAGTGAGCCAAGATCGCGCCACAGCACTCCAGCCTGGCGACAGTGCGAGACTCCATTTCAAAAATAAAATAAAATAAAAAAGCCTGACACCTCCCCTATCCTCTTGCTTCCTCTTTCACCATATGATCTCTGCCTACACTGGCTCCCCTTTACCTTCTGCCATGAGTGGAAGCAGCCTGAGGCTCTTACCAGATGTAAATACTCAATCTTGAATTTTCCAGCCTTCAGAATTGTGAGTCAAATAAACCTTTTTTCTTTATAAATTACCCAGTCTTAGGTATTCCTTTACAGCAACATAAAATGGACTAAGACAAATATATATATATATATATATAAACCTGTATTAGTGTGAAAACATTCCCTACTCCTAAAAGGAAGCTGCCTTTAGAGAGGTGCTGGGTTTAATTCAATTCCTTGAACATGGGGGTTTTCCTAAAACTAGTATGTACTGATGTAGGCTGCTGTGGTCAGATTATCTATCCAAAGCAGAAAGTGGCAATGTGATAGGAAGGGTTCTGGTTAGAAATATCTTCTACTACCAGTGTTGTTGAGGTGTTCTTAGCATCCACATTTGTTTTCTGTGGATGGCCATGCAATGGTCCTGATACAGCAGTTTTAAACCTTGCACTTTAGTTTTAAAAACTTACAAAAAGATCTTTGGCATGACATACTCATTTTATGATTGATTTTATTATTAATTTTAATTCTTGTTGTTATGCAGATTTTGTGTCTTTTGGATTCCAAGCACTCCAAATAATATCTATCCTTGCCATCTTTTCCAGTGGTTGGGATACTTTTCATCAGACAAGCACTAACAACCACAACATCAAAAGAAGATGCTAAGAGTGAAGATTATTTTTATATACAAAACTCTATAGAAAAAGGCATACTAACTATCTGCCAAACAGAGGAAGAAATATTTGATTTGCTTGTGGGGTGAGTACCAAGGACAGTATCTTGAGCTGGAGTTTGGCTGAATAGTACACAGGTTACTCTGTAAATCAAGTGACTCCTACAGATTAACAATTATTTATTTCTGCTTTGGTTTGCATGTTTGTCCTCTGGCAGTCCACACGGCTCAATATGAAATAGTGATATTTCATTTTCCTCCTTTTATTTCTTCTTGTACTGCAGGTCAGTAATTATGCTCATGTTCTACATGTCACATGGAGATACATGGAAGAGAAAAGGGCAGAGATCTAGGAGAATGATTAGAGGTGTATTCTCCAGTTTAAATGTAAAAATATTTTCCCTCTGAGAAAATGAGGAGGAGAGACTGCTTTTGTCCTGGGGGAAAGGGCATGCTGATGAGCAGTGATAGATACCTGCAGCCAAGTGGGAGCAGATAATAATCTTCTCAGTGTGGACCTGTCACCAAGCAAAAGAAAATGCGATCGCCTGTAATGCTACTGAGGGGACCTTACCTACAAAATATAGTTCCCACTCTCTGAAATGAGGGTTTTTTGTCATTTTAATGAGGACACCAAGTCTTTCCTTTCACAGACTTAATATTAATTGGGCCCATTTCTGAAGTTGAAGTTCTTTGTACATTGCCAGAACATTGAAAAGTTCAATATTACCTTTTAATAATATGTTTGAGTAGGTGAATCCATCAGTCCCGATACTAAAGAGCATAGTACAGTGAATGTATTCATATCCTGCCATCATTAGTTCTTGGCTTCTCCTTTATGACTATTTCCTATGTGGGGAAAATGTTTCTCTTTATGACAATTGTTCCTCAGATCTGAAGGCTGCCAGTTCATCATGGCAATATGAAAGTATGAAGGCAGCTGTGAACTCCTCTTTTTAGAGGAGCCACTAACAGCAAAATCCCAGACATGTTTCTGTACAACAAAAGATCAAAAATGATTTTGTGCCATTAAAAAAATTAGTGCCTGAGTCTCTTCAATGGTATAAAGAAAACAAGAAAAAAAATTAGTAGAAGTAAATTCAGGGAGTCAGCCACCCTTTTAAAGCTTAATTACAGGAGATGCCAAAAATGTTACAAAATTATAGAAGGAAGAACGGGTAACATTCCACTCAAGGCTCATAAGAAAGTTTGAGTTGCAGAGATTCGCAAAGGGAAAAAGCTGAAAAGAACAAAGAGTGGGAAGAAAGGGCAGGAAATGATATGAATAAGACCTATTGGGGTGGTTGCAGGTCAGCTCAGGTAAAAAATCTCAAGTGAGTTTCCCGACCTCACAATGCCTTGCTTTCCTTTGCCTCTACAGGTTATTGTCTCCATTCTAATCAGGCTTCTGCCAGCATGGATGCACCTGGAACCTCATTGTTACCCCTCTTAGATCTCTAAATTCCCACCTCAAACATAGAATCCTCATCTGCCATTTTCCTCACTGCCTCTCATCACCCCAAGACTGCTCTCTTTCCTTGCTGGGATCTTTAATCTCACAGAGTGGCCAACTTCACTAAGCTAGTTCATTAGCTGCTTTCTGGCTGAATAGATCCCAGTGCAAACTCCTTAGTGCCTTGTATTGCTTCAGCTTCCTGAAAACCTTTGGCCAGGCTTACCATGCCAATCCCCAACTCACAGTCACTTGACTCCACTCTCTCTTATCCTGGGCCACAGAGAACTCTTATAGGAAGTTGTAGAGCTAGGCAACTAGATCAATACACACTCATGTTGGCCCTTGCTGATGGATCTCTCACCTCTCACTGATTTCTTCCTTCCATACTGCCCATAGCATTTATTCCAAATCAGTTCCCTTCTCCTCGTGGTCTCATATCCAAATCATTTTTGTGATTAATAAACAATCTGTTGGTATATGGAGAAGACTGGGCTACCTACACACTTTCAGCTTCCCCTCTCTTGTCTCAGAGAAAGAGGGCTCTCTCCTCTCTAAAGTAAACGCCACTTGAATATGGATCCTTTCCCTTTCTTTTTTTCAAAGATTCCGCTTCCGTAAGTACTCTTTTATTTTCTAGCATCTTCAGTCTCATACTCTCCATTGCCTCCTTCCTTTTTATTGAACAACAACAACAACAACAACAACAAAAATCCTTAACTTCATCGATTCTCGTTGCCGTTTGTAATATCCATATTTCCTTTTGCTTAGTACCCAACTTCTTGACCTACGGTCTTTGTTTACTTTATTTTATTAATGTCATATATTCTGGCCCTACCTCTATCACTCTACTAAAATAGCTCTTGCCCAGCACTGTTTCTCTCAATTCCGATTTTCTTTGTAACATCTGTTAATGTCAATGACTACTTACTTCTATAAAAGCTTTTCTTGGTTTCCACAACCCAATTTGTTTCTAGTTTTCTTCCACCCTCTCAGAACTGCTTTTTTTCTAACTCCTCTGCAAACTCCTCTTTCTTTCCTTCTCCCTTATTGTGGGTAGCCCCCCCAATTCTATATTCAACCTTTTGCTCTTCTTTCACTTGCTTTTCATACTCCTTTAATAATTTTCTCAGGGCTTCAGCCAATACCTCTTCACTACCATCTACTATTCCTTCTAGTTTCTTCAACTCTAATTTGAATACAAATCCCTTCTGCCCATTTCTCAATGATCTACTATCTCCAGTTCATCTCATCATATTCTGGAAATCAGACCCATCCATCAGTCCATTTCTGTCAGTTCTACTGTTACGGTTTGAATTGTGTCCTCTCAAAAAAGATATGTTGAAGCTCTCAGAATCTGGTTTATTGGGAAACAGGTTCTTTACGAGGTAGTCAAATTACAATGAGGTCATTATGGTGGGTACTAACTTGATATGATTGATATCCTTATTGACAGAGGAAATTTGGACATAGAAACAGGCATGCACACAGGGAGAACACCATGTAAACATGAAGGCAGAAATTGGGATGATGCATCTACCAGACAAGGAACACCAGAGATTGCTGGAAAATGACCAGAAACTAGGAGACAGGAATGGAACAGATTCTCCCTCACAAGGAGCTAACCCTGCTGAAATCTTGATCTCAGATTTCTAGCTTCCAGAACTGTGAGACAATACATTTCTGTCATTTAAGCAACCCACTTTGTGGTACTTTGTTATGACATCTCTAGTGAACCAATACAACCAACAGGTCTCCAATCTCTCAGACTAGAAAACACAGATTCATTCCTGGCTCTTTCCTTTTCTTAATCATCTATATCCAATCTGGCACTAAAGACTTAGGTATATTCCTTGAAAATGACTCCTAGCATCTTTAATCTCATTGAATCCACTGCCTCCTTTTCTTCTACCATTTTTGTCTCAGTTCCTCTTGCCTTCACTCTGGTCCCACCCTCATCATTTTACATCTCACTTCCTGTAAAAGTATCTGGTTAGACTCTCTTAATTGAAGATTATCTCTTAAAATGTATAATTCATGTTGCTTTCATCATATTAGTGCCACGGACAAGATGTGCTTACAGTGGCATATTGCTTACTATGCGAAGTCTAAGGTTGGCATACATAGCCCTCCATAATTTGGACCCATCTACTCTACTCAGTCTTTTGTCCCCTATATACATCATGCTTATTTTCCTCTTTGAGCCCCGATCCTTTTACTCCCTCCCTTCCCCCCACCATCAAGATGCTTTCTTATCTTCCTTCCTATCATCTATACCTGTTCATCTTTCGAGGACCTGATCAATTTTTCACTGACTGTGACAACTCTGGCCCACACCTGATATCTCTTGCCCTGCTGCATTCTAATCAGTACCTTCCATGTTAGCAGCAAGTGGTATTTCTAAAATTTTGTGTGGATTTACACATATTTATATCTCTATCTCCATCAGCTTATAGGACATAGTGCTTGTTAATTAATTGGCCAAACTCTTAAAGTGGCAATAATGGAAAATAAAAGGTGGGGGAGGAAGAATGAGATTAGATTAATATCAAGGGAACAGAAAACTTTGGCCAGAACAATGAAGGAGAATTAGTCTAAGTCAATATTTTCCAAATGTGCTTCCCAGACCACGAGCATCAAAATCATTTAGGATGGCTGATAAAATGCAGATTCCTCAACCCTATTACAATCCTATTGGATCAGATTCTGCAGCTTAGACATCTGAATTTGTAAAGGTAACCCAAATGATTCTTCAGTATACCACGTCTGAGAACCACTAGTCTAAGTAAAGAGAGCAGAAGATGGGTGTTGACAGGGAACAGCTTTTCTTATGTTTACTGGGTACAGTACTTTCCATCATGGCTAACAAGATAATGAAATAGTTTTACAGTATCATGATTTGCTTTGATGTGATTCTCCCTCTTCAATAGATTGCTTTGTGTACATCAGTCCTTTCTTCCATGGCAAGAGTATTTAAAGTACTGCATCACAAATATGGGCTGGCTAATACAGAGTCTCTCAAATAACAGAAATTTTGTGGCAGTCCAAGGAAAGATAACTGAGACTTCTAGGCTGGTTTTACTTTCTTTGGGAAGTAAAATCTAACCAGAAACATGCCATAGGCTCCTACAATTCAAGTTTGGTGGCATGGACAGAGGAAAAAAACAACTCTGAGATCTAGTTGCTTAAGCTTTTAATTGGAACCAAATGATAGCTAAAACATGTAGCTGCTTTAGATAAAAACTGAGGACCTTTACACTGGCTCACATTGAGCGGGATTTCTGCAGTTGAGTACTATAGAAGCGAGATAACAGAATTAGATACAATCGAGGGGAAGAAAAATGCACAAAAGTCCTTGAATTAAAATGAATTGAAACCTTCTGGGAGAAAAGCTATTTGGTAAGCTCCATTAAGTCTATTGTAGATAGCTTTATTTGACAAAGCAGCATCCTGGCATGTGGAACAGGAAAGAAAATAGCTATAAGATGATCTGTCAGGGAGTTTCCAGTCTCTAAACGAATAAGATTCTGTGCAGTAGCCAATACAGCTTTTAACTCAAAAGAGATACAGAAGCAAAATGCAATTATATAACTCTAGTAAGTGTGTTCAATCTGAATCTTCCATATACCCCTCTCCTCCCCCAATAACTCCACAAACTCAGCAATTTATCAAGTGGATGCTCAAACTTACGGTAGCATTTATTTCATGGCAACACTGGATAAACACTGTGTACAATACTGTAGATACTGAGGTGTAAACAATCATACAAGTGAAAGACTAATCAGCTATAAAACATCATAGCTAAGCACTTAAATAATTTGAATAGTTCAATTCTTATTCGACTCTTTGTTTACTTTGGCTATAAGTTTACAGTATTTATTTGCAGTAATTAGTTAACTATCCTGAAAATGCTAGATAACCACTGATTACAAAGAGTTTATTCAATATAGATAGCAGTTTGTATGTTTAGGGTTCAAACATATAGCAAAAATAGAAAAAATTCAGATGTAATAGCTAATGAATATCTTTTTCAAAGTCTGACTTGGTGTTTTTCTTTCCTTCAGAGTTTCTGTTCATGGAGTGAAAATTCTAAGACCACTCAAGTGGCTATAGAGCTGCTGACTTCACTATACAAGCACTGGAACCAGGAAATTCAGATTTGAATTACAATCTCTCTCTCTTGTTTACACACACACACACACACACACACATACACACACATACCTTAGGAACAGTATACAACTATATCTCCAATCTCTAGCATAGTGCTTAGCATGTAATAGTTATTAAATAAGTGGATGAACTCATTTAACCATCAGAAAATCCCTGTTAGATGTTTTCATGTTTGTTTGTTTTGAGGCGGAGTTTTGCTCTTGTTGCCCAGGCTGGAGTGCAATGGTGCGACCTCTGCTCACTGCAATGTCCACCTCCCAGGTTCAAGGGATTCTTCTGCCTCAGCCTTCCGAGTAGCTGGGATAACAGGCATGCACAACCACGCCCAGCTAATTTTTTGTATTTTTAGTAGAGACAGGGTTTCGCCGTTTTGGTCAGGCTGGTCTCAAACTCCTGAACTCAGGTGATCCACCCGCCTCGGCCTCCCAAAGTGCTGAGATTATAGGCCTGAGCCACGGCGCCTGGCCGTTAAATGGTTTTTATAATGTACTCCTTACAAGTGTGGAAGCTGAGGCTCAGTGAGGAAGAAGTTCCTCCTAGGTCAAGAAGGACAGAGTTTGGACTAGAACTCAGGTGTTTCAACTTTAGGTCCAGTGGCTTTTCCATTGTAACTTCCTATAATCTGACTCCTAAGATTGTCTGGAATGGTTTGCCCAAAAATAGTAGTCTTCTGGCTATTTTATTATCTGCAATGGTAATTCTCCCATCCAAGATAGTTTATTATGAAATTGAAGGGGAGGGTATTATCAGTTGTTCAAAAAGTTTGCCCTATGGGTCCCACTAAGGACCTATAACATGGCCTCTGTCTCACAGTGAGGTTCTGACTATACTAGGTTAGAGCTGCCTAAATACCCACTGCTTTTTGGAAAAGAAAGTCCACTTTTAATTAGGCACTTCAATGCAAGGTATGTATAAGTGAAAACCACAGAAAATCCTGTAGCCACAGGGCTGATAATCAGCCAGTGTGTACATATATGGCCTCACCAATTATTTTATTTTATTTTTTTTTTTTAATTTATTTATTATTATTATACTGTAAGTTGTAGGGTACATGTGCATAACGTGCAGGTTTGTTACATATGTATACTTGTGCCTTGTTGGTGTGCTGCACCCATCAACTCGTCATTTACATCAGGTATAACTCCCAATGCAATCCCTCCCCCCGCCCCCCTCCCCATGATAGGCCCCGGTGTGTGATGTTCCCCTTCCCGAGTCCAAGTGATCTCATTGTTCAGTTCCCACCTATGAGTGAGAACATGCGGTGTTTGGTTTTCTGTTCTTGTGATAGTTTGCTAAGAATGATGGATTCCAGCTGCATCCATGTCCCTACAAAGGACACAAACTCATCCTTTTTTATGGCTGCATAGTATTCCATGGTGTATATATGCCACATTTTCTTAATCCAATCTGTCACTGATGGACATTTGGGTTGATTCCAAGTCTTTGCTATTGTGAATAGTGCTGCAATAAACATACGTGTGCATGTGTCTTTATAGCAGCATAATTTATAATCCTTTGGGTATATACCCAGTAATGGGATGGCTGGGTCATATGGTACATCTAGTTCTAGATCCTTGAGGAATCGCCATACTGTTTTCCATAATGGTTGAACTAGTTTACAATCCCACCAACAGTGTAAAAGTGTTCCTATTTCTCCACATCCTCTCCAGCACCTGTTGTTTCCTGACTTTTTAATGATCGCCATTCTAACTGGTGTGAGATGGTATCTCATTGTGGTTTTGATTTGCATTTCTCTGATGGCCAGTGATGATGAGCATTTTTTCATGTGTCTGTTGGCTGTATGAATGTCTTCTTTTGAGAAAAATAATAAGAGCTATTTATGACAAACCCACAGCCAATATCATACTGAATGGGCAAAAACTGGAAAAATTCCCTTTGAAAACTGGCACAAGACAGGGATGCCCTCTCTCACCACTCCTATTCAACATAGTGTTGGAAGTTCTGGCTAGGGCAATCAGGCAAGAGAAAGAAATCAAGGGTATTCAGTTAGGAAAAGAAGAAGTCAAATTGTCCCTCTTTGCAGATGACATGATTGTATATTTAGAAAACCCCATTGTCTCAGCCCAAAATCTCCTTAAGCTGATAAGCAACTTCAGCAAAGTCTCAGGATACAAAATTAATGTGCAAAAATCACAAGCATTCTTATACACTAGTAACAGACAAACAGAGAGCCAAATCATGAATGAACTTCCATTCACAATTGCTTCAAAGAGAATCAAATACCTAGGAATCCAACTTACAAGGGATGTAAAGGACCTCTTCAAGGAGAACTACAAACCACTGCTCAGTGAAATTAAAGAGGACACAAACAAATGGAAGAACATACCATGCTCATGGATAGGAAGAATCAATATCGTGAAAATGGCCATACTGCCCAAGGTAATTTATAGATTCAATGCCATCCCCATCAAGCTACCAATGAGTTTCTTCACAGAATTGGAAAAAACTGCTTTAAAGTTCATATGGAACCAAAAAAGAGCCCGCATCTCCAAGACAATCCTAAGGCCTCACCAATTATTTCCAGCTGGTATCCAGGCTGATGGGTTGATGACCGTACCTTACTGGGTATTAAAAGTTTGAAAATATCATGTCTGCAAGTACATGTTTATTAAATAAAGAAAACAGAATTATCTTTACCTGATTCCTCAGTTTCTTTTGTTTCTGTCGTTTCTTCTATTTCATCATCAGACATTTCCATTTCTTCTTCTCGCCTGATTCCCATTAATTCATCATTATGAATGTTGCGAATTTCCTAAGGTTAAAAGGTATACTTTTTAGGTAGGAATTCCTTGAAAATGTTGAGGAAATGAACAGAGTTAAGCATAAGATAAAGCAGCATTTTTTTTGACATATTAGGAAAAAAATCCTCCAAATACTCTTAAGGTAAAGAGGCATGTTGAAAGTAAAACAGTATCAGACAAAGCAGACTTGGTTACGCTCTGTCTTGCATTAGGCTTTCTTTCCAGACCCAGGGCTCCAGGAGTCTATGATTCGTATATTCCTATCATATTAGAAAGTACTTTTGGCCATGAAAGACATTTTACCTCTTACATGGATTTGTGGACTTTCCCTTAAGGGTTCTGCCATTTTCACCTCCCCATGTTGGACCCTTTAATTTTGCTGCTTGCCATCCTCTTGTCTGTCCTTTTATAGTTTTACTCAACATAACTCTTAATTGAGTTTTTGTAGTTTTAGAAGTTACAGCAAAGATGAGCTTTCAGGAGTAATATTCTACCAGAGCAACCTTCCCATGGATAATAACTATAAACTTTGGACAAAACACAAAATAAAACCTATAACTACTTGATGACATTGGAGAGTGAACAAAAGCAGACACATTCTGAAGAGAAGCTGATACTTGGAAGAAAGGAATAGCATAGGGTGAGTCTCTCAGGTTTTAAAGGGCAATTTAGTCTGAGGGTAGACCAGAGTTAGCACCTCATAAGATGGCTAAATTTCTAATAGAAAGCCCATAGTCTTTATGGCCTAAAGAACTCAAGGAGAGTTCAGGGCAGTTATAGCCACTGGAAAGCAAGAAGGGAATCCCAGAAAGGAGACAATAGAGGCAGGGGGAAAGAACTTTAAATTCTGTATATAAGATCTGCTCAAATGTCTGCATGATACCTGAGCCAAGAAAGCATAAGGAAGATTCCCAACAGCACAGCTAAGGCTAAAAGAACTGAAATGACAACTGAGCTGCCATCCAAGAGATAGAATTCCCAGCTTGAATCCAACCAAGTAAATTGACCATTAAAACAAACAAAAACAAAGTCAACATTCTTTGAAAGAACACAGTGTGATCCAGAGTCTTCACAACATAATATCTGTCATATCTAGGAAAAAGCCCAAAATTACTTGACATAGAAAACTAGGAAGAGATGGCCCACTTCCGAAAGAAAGGACAATTAACAGAGACCAACACTGAAATCACCTAGATGTGGTAATTTAGCAGACAAGAAACTAAGGCAGTTATTAATATAACTGTGCTCATGATGTAAAGAAAATATGTTTATAATGAATGAAAAGATAGAAAATCTCAGCAGAGGAATAGAAACATTTAAAAGGAGCCAAGAGTTCTTTTGTCTGAAAATAAAAAGAACCAAGGATTCTTTTGCCTGGAAATAAAAAGAACCAAGGATTCTTTAAAAAAATGTATATTCCTCTGCTGAGACTTCCTATCTTTACATTCATTATGAGCATATTTCTTTTACATCACTGAGAATAGTTGTAATAGCTGCTTTATAATCTTGTCTGATAACTACCACATCTGGGTGATTCTACAGCTAGAAAATGATATCTGAAATAAAAATTACCACATGAGCCTAAAAGTAGAATAGAGATGACAGAATAATGAGAGAACTTAAAGAGAGAGCACAACAAATATATCCAATCTGAAGAACACAGAGAAAGATAACTATTTTTAAAAAACAGAGCCTTGGGACCTTGTGAGATTACAAAGATCTAAGATACATGTAAATAAAATTGCAGAAAAAGAGGAGAAAGAAAATAATTTTAAAAGATTTGAAGAAATAAGGGTTGGCAATTTCTGAAATTTGATGAAAGACATTAATCTACATATTCAAAGAGCTCAGTGAACCCCAAGCAGGATATGTGTGAAAAAAGTATATCATATTAAAACAGCAGAAAGCTAAAGATAAAGATAAACTCTGGAAAGCAGCCAGAGAAAAGCAATGCATTATACAGAGGGGAACAACAATTTGAATACTTTGACTTCCTTCAGAAACAATTTAAGGCCAGAAGTCAGTGAAATAATATCTTTAAAGTTCATGAAGAAATACAAATATCCATTTATTCAGAATTCTGTATTCAGAGACAAATTCTCTCAAGAACAAAGCTGAGGTATACTTTCAGACAAAATTAAATGCAAGAATTCATCACCAACAGATTTGCGCTATAGAAATATGCTATAGAAAATGCTGAAGAAAGTTCTTTAGGCTGAAGGGAAGTGCTAACGGATATAAACACAGACCTTCAGGAAGGCATGAAAAACACTGAAAATGATCAAGATTCCATGAGAAAAGTCACTTTAAAAAGGTAAACACAACAACTGTGCATTTTGAAGCAGCTTGCAATCATTTAGAGGCCAACTAATGCCTGTCAGAGGCTCCTCAGCACTGAACTGAGAATTCCTTGCTTGGATTAGCCTGTACTGGGCTGTACACAGGAAATATCCGAAGTTGTCTGTGAAAATTGCCTCCATTTAGGGGAATTATATATATTTCAAATGGATTTTAAAATAATTAATGGTGTAGTTAGTCACTATCCCAACCAACATCCTCCTTTTTATTCCTTTTATCAGGAAAAATAATGATTTCTATCTCAAGTTAAGTTTTTACTAAAAATAAATAAAAAACTCTTTTTAAAAAAAGTGAGCTATTTAGTATCATCACTGATAGTTAAGAATAGAAAAAGAAGATGCTAACATAGACTCTCCCATGTGCTTCAGGGGCATTACCTAAAATAGAATAAAATAATGACTTGCTTGAGAAAAATGAACTTTAAGGGGCTATGTCAAGAGAGAGATTTGCTATGTCTTATTCAAACTTATTACACAGAGAACGATAAAGGAATTTCTCATTTCTGAGAATTCATTCTATCTCAGGAGTCTGATTTTCAGTTATCATCAAAGAGCTGTTACTGGAAAGGTGATTATAATGAAGTTTGACATTGGCAAATTCGAATATTGTACAACTTACTGCATTAGGAAAAGTCATGACTTTCTAGTTACCTAACAAAAATGTAGACTGTTGGAGAGTATAAGCAGAGACCAACTCTTGATTCAAAAACACGTCACATAACCCTGAGAAAGTTACTGTGTTTCTCAGAAGAGTAAAATGTGTTCCTTCTAGGGAAATGTCCCAGGGCAGGAATATCTGAGAGCTAAAGCTAAGGCATGTCCTCTAGGTTTTCAGCATCCACAAAACATCTCTCTTCTTCCAGCTGGACAAACAAGTGTAATCTCTTATTAGAAACATAAAAAGTTTAAAAATTACGTGATACAGTTTATCTAGAAGTCTTTCACATCTTCAAAAATCTCTGGAAATATAACAGACCTATGAACAAATTTTACTTAAATGTTTCAAAGTACTTCAGGAATAAAAATCACCAGTTGCTTTAACTGATAATAAAATAAGGGTAAGAAAAACTAAGAGGTATGTTTTCCTAAGTTGTTCAGTCAGGCAGGCAAACTGGCTGAGCTCAGAACCACCTTCCCACTAGACAATCCTTTCTAGCTACAAAGAAGCTCAGTATTATATCATTATTCTTCTATAAATACCTAATACTATATCACATGAATGGGATAAAAGGTAAAGAGAACAGTAGAGGTTATGGGGTACTATACTAAAGTAAGCTTATGGGGAACATTTAGTAAGCGACAGTACTCCCAAAAATAAGGAGTGAGGTTTTAATTCTTCGAAAATCTTTCCCTTAAAGCACTTGACGTCTGAGCTACTTGTCTTCTGTATTCTCTGGTTGGATCAGAAAAGCTCTACTTTGGGAAGGAAATCCTAACAAATACCTTCAGAGTGAAGGGCTAAAAAGTGACATGAACATGAGGAAGGCATTCTACCTAGTTTGGACATAGGTGCAGGCAGGGGAAAAACTCTGACCACTGAAGAGCAGACAGCAAAGGAAATAGCTGTCTCCCGGATTTGCCCCATTTCCCATCCCGGCATTTTGAATCCAGTGCTGAAACCAAAAGAATGGCAATGGCATGAAACATTTTTCAGCAATTTGCATTTGTAAATCTCTACCTGAAATTGACTCGGTCACATCACTGATAGACTACAACAAAAAAGGTAAGATAGTCCTCCTAAAGTTTTTATACCATTCTCCTGCCCACAGTAGATTTGTGATATTTTTCATTTCAACAGTGAACTGTTAGTGATTTCTGGAAACACATTATAATGACTGAGTCTGATCTAACAATAACTTTTTCTGAAGCTTAGAAATTCACACACTACTCTATAATGGGGGACAATGTACTTTCATGTGGAATAAAACTGAAATCTGAGACAGGAAAATGCATGAAAAGAACCACTTCTGTACCAGCTGACATTTTTGATTTATCATAAAGTAAGCAAATCATAAATCATTACACATTAATTAACTATAGTTTCACAAAAATTTATGTGGATTTAAATTAATCTTATTCATGTTTTATGATAGGAACATGATCACTAGAAAAATCAGTTTCTTATTAAATGTATAACAAAATTCTACTTAGCCAGAGTTTCTTTTATTTTTTTAACAGGGTCTTGCTCTGTTGCCCAGGCTGGAGTGCAGTGGTGTTCACTACAGACTCAACCTCCTGAGTTCAAGTGATCCTCCCACCTCAGCCTCTCAAGTAGCTGGGAACACAGGCATGGGCCACCACACCCAGCTAAGTTTTGTATTTTTTGTAGAGATGGGGTTTTACCATGTTGCCCAAGCTGGTCTCGAACTCCTGAGCTCAAGCAATCTGCCTGTGTCAGCCTCCCAAAGTACTGGGATTACAGGCATGAGCCACCATGCCCAGCCTAAGACTTTCAACATTAAGAGGAAGATTGGTGAAGAAGGGATCAGACAAGGGAATGGAAAGAAGCAGAGGACAGGGAGATAGCTTCTACACTTATGTAGAAATTTGATTCTGAGATATCATTTAATATAATGAAGCAAAGTACAAACTCAGGTTCTTAATTAATGTCTATTGCACGATACATAGTAGAAATATAAATTAGGTTGATCCAAATTGTGTTAGTATGTTTTTTGAGGGCTGAAGGCCAATAGCTGGTGTTAGTGCAGATGGGTCCTAAACCAAGGGTATGTGGATTATTTGAATATCTATCTGCAAACAGTTCTTCAGAGTTTGGAATGGTAGGCCTGTAATTCTATAAAGAAAGTCATTTTAGCAATCACAGTATTTCATTCTACAAGAATACTAGTAATCATCAAGTCCCTTTTCCTCTAGCCCAGTGGTGTAAAACTGCATCTAAGGAAGATGTAAGAGGGCATCTCCTAGGGCTTACTGTTATGGCTCCAGTTTTTACACATTATCAAAGCTTTAGCTTCTAATCTAGGCCAGCTAGAGGGAAACACATAGGTTTTAAGTGATTCTGTAGAAAAAGAGTTCCCACAACACATAGAACTGCCAGTAAAGTCACTATAGACACCAAATTTTAGTAAGCGGAGGGACTTCATTCAGCCTTCTCCTAATACCCTTTTCAGTTGTATTAGCAGGGACCTCACACACAAATAAATCAGGAACATAAAGCAATGAAAAAGACTCAGTAGCAAACTAGTCTGCTTGACATACACTACCAAAGTCAGTGTCTAAGCTCCCCAAAGGTGGAAACTTTTCCTTAATACGCTACATCCTTTCTCTCAGCAGAGTAAGACCGTGTTGGCTGCTGGTAGAAGGATGACAATGAGACAAGGAACAGGTACTTTGTGACATGAGGAGGTCATTGGCTGACTTGTTCTCAGACGCAACCGGTAAAAGGCTTGAACGTCAGAAACTTTCACTTTGATGAAACCCTTGGCTTATGAGTTCTATGTAGCTTGGATGCCTAGGTCAAAAATAAGCCAGCCTAGTTGATTAAGTTTTTGAGATGTTCTGATTTTCAAGGGGTGTTAAGAGGCAGCCACAATTTAAGAAGATGGTTTATTTCCCACAGGATACCTGCTTTCAGTCCTCACAGTTGCCTGCTATCAAGTAAAAGTTTGCAGAGGTTAAAAAAAAAAAAAACAAGGACAAAAATAAAAACAAAAACAAACTCTGACTTAAAGAGGCACCAATATAAAGTGAAAGAGATCTTTTAGGCTTAGGGAATGCAATACCAGAGAAAGGTTATGAGCTATGTCCCACTTTCAGCTGTTGTAGTATTGAACAAAATTTGAGATATTCAAGGTGGACCTTAATTTAATTCAATCAAACAATCAGGAAGGAGGTTTTGGGGTTTCTACAGTCTACAAGGCACAACATGAAACATGTAGCTCCTGGAAAGTCATGCTGGTCATGTACTTTATCATCGCCACTCTGCCAAGGAAGTTCTGTTACAATATTGGGTAATAGGGTGCAAATATCTCAGTTCTCTATAGGTCCTAAGGAGTGTCCAGCTCACTGGTACAGCTATCTCTACTGTGAGTCTAATTAAACTCAAGTATATATCCACTAAATAAGTAGGCTTGAAATATTAATGGCAAAAACTACAATTACTTTTGTATCAATCTAATAACTACACAGACCCTTGATGAATATGATTGATGGGTAATATTTTATGGCCACATAGTTTACAAAAGTGTTGTGACGGCCGGGCATGGTGGCTCACGCCTGTAATCCTAGCACTTTGGGAGGCCGAGGTGGGCAGATTGCCTGAGCTCAGGAGTTCGAGAACAGCCTTGGCAACATGGTGAAACCCCATCTCTACTAAAATACAAAAGATTAGCCGGGCGTGGCGGCGTGTGTCTGTAGTCTCAGCTACTCGGGAGGCTGAGGCAGAAGAATTGCTTGAACCCGAGAGGCGGAAGTTGCAGTGAGCTGAGATCGCGCCACTGCACTCCAGCCTGGGTGACAGGGCGAGACTCCGTCTCCAAAAAAAAAAAAGGTGTTGTTGTGACCTAGGCAAATCAGCATTCCAACCAGAGGCTTCCTTCCTCCTGCAAAAAGGCAACGTTGTACTGTCAAGGCTTTCTTTAAAGGGTGGGGCCATTCAGCCAACTTCTTCTAACCCAAAGAGAAGTTAGAAGTATATGTGTATCAAAGGGAAGGTAGAAACTTAATGCCTATTCTGCTTTTCTACAATCATAAGACTTATTGAGCATTTTTCTCTCAACTTTTATTCTTCTGAAGACTGGATATTTTAAATTTAGCGTGTGAAACTCCCCTTCTCCTCTTGATCACTTTCATTACCCTTCTACCTCCCTGAGGGCAAAGATCCTTTCATTCTATGTTGCCTGTCATAGTGCTTGAGATGGAGAAAGTGATCAGTAAACATTTGAATCACAAAGTTGAATTTTGTTTGTTGAAGGTGAACAACAGAAGGCAGCCCTAGGATTCTAAAACCACTTTGTGCTACAGTAAGATAATTGTTTTCTTTATTCCCCTAATTCTTTAAAAAACAAGTAAAAATGCTATTGGCTTTTTATGACTCCACCCACCCACTGGATGGATGTCTTCAAGGATTTCTTTCTAGTGACTCCCAGATCCCTTTGCTGTGCCAGAATTGATGGCTCAGATACTATCAGTTTATAAACAGGATTTGGCTTATTTTTTCCTAAATGCTTTTCATGGTTTTCAAATTTTTCTCACACAAACATATCTCATATATTCTAGTGAAGGACAGAGAGAAATTACTATCTTTATTTTATAGGTTAAGAAACAAAAGAGCCACAAAGGTTAAATGACTAGCTCAAGACCACAAAGCATTTTGCACCAGAGCTCACAGTGAGGAGAATAATTTCTAGTCCATTTGCTAGCTTTGTAATTTTGTGTAAATTACTTAACATTTTTATGTTTCAGTTTTCCTGCAGGTAAAACATGAATTCTATACCTACTCACTATCCCTTATGAAGTTGTTAATAAAAACTGAAGTAATACTATTTCTATTTTTCAAACTGTTTACACATTTCCTAACTCATCTAATCGTATAAGACTGGTTTCATTATTGTCTCGAATTTACAGGTGAAGAAACAGAGACTGAGAAAGGCTGAATAACTTGCTCAGTCACACAGCGCTAACATGTCAGAGCTGAGATTTGAATTCATGTCTGGCTCTTAGTTCAATACATTTTTCACTCCACCTTGTCTATTGTGAGGCTCACACAGGTGAGATAACCAATGTGAAAGCACTTTATAAATGTAAATATCTTGTAAATGCTATTTAAAAGTTAAGGAATATGACAATTTCCATTGATAGATATAATGGGACTGCTACCAGGCTGGCAAAGAGGACCAGAAATGTAGTTGAAAAAGCTGCTGCATATATAAATTGAAAATATTAGGGCTTGGTAAGGAAGTTGCCCATAGGAATAGGGACTTGAGGCATATGTAACAGGATTTGCAATGGCAGATCAGTGAAATCTCCCATCTCAGTTTTTAATCTTTGATTCAGAATAGCAACTTAGGCTGGGCGCGGTGGCTCAAGCCTGTAATCCCAGCACTTTGGGAGGCTGAGACGGGCGGATCACGAGGTCAGGAGATCGAGACCATCCTGGCTAACACAGTGAAACTCTGTCTCTACTAAAAAATACAAAAAACTAGCCGGGTGAGGTGGCGGGCACCTGTAGTCCCAGCTACTCGGGAGGCTGAGGCAGGAGAATGGCATAAACCCGGGAGGCGGAGCTTGCAGTGAGCTGAGATCCGGCCACTGCACTCCAGCCTGGGCGACAGAGCGAGACTCTATCTCAAAAAAAAAAAAAAAAAAAAAAAAAAAGAATAGCAACCTAATCACATCACATTTATTCTATTGTTATGCTAAAAATGTCACTTGAGTATAAGCAGAGAGGTGTGTGCCAACCTTAACCTAAGATCAGAGTCCTGTTACCTTTAAAGCTTCCACCTATAAAGATGACTAAATGAGTTTGATAAAAGAAGCTCAGAAATTTCAAAGATCCAATGTAACACCAGGCAGCTTCCATCCTTCACTGTCAAGACACTCTAAAAAATGTAAGACAGCCCTAATATTACTAACACCAGAAGCGCAGGTCAGTAATTACTGTTGTACCCAAGACTAGCTCGCTTAGAGAAGTAAACTTATAATTATCCCAGCTACATTTTCACTGCTAAGGTTTCCAACCAGCAGAATGCATTCACCACAGCACATGCACATTTATTACCCTTTTGACAGCAGGTGGTCTGGACACAGTGACAGGCTATAGAACATGTCTTAGTGTTTCATTAGGGCCTTGTTGTGACCATGGGAGCTTGGCACTATTTAATTCTGGCTAAACTCCAAATCAATAACTTGTTAAAGAAAGAAACTGTCCCCCTGAGGGGCTACCAGAATAAAAAGTTACCAACCTCAGCTTGTTTGCACCACACGCTGATGTTCTTCCGCTGGGCTTTTGTGAAGTGGTCCCATGCCTTCTGCTTGGAGGCAGAATGGTACACAGCCACTATCTGCTCAACTGCAGCATCAAATCAGCAGTTGGATCAGGCCAGGGTATCATCCAGGGATGGAAAAAGAGAGGAGAAAAGAAATGAAATAAAAGAGAAGCATCAGGCTTGTTGTATCTTCTCGTTATGACACTATACTAAGCTGTGGTTGTGCTTGGAAAAGGCTATGTGTGTTGGGGTACTTTGATTTTAAAGGGGACGCAAAGGAAAAGACATCAACATACAGAAAGGCAAAAGGGAACACCAGAGGCTTGGGGTAAAATGGTAACAACTAGAGTTTTAATACAGGCAGTGTGAATTCATGGAGGCAGGAGAGGAAGAGTCACAGCAAATGCACTTTAATTTAGTACTTGTCTTTAGTTTAGTACTAGTGACTCCACACAGCATGGAAGAAAATGGCAAACCGTACCAGAAACATTCTACCCCTGGCTCCTTTCATAGCGCTCTGACACACACTTGGATGCTTTGCTTCAACAGAATTCATGCTTTTACTATTCTGAGGTATGTTTAACTAGAAGCATCAAATCAAAACCTAAGATGGAGTGGATCTTTTTTAAGTCTACCGAGATAGACTCGTTGACTGGAGAAATACAAATTTTAGGGAAGGATACTGTGTAAGTGTGGTCCTGGAGAGTATTTTTCAAGGTCTCTTAAAATGTCAAACGGGAAAATGTGTGCAGATGTTCTTGGACTTTATCCTAATCACAGTTCAAGAGAGGGGAAGCTTAGACATGACTCTTTTGGGAAAAGAAAAGCAGGACAAGAGCCCCTTTCTGGTTGGGTGTTCACAGCAAGAAAATCCAGAGGTATTATTTTTTTCTCTTTACACCCCTGTTTGCACCCTGTCTTCTAATGACTTAAGGATTTATATTCCCATGATGTGTGCTGCTCTCTCTTTTAAAAAATTTATTCTCAAGTCCTGAAGACATGTGCTTTTGCCTCCTGGATTTTATGCTCATATATACTTTCAAAATACAAGCGGCAAATGGAACAATTCCCCCTTAATCACAATTATGTATGAGTCAAGTACAGGGAAGTCAAGTTTGGAAAGAGTGGACTATAATTGTTTAAAAGCAAAATCATAAAACTGTACCCTTACTCTTAAGGTGAATACTCTTTCTTACTGAAAAAATAAGAGCGTATAATTTTATAATGCGGTAAACAAAAAATTACTTGATAATTTATCTGATCTGGCTCATTTCAGAGACCTTAGATAGGTTTGAAGCAGAACTTCTTTTTGAAAATGGCCATTTTGGTAGTTTCTCACCTTGTCCCAGTGTCTATGACATCCAGCAAAGGTAGCAGAAGAAAGTAAACTAAATCAAAAATGTAGAAGTAGAAAATTTGAGTTTTATCCAATCACCTTGGGAAATATAATTACATTGATCTTTGAAATGGAGTTTCTAGAAGGCATATTACATGATGATAATTATGCAAATCTGAAGAAAAGCAGCTTTAAAATGTTGATGCTACATTGTAACTTTAGCAATAAAATACCCAGTCCTCTACTGAGGCCCAGGGCTGTAGAAGTACAGGATGTGGCTTAAGGATCACTGTTTCTAAGGAGTTGAAGTAGATATACCAGAGAAAATGAAGCTAGCAGGTGCCCACATGTCTCCTGTGAAACTGGAGCATGGGCATTTGGCAATACAAGGAGAGCACAAGGCAGTGAAAAAGGGAGCCTTGAGCCTTAACACAGGATGGCTCTGGAGACCTGGGCTTCCATAGAGAGCAAGTAACTAAGTGAAGTGACTTATCCTCATTCCAGCAGAACTCTAAGTTCCACTCACATTGAATGAGAATTCCAGAAAGGGCCTGCTTGAACTTCTCCTTTGCTTCTTCCATATCTTTCTCATGGGCAGCTTTCTCGTTCACCAGGCGGCGGACATGGCTGTTGGCTGACTGGATCATGGAGTAGAAGTTGTTGGCGCTACGACGGTTGACCTCTCCTCGCTCTATCCAAGTGAGCAAGGTCTGTACAGCTTCTGAGAATTTGGAATCATCTGAAAAAAAATGTATTTTTATAACTAACAAAGGTAACCACATTTTGATCTATTTTCCCAACATGCTGGCAAAGAGGGCATCATGGTTTTTGGCAGTGGTGGGTAAATGAATTGATGAGGATGAGGAGCAACACATACACACACGTGCACACACAGGCAGTAGGCAGGCAGACAAACAGGAAGAATGGAAGGATCAATGCAGTCAGATTGGTTGTGGTCTATGATGAATTTTCAGAAAGAGAAATGTTTCCTTGAAAAAAGTTTTCTGCACTGATATATAGCTTTCATGTATTACAAATCTCTTACCCTCTCTGACTGTGTGTGTGTGTGTGTGTGTGTGTGTGTGAGAGAGAGAGAGAGAGAGAGAGAGAGAGAGAGAGAGAGAGAGAAGGGGGGCAGGGGGCAGAGGGGAGAGAGAGAGAGAAAAAAAACATGAATTAGTGAGGGAACTTCAGAATTCTATAGTCCTGTGTTTTAATGAGGAAAAGCAAAGTTGAATCCTGAGTTTAACTCGAATTTGACAGTAACTTTACCTTGGATCCATGGAATTACAGTGTTGGGAGGAGCCTCAGGGAAGAGTTAAGTGGGTCATTCTTTAGACACAAACATGTACATCTTCAACCTTTTATAGTATCACTCCTGTGTTCAATCCACAGCCCCAGGCCTTCCACTTAGTCCCAGTCACAATTTATTTTGATGCAATTTATTTTATTTCTATATTTCTCCATATCCTTTTTTCTCTTGCCTGAAGAACCCTCCATGTAGATTTCTGCAGCTAGTTAGGAGTTATTCTGTGATTAGTTAAGATAGTTAAGAGCACAGCTCTTCCAAAGCTTCTGGTTCAGCTCCCCAAGATAGCCACTTACGCATTCTGTTCTTAAAGGCTCCAGAGAGGGAGAGCCCATTTGGATCTATTCAAGGGCTTCACATCCTTCTCTGGCTAGAAACCCTTATGTCAAATGGAAATTTCTTTCACTGCAATTTGAACTTCCTGCCTCTTGCCCCTTTTTCAGTGCAGACATATAACAAGCAGTCAGCCTCCCCTTATAGCAGCTTTTCACTTTATTACTTATAGACTTTATGTTGATGCTCAGTTTTTGCTTCTCTTGAGGGTCACACACCCATTAAATTCATTTTTTTTTTAAACTTAAACTGATTTGTTTGGTGTTGTGCAAATAGGCAAGTCTTGGACCTGGCATCTTACCAATGCTTTCAGCCTTTTCAGTTTTTCAAAATGTACCATTATTTCTGTGCCTCTATTCTGGACTCTAGATTTTCTGCTTTTCCCTTAAAGAAAGTCAAAACCAATTTCTTACATGTGTGAATCCCTTAGGCTATGAGGTACAAACATGTCTGGTGAAGGAAACCTATTTGGAAAGTAGGATTAGCAGTATCTTGCTGAGCTGAGAGCACAAGAAGAAGGGAAAATTCATACCATTAGAGCTGGATTGGTGTTACCAATAAGATCAATGGGACACCAGCATTCATCCAATAAAATCATCTATACTCAGAAAATGAGAAAGACTGGATTTGAGCTACTAAGACAGGAGACCAGGCAGAGCAATTAATGTTAAATTAACAAAATGGCTGAGAGTCAAACAAGGGGAACAAGAATCAAAACTAATGGGAAAGCAGTCTGATTAAGCAATGTCTACATGTCTCCAGAGTCACTGTTTTAAATAAATTGGTCTTTTAAAGTGATTTAAAAGTCTTTACTTTTTAGTTGGTGGTGGCTAAGTCTTTGAGTAATCTAAGAAGAATGTACAGCATGACTACTTTCTGGACCTTAATTTTCTCGTCTTTAAAATGAGAATTTTACCAGAGTTTTTCAGGAACACATCAAATCCTATCATCCAGATTCACTCATTTGACTTGGAATTAAAACCTAACTTGTATCCACTATAAAAGAGGGCTCTTACAGGTTCCAAGTCACATAGATCATGCCTAAAATTCTCTGAAGTGGAAAAGTGAGGAAAACTTGTTTATTTCTAGCCACCTGATGTCTGAAGAGAAAAATGCCATCCCTTGAGACAATGAAGGAGCAGAGACACAGGTAGTAGGGATACATTTTCTGGTTCTTGAGTTACTAGGTACACCCCTCTATCTGCAAGTCTTCAACACAAGAAATGCTTAGAATCCAGTAGTAGGAAACTCAAAGGGCAACTGTCAACAACGCAATTATATTTATTACACTTCTCTAAAGGAAAGAGTTCTTTTAATCATGAAGCTTGAGTGCCTTTGATACCTTTTAATTTTTCAGCAACAATGCTGCATTCGTGATCTGAATAGTGGACCACTGGGGGTGGAGATGGTGGACGCAATCTTTCTTCTTCCATTCTTCTACGATGGCGCTCCTCTCTGGCTAGCATACGCTGTTTACACTCCCACTCATACAGGTCATCTCGAGCCTGTGCGAAATCAACGTGGAGTCTGCCTGTGTCCTTCTTGTCAGTACTAGAGCCCAGGCGAATGCGGTAACCTAAGTTCACAGGAGGGTGAAAGGGAGAGGAGAGAGGGAGAGCGGGGGGGTGGCGGGGTTGGGGGAGGGGGAGAGAGAGAGAGAGACATGAAAGACTATAAATACTTTTCCAAGTTCAGTGTTTCAGATGTCACTGCAGCAGTTCCAAGTGACCACACAACTCCAAATTCTCTCCGATGCTTAGCACGTAAATCATCAAAAGACTTAAATTATCTCTGATAATAGGTCACATTCTATGGGTTGGGTTAGTCTTGTTCTTAAGAGTTCAATTCCTCCATCTAATACCTTACCTCTGGCTGAGGTTGACTCCGTGGGTAATAATATCAAGCATGATCCTTATATGGTACTAAGGGCTGGGAAGAATGGAAAAGATGGCCTCAAACGAACTTGTCTTTAAATAAATTCAAGAGTGTCCATTATACTATCACAAAGATTTTGGTAAAACTGAAATGCATTAACTTGGCATTTTAATCCCTAAAATTGTTTCCTAGAAGCATTTGTCAACTGTGAACCATTTTTTTTTTCTGACAAAAAAAAAAAAAAAAAAAATGATGGAGAGTGGTGTGTGACCCACGTGACATATAATTTGGGATCCTTAAAAAAGAGATGTAGTGTGATTATAATATAGTAGTATAGGACTGGGATTCAGAAAACCAGTATTCAACTCCCTACCTCCTCTTTTTGTGCCAGCTATACTTACCCAAGTCATGTCTCTTAACAAAAAGTGGGGAAAAAACTAAGTACTTTTTAAGTTTCAAGAGCTCAGCTAGATACTTCCATAGGAATTTATCTCATTTCATTCTCAGCACAAGCTTGCAGGGTAAACATTATACCAAACAGAAAACTGAGCATCAAAAGAGGTTAGGGAGGTTAAGTGGCTTGCTCTGGGTCAGACAATTAGCAAACTGTAGAGCTGGCTCTTGAATCTAGGACGTTAGACTCTGTGCTTTCCTCCATTCTAACCTGCCTCTCAAGAATAATACCCAACACAGACTTTTGCTTCTGGCTAAGATAGAGTAACAGGGGATAGATTTGCCCTCCTACCTTAAACAACTAAAAATATGAATAAAATATATGAAATAATGCTTTTAAAGATACTATACATAAGACAATGAAGACAGGGATCACAGAGAGACAAGAACCAAATGAAGTGATCCCTATGACTGCCCCGGTTTATTTCCTGGAGAGTTTCTGGGCCTCAGCACAGGGAAGGGAACTCAGGCAGGGCATGATGGTGTTCCCAAGTTGAGGAGACTGAACTGGGAGTCTAGGGAGAATATGGAAATAGAGTTCATAAGGCAGAGTACCAGAAAGAAGAAAGCTGCACAGAGAAAGAGCTTCAGAGATATGCAGAGGGTCCTCCACTATTATTTAGCTGAGTACTAATGTCTATATGTGTGGGAAACTACCTGAGCATTAGAGGTAACAATCCCTGAAAAGCTCCCATAGGGTTGGGAATAGCTCCTTTTCCTACCAACCAGAGCAGAAAAACTCACACTTCTGGTACTGGGTGATCGGAAGGGTTCTGCCTTAATAGTGGAGAAAAATTAGCCCTAAACTGCTCTGGTCTTGCTGAACAAAACTTAAGAAGCAAGACCTAAAAGAACCAAAATTTTCTCAAGTTACTTAACTGCAATTAGAACAAAACTCAAGACTATTTATAGAAATAAAAATATCTGTCACCAGATAAGGTAAACTTTAATAAAAAATTACTTGATATGCAAAGATTCAGGAAATATGACCCATAATAAAGATTTTAAAAAATCAGCCAATCCAAACAGACCCAGAAGTGATGCAGATAATTTAATTAGTAGATAGGATATAAAAACAACGATGAAAATTTGATTTCACATGCTCAAGAAGCTAGAGAAAAGACTGGCCATATTAAGGAGAAACATGAAAGATACAAAAAGAGCCACAATCAAACATCTACAGGCTTAAGCTACAATGTCTAAGTTGAAAAAAACATCACCGGACAGGACTGATGGCAAATTAGATGCTGCATAAGAAAAAAATTAATGAACCTGGGGGCTCCCAGCACCTGAGCCTTCTGCCTGCCCCCACCTGAGAGTTCTACTGGTGACTGGGGACCAGCCTGCCCTCCTTATCGCAGCCACCACCTGAACCCTGGGAGCCTGAGAATAAGCCTGCTGGCCTGGTCCTGGTGGAGTCCCTCCAGGACCCCCACACACCATCCAGTGGGCCACTTAGGGGCCTGGGAATTGGGGGACTGCTTAGTTCAGTCCATCACTGCTGGCACCTGATCACTTGCCCCAAGGCCTGAGGTTGGACCCAATCAGCTGGCACCCCCACAGTTGCCACCCACTCTCTGATGCTGAAAGGCAGAGCCCGCCCCCCTGTCTACACAAAGCTGTGTCAGAGAATAGGTGAGCCACAAAGCTGGCTGTACTGGGCTGAGGGAAGAGCTTCCTCCCCAAAGTCACTCCTCTCAGCTACATGGTAGCCTGGAGATAGATGGACAGTGTATAAACTGAGTCAGGAGCCCCAGGAGACGGTTGTGACAGAGAAACATTGTGATCCTGTCTGTCTAGGAAGTGGAGTTGATGTGGCCCCCTCATCCCCTGAAAAGACCGCAGCACATTTCTCCAAGAGTTCCCCTAGCCACTCCTGTCAGGGGTGCTGCCTGTGTTCATCATTGGGTTATTCGTGGGTGAGCTTGGTTGTCCAGCTCCACCCAGCTTTGTCCTCTATCCACTCTCCCTGGGCTGAATAGGGAACCTGGAATTTCACAGACCAGCCCATCACCTGAAAGAACAGAGAGCACCTCACAGTAAGAAAAAAACCAGCACATACTGATCTGCTTCTGCCACAGGTGGCTCTTACCTGTAGGCGCCACCTACTCACCAGGAGGTTGAACTGCACAGCACAATAGGACACCTGCTGACAGAAGTGCACAGGGCTAAAGAAGCAAAGCCAAAGGACCCTACCCAACATACGCTACAGTCACACCTTCAAGGGGGGAAAAAAGTCCCATCCAAATGAAATTAGATTCAAAAATAAGAAGTGACAGCGTAACCATGTGAGAAGGAACCAGTGTAAGAACTCAGGGTGTTGCAACACCCCAAAAAGATCACACTAGCTGTCTAGCAATGGATCCTAACCAAAATGAAAATTCTGAAATGACAGATCAAGAATTCAAAATATGGATTGTAAGGAAGCTCAATGAGATCCAAGAGAAAGTTGAAAACTAACAAAGCAATCAGAAAAACAATGCAGGATATGAAAGAAAAGATAGAGATCTTAAAAAAAAAAAAACCCAGAACTTCTGGAAATTAAAAATTCACTGAAGGAATTAGAAAATACAGTAGAAAGCTTTAATAACAGGCTATACCAAGCAGAAGAAAGAATTTCAGAGCTTGAACACTGCTCTTTTGAATTGACCCAGTCAGGCAAAAATAATAAAAAAGGAATTTAAAACAATGAATAAAGCCTTTGAGAAATATGGTATTCTGTAAAGCAATCACACCTATGAGTAACAGGCATTCCTGAGTGAGAAGAGTAAAAGTAAAAACTTTGAAAAACATATTTGAGGGAATAATCCAGGAAAATTTCCGTGGTCTTGCAAGGGATGTAGACATCCAGGTACAAGAAGCTCAGAGAACACCTGGAAGATATTTTGCAAGAAGAACATCACCAGGGCATATAGGCATCAGACTATCCAAAGTGAAGGAAAAAATTCTGAAAGCAGCAAAAGAGAAGCATTTATTTTCTCCTGTCTCACTGGATTATATGAAGACTGGGCTTTTGGATTTAGTAATACTTTAAAATGTAAATGCAGGCCATTATCCTAAGTGAAATAACTCAGAAACAGAAAATCAAATACCATATGTTCTCACTTATAAGTGGGAGCTAAACAATGGATACACATAAAGATAGATAATAGACACTGGGGACTCCAAAAGTGAGGAGTATGGGAGGGGGATGAGGGTTGAAATTAACTATTGGATACAATAATCACTATTTGGGTGATGGGTATATTAGAAGTCCAAAGCTCACTATTACACAATATACTCATGTAACAAACTTGCACATGTACCCCCTGAATCTATATAATGAAAAAAATGAATGAACTTGAAGACATAGCAACAGAAACTATCTGTAATAAAATACAGAAAGAAAAAAGACTGAAAAAAAAAAAAAAAAAAGAACAGAATACCAGTGAGCTGCAAGACAACTTCAAGGGGCCTAATATATGCCTAATTGGAGCACCAAAAGAGAGGGGAGAGAACAGAAAAAAATTAAATGAGGGGAGAAAATTTTCCACATTTGATCCAAACTGACAGATCCAATGAACCCCAAGCACAAGAAACAAGAAGAAAATTACATCAAAGCATATCATAATTGAATTGCTCAAAACCAGCAATAAAATAAATATCTTAAAAGCATCCGTGGACAAAAGACACATTATGTACAGAGAAACACAGATAAAGATAACATCACATTTCTTGTTGGATACAATGCAAGCAAGAAAATAGTGGAACAACATTTGACAGAGGACAAACATCTTTCAAAAAGAAAGGTGAAATACTTTTTCAAATCAATGTTGAAAGAATTCATCAGGAACAGACCTGCTCTACAAAAAATGTTAAAGGAAATTCAAGCATAGGGAAAATGACACCAAGTGGAAATCTGGATCTATAGAAAGGAAGGAAGAACATACATAATGTGTGATTCCATTCATATAAAGTTCTAGAAAATCCACACTAATCTGATAGAGAACAGATAAATGGTTGCCTGAGACGGGAGTAGGGAAGGGTAGAAGGACAGGATTATGAAAGGTGTGTAAAGGAAGCTCTTGGGGATAACAGACATATTCATTATTTCCATTGTTGGTGATGGTTTCACACCTGAATACATATATAGAATATTATATAATTGTATTTTTGAAATATGTTAAGATCATTGTATGTCAATTATTATACCTCATTAAAATTAAATTATTATAGCTAATTAAAGCTGTTACAAAGAATAATATTACCCAGTAATGCTAAAACTGTCACACATTCTTTTTAGAAAAAGGAAGAATGAATACATTTCATAAGCAAGTCTTTCCAGGGCTCTTTACAGTTTATAATACACTTGCACATCCATTCATCTTATTTGATCATCTGAGCCATCAGAAAAATGGGGCTACTAATCATTACCTTGCCTACTCTCCCAGAACTGTGGAGAGGATCAAATGAGAGGATGAGATGAAAGCTCTACATAAACCTCATTAAAGATGCTAGAATGCTATGGGGTGGGTGCACTGTGCACAGTGCCAGCTCCCAAAGGTGTTCCAATTCCATCAGAAAAAAAATGATGACCTCCACATTTTCTAGCCCCCTTTTGTAAGGGATTTTTTTGTTTGTTTGTTTTAACTGCTTTCTTTTACATAATGAGATAACAGCCACCCCATTCAGGAGATTGCTAGCACTTGTGCACTTTCAAGGGACAGATTCAAATTTA
Source organism: Theropithecus gelada (assembly GCF_003255815.1). Classification (NCBI taxonomy): domain Eukaryota; kingdom Metazoa; phylum Chordata; class Mammalia; order Primates; family Cercopithecidae; genus Theropithecus; species Theropithecus gelada. The sequence continues at coordinate 128,251,840 of NC_037689.1, forward strand.
AAGGGCAAAATTTAGTTGTTTTCATATCACTGACTGAAATCCCCTTTTTTTTTGGCGGCCCTAAGAATGTTTCTAGGAGGTGGCTGTTAACAGAGAGCTGATTTTGGTGATGTTTAGATGGATGCTTCCTGAACAGTGTATCGTCTTCTAAGTACAACTATGCAGGGTTTTTTGAGACCTTTATGTTCTTATTAAAATAGTCTCGTGGAATGCTCTGTTATCATTGTTAAGTGCTGCCGAATTTTTGGTAGTTAGATTCTATAGCACTTACCAACTGTAATAAGAGTATTCTCCATCTACACTGCCTCCTTTCCTTCCCCATGTTACTAGCCTACTTTTTCAAACCTTTGTTACCTTTTCCCTGGCCTATTACAACAAGCTTCTAACTGACCTCCTCTCCTCTTTTTTCATCTCTCTTCTAATACAGTTTTATATAGAGCTGTCAAATTAATCTTGCGGAAACAATTATCTTCCTTGTTCAAAAATTTCTTCAATTCCCTATTACCTGAGGAGTAAAGACCCAACTGTTAAGCCTTTCGGAGTGTGCTAATAACTGATATTTTGCCTCCTCCTCTCATGTCTACTTAGTAAACAAACCACTACTCGCTGTTTCCTGAATGTTTGCCAAAGCTTACCACCTTTGTACTTTTGCTCATGCTGTTTTTATGCCCCATTGTCCACAAGCAAATGTTTTCCCTTTGTCAAAGACTTACTCCAAAAGCTACCTTTCTTGATGGCCCCAGTTAGAAGTCAGAAATATTCTCGTTCTCCCTCTCCTACCTTCCTCCCTCACTTCCTCCTTCATGGCACTTATAACTTTTAATCTCTTATTAGCAGTGTGTGTGTCATATCAGTGTATTGAGTAATGCCTAGCACTAAGTACATTTTTCTTTAATAAGTAAGTGTATGACTACATACTAACCCTAAATTCATTAAGGGGAAGAACTAAGTTTTACTCATTTTCTACTCTGCACAGAATCTAGCACAAGAGTTTACAGAAGAAAGATGTTCAATAAGCACCTGTTATATGAATGAAGATGCTGTCATCATGAAATGTCTAGCACTTAGACTGAATTCTTCCAAACCATTACTGTTAGGCAAGGAAGTAGTTCAATGTGGCAGTATTAAGAGCTGGGGCCTTTAAGAGGTGATTGGGTCATGAAGGATCTGTCCACATGAATGGATTCATCCATTCATGGATTAATGGATTAATGGGTTGTCATGAGAGTAGGATTGGTGGCTTTATAAGAAGAGGAAGAAAGACCTGCACTAACTCTCTGTAGAGAGCAAGAAGCCCCTTACCAGGTGTGCCACCTAGACCTTGGACTTCCAGCCTCCATAACTGTAAAAAATAAATTCCTTTTCTTTATAAATTGCCCAGCTTCACCAGCCATGATGGCTCACACCTGTAATCCTAGCACTTTGGGAAGCAGAGGTGGGCGGATCACCTGAGGTCAGGAGTTCCAGACCAGCCTGGCCAACAAGGTGAAATCCCATGTCTACTAAAAATACAAAAATTAGCCAGGCATGTGCCTATAATCCCACCTACTCGGGAGGCTGAGGCAGGAGAATTGCTTGAACCCAGGAGGCAGAGGTTGTAGTGAGCCGAGATCATGCCATTGCATTCCAGCCTGGGTGACAAGAGCAAGACTCCATCTTAAAAAAAAAAAAAATTGGCCGGGCGCGGTGGCTCAAGCCTGTAATCCCAGCACTTTGGGAGGCCGAGGCGGGCGGATCACGAGGTCAGGAGATCGAGACCATCCTGGCTAACATGGTGAAACCCCGTCTCTACTAAAAATACAAAAAACTAGCCGGGCGTGGTGGCGGGCGCCTGTAGTCCCAGCTACTCGGAGGCTGAGGCAGGAGAATGGCCTGAACCTGGGAGGCGGAGCTTGCAGTGAGCCGAGATCGCGCCACTGCACTCCAGCCTGGGTGACACAGCGCGAGACTCCGTCTCAAAAAAAAAAAAAAAAAAAAAAAATTACCCAGTTTCAGGTATTCTGTTATAAGCAACAGAAAATGGACCAAGACACACCCTAAATCTGAATTTTTACTATAAACAGGAGATTTTATGCAAAGTAGTTCTTACTATCTCCACTCCAACCACCGTACTGTACAAGCCACCATCACTTCTGGGTTAGACTAATATTACAGTTGGTTAACTTAGTTCCCAGTTACCACCTCTGCTCATACCTCTCAGCCCATCTTCTGCTCAGAAGTAACATTTCTAAAATGTAAATCAGATCATGTCACTGAATTCCTTAAAATCCTCTAGTGGCTTCTAGAATAAAACACATTGTCATAGTTGCCTACCTTTCAGATTTCATCTCTCAGATCTCTCATTTTCTGTGCTCCAGTCATACTAACCTTCTATTCTCTGCTTGAACATACCAAGTCCATTTTCATCTCAGGGACTTTGGCTTGGTGTTCCTTACTTTGGAATGCTCTTCCCCAAGATGTTCACATGGCAATCTCTCTTCACATTATTCAAGTCTCAGTTCAAATGTCAGAGAAGACTTCCTTCCCTAACAACTCTGGGTACCTTAACATTTTTTATCTTCCTCAGAGCACTTATCAGTACTGAAAGTAACTTATTTATTTGTTTTCATATATATATATTATATTTTGCCATTTCCAGAATGCAATATTGTTGATGGCAGGAGGTCTATCTGCCTCAGTCTTTGCTGTATCCCCAGCAATCTAGCATTCTGCCTAGCAGTCAATAAATACTTGACAACTGACTGACTTCCATAACTATTTATGAGCATCTACTCTTTTGCCAGGTTACGTGCTAGATGCTGGGGATTCAATGTTAAATAAGACACAGTCCCTGTCCTTAAGGATTTCATACTCTGGTGGGGGAGACGGATATGGAAAGAGACAGTTCTAGCATGGTACAGTAGGTGTCATGTTGGGAGGAAGCACCAGGTGCTGTGAAAGCCCTGAGGAAGGAGTGCCTAAAGCAGTGCTGGGCAGAGTGGGGAGACAGGTCAGAGATAGCTTACCAGGGAGGGTGTGCTTCAGCTGGAGCTTTAGGGGGTGTGTGTGGTGGGCAAGGTGATTCTAGTCAGAGGAAAAGGCATAAAACACCATGGCACATTCTGGGAATTCGAGCTCACTTAGTGTGGTTGGGACATGGTGTGTAAGGGAAGGAGGGATTCGGGGATAACTCTAAGAGAGAGAGCCCACAGTCAAGGCCTTTAGATGTCACATGTGAGGAGTCTGGATTTATCCCATAGACAACTGGGAGCTACTGAAGAGCTTTAAAGGAAGAAGTTGAATGGGAACATTCAGTTTCCATCTCTGAAGGCAAGAGCAGGTAATACTAAGCCCAAACTTAGCTGCTATAGACACAAATAGTCCTATCTTTAATATCTGCATGGTGCCTGGTGGGCACAATCCCCACATCTAAACACCTACCAGACAGATACAGGGCTTTGTCCACCATGTACTCCTCAGCAAAGCGAATGTGGCAGAAGTTCTTCTTGCTCTTGCGAATGGCAATGATCTCTCCACACTGCTCGAAAACTTCCACGATGATTTGCTCTGTCCCATTTTCAGGCAGGCCACCCACAAATACTGTTTTGCATCCTGGTGGTCTTTCTCGGGTTGCAGGAGGTGGGAGATCTAAGTGTAAGGGCAAAAACATTTGAAATTAAAATGTTTGCTTGGGACAGACCTCTTCAAAATCTAACATTTCCCTGCTATCTCTGTCAAAGTTTTGTCTAAGAGTGTCAGAAGGACGTGGCCTCTGAGGTATTCATCTCTGCTCCATAGAAAACTGACTGCATGAACCTGAAAATCATTTTATCCATTAGTTTGGTGACCATGATATCTGGAGCATAAAGACCCAGGCCTATCTGTCCGTCCCATCCAGAGTCCTTTAGTTTTGTTCATTACTTTTGTTGTGACAATCCAGCTATGCCAAATTTTTAGTTATTTTTATTAAGAAATTAGTGGGAGAAGTTCCCCTTCCTGAGTCCAAGTGATCTCATTGTTCAGTTCCCACCTATGAGTGAGAACATGCGGTGTTTGGTTTTCTGTTCTTGTGATAGTTTGCTAAGAATGATGGTTTCCAGCTGCATCCATGTCCCTACAAAGGACACGAACTCATCCTTTTTTATGGCTGCATAGTATTCCATGGTGGATATGTGCCACATTTTCTTAATCCAGTCTGTCACTGATGGACATTTGGCTTGATTCCAAGTCTTTGCTATTGTGAATAGTGCCGCAATAAACATACGTGTGCATGTGTCTTTATAGCAGCATGATTTATAATCCTTTGAGGGGGGAGGGGGGAGGGATTGCACTGGGAGTTATACCTGATGTAAATGACGAGTTGATGGGTGCTGACGAGTTGATTGGTGCAGCACACCAACATGGCACAAGTATACATACGTAACAAACCTGCACGTTATGCACATGTACCCTAGAACTTAACGTATAATAATAAAACAAACAAACAAACAAACAAAACAAACCAAGAAATTAGTGGGAGAAAATCCCACTCAGTTTAAACTGTAATTTTCAAGAGTCCTCAGAACCAGGGTTCCTGAGAGAGGATTTGTTTAATTCAGATTGTAGTTACTATATTCTCTCTGTTAATGCTTTTTGAAGGAACAGATTCAGGATTAATTTGACAATGATGGGGTACCTACTTAACAATGCCTACAGCTGTCAGAATGATTTGATTTCACAAAATCAGAGTACAAACCATCCCTTTTATGTTGTTTTTTTAAATCAGTGAGCCTTTCCTCAAATTCCTTTCTGGAGAGGTGAGGTCCAGAGTCAGCCTTGCAGCATTTACAGGGAAATATGAAAGACAGCAGAGAAAACAAGCTCGTCTGGGAAATCATTAACTAAAGTGAGATAAATTTGGCCATAGAGAATCATTAAAAACCTACTTAATGAGATGATTCTCCCTCTGCTTCAAAAAAATATGCACTCATCTTATACATAAAGCCTGTTCTATCTGCCAGCTCCTTGTTGCTATTTACATGTATCAAAGCATTTTCCAAGCAAACTCCTACAGTTTTTAGCCCAACAAAACAAAGCATGATGGTCATGGGTTTTCTAGCGTTGGTTTTGTATCTGCAAGGATTTATTTTGTGTAATCCATTCTTTTCCACTCAGCTCTTAACAACAATTCTCCTAACTCAAGATTTGGAGAGCTCAACAACCAGTGATCATAGCTCACATGCGAAAATAAATGTCTTGTTCATAGATTAGGCCAAGGCCCCCAACCTGACTCTTATTCAAGTTGGCAAGCAGCTGATTTGGGAGCTTCCTTGGGTATCAGGATCTCTAGCTTCCTCACTTTGCTACTACTCTCTGTCTTGTTGGTGTGGCTAAGAATAATCAGTTACTCATAATACTCTCTTTTCCTGTATTTGGTCAAAAAAAGGGGTAAAGGAATTCGGGGAACTTACAAACTTTCTGTTAATTTTTACAAGTCTGTAATTTCAAGACCTCACTGTATTGGTTTTTTGTTCTATATGAGAGGATTAGAGGGAAAGGGAAAATAACCTAGTGAGCAGGAATCTGAAATATCTTAGTCACAGGCACTGAAGAGGTTGTAGTTTGGGCCAAAATGGAGAAGATGAGGTCTAGAATTGTTTGAGACTTATGCTTTTGAGTTTTTAAGAACTGGAAGGGATTCTAGCCATCACATTTCCAGTGATTCTTAACTCTGGTGGCACATTCGAATCAATTTGGAAGTTAAATAATGCCTGGGCCCCACTCCAGTGGGTCTGATTTAATTGGTCTGGGGTGTAGCCTGTGCATTCATTTTTGTTGTTGTTGTTGTTGTTGTTGCTTTTTAAGCTTCTCAGGCAGTTGTAATGTGTAGTTAGGGTTGAAAATGATTGACTTAGTCTAAATCTCTGATATTACAGAGGAAAAAGCTGAGTGAGGTTAAATGTCTCATTCCAGGTCACCACATTAGACAGAAGGAACATGAACTTGGAGCAGGTAAACCTAAATTTAAATCTTAACTTCATGACTGACTGTATGACCTTGGGAAAATTATATAATCTCTGAAAACCTCTTTCTTCATCTTTAAAACAGGGATGCTACTCCTACCTTACAAGGGTTATTGTAGGATAATTGATAATATACTGTCTATATTGCATGTAGTTCAATGCCTAGCACTTGGCAGGTTCCCAATAAATAGCAATCATTGTAGCGTTATTATTATTTACTATCATAGAACCCAGTTTTCTTAATTCCCAATCTGGGACTTTCTAAAGTCCTACCAGAAGTCTGGAGTAGAATGGTAGCTAAGACCTGAACTTCTAAACTTCCAGATCCTTGCGTCACCCAGATCTTTAGACAAGGCTGGGTTTGTGAAGGAACCACTCATATGTATAGAGAAATCTACAGCTATGAAGACACATATGGCTTTGACCACGGAACACAACCCCCCCACCGACTATATAAGGTAAAGAATTTTCAAGAGTATCCATATAGTTAGAGCCATGTTTTAAAATTAGAGACTTTAGAACACAATCCTGTTTCAGAATAAAAAGGCTTCCTAAGTTTACTATTTAGGAGAATTAGGTGGCGAAGAATCCTTTTGTGAAGCTAGTAATCACTTTTATACTGTTTGAGTTTCCTTTAATGTACCTTTAGGTCCACTGAGAGACTCTAAAAAGCATCTGGTTACTGCAGCAGTTTCATGTAACAATGAAAAGGCAAAGGCTCCATCCCCTGGCTACATTTGCGGGATTTAAAAATTCTTTGGGAGGCCGAGGCAGGTGGATCATGAGGTCAGGAGATCGAGACCATCCTGGCTAACACGGTGAAACCCTGTCTCTACTAAAAATACAAAAAATTAGCTAGGCATGGTGGCACGCGCCTGTAATCCCAGATACTCGGGAGGCTGAGGCAGGAGAATGGCCTGAACCTGGGAGGCGGAGCTTGCAGTGAGCTGAGATCCTGCCACTGCACTCCAGCCTGGGCGACAGAGCAAGACTCCATCTCAGAATAAATAAAAAAAAAATAAAAATTAATTAAAAAAAAATTCTGTGATGAAGTCATCACCCTTATTTAGGTGCTGTGATTCTTCTGTGGTGACTATCTTCTAAGTAAAAGGGCATAAAAGGCACTAAGAGTAATGTCAAGAATGCTGAGGATTTATTTATTTTCCTTGGGTAAATGTAGAAAGCCTCTTTAATAGCATTTGCTGAGATTTAGGGGTATGCCACCAAGCAGGGTAATGGGCTATACTATCTTCCTTAATGGATAGTACCCATTCCTTAATTAACAGCTCAAAGCACTTTGTCGTCTGGGTCTGATTTTCTAATCCAACTGAAATACAGTGATCAGGGCACCAGCAATGATAACCCATAGGAGAGCAAATTCAAAGCCCACCTATTAATCAGGTAATATGCTAAGTTCTATAGCACCCCAATCACCACTCAGGATGGAGACAAAGAAAAGTTCCATGTATAAAGATTCAAGATAACTGGGAATAAAAAGAACTCTAATCTCTGATAATGGAAAAGGAGGAGCTTTTAGCAATTCTAATTATACCCAAGCATCCACTCTGGGGAGCTATGTTGGGGCAATCAGAGTCATTGCTGATCTTTGAGAAGTGAGGCAGGAAGCAGCATAGAGAACCAATAAGCCACTTGAATCTTGCTTTTCAAAGGAGCATCACAGATCACTCAGCTGGTTTGCCAGGATTTATATACTGCAAAGTCTTTAAGTCGATTTTATTAGACAGCTCAAGATTGAAGGTCCCCTGGACAATCAGCAGGGGTTAAATGTATGTTAATGTAATCCCAACTGATTGGAAAAATTAGAAGGCTGGGGAATTTTAATTAATGCTCAATTTACCCACTTTCTCTAACTCTCTTTATAGCATTCAGCCCTGAGAGTCTTCCCATTTTGATATCGTAAAATGAAAACATTGCTCTTGCTCTTTTTCTGGCTCCTGGGTATTTTCCCATGTACCTGGACACGGATAGCAGATGATATTCCATTACTTATTCCCTGTTCACTGTTATTTCCCCGTAGACGCAAAATGTAACCTCTCCATAGAAGGTCTAATCGCCACAGTGAAAAATCTTGGCAAAATCAACTTTTCTGGAGAGATGGTATTACCCTCTTTTTTCACCACTAAGAACTGCTAATTGGGAATTCAGTAAATCTCTGATAGACAATCTGTGGAAAAAAAAAAAGTGTGTTCTAGGACACTTTTTTTTTTCTTGTTATATCTCAATTTCCTGGAAATCAGAGGATGTTGCTTCTGCAACAATGGGTTACTCACTCACCATTTATCTTTAGGAGACTGGTACTTGGTCTGCTCCAGTCTAGTTTGATCCATTGACTTTTTATACCAGGTCTGATTTTGCCTAGTCTATAACAGAGAAGTTAAGATCTTTATCAGAGATCTTATGGCTATTTAGTGGTGGAGAGCTGGGATATGAAACCAGGCTGGCCTGTGTCACTTCTGAGCTTGAAAACCTACCCATTACTCTACAGTGCCTGCTCCAGAGAAGGTACAAAGCTCTACATGCTACCTGCTAACCAGCCCTTGCTTTTCCTAATGCACTTTAAAGGGTTTTTGCCTGTATAAATAATTATTGTGGTAGCTACATTTTTAATGTAGAGACATAATTTTAGAGCTGGATAAAGCATTGGAGGTATCTAGGCTAATCTAACCCAATATTTTTGCTTTACAGACAAGAAGGTTGAGACCCAAGGAGGTTATATGACTATCCCCAGATCCCACAGCTAGTTAGTGACAGACCTGGGAATAGAATACAGTTCTCTTGATTTATAAACTGGTAGTCTGTCCTCTATACTATAATACCATTTTTTTTGTACATTTGATGTAGACACACCCAAAAAAGTCTAGTAGGCAGTTGGCTATATGTATCTGAAGCTCAGAAGAGATACAGACTAAAAGTATAGATTTGGAAGTCATTAGTATGTAGTAGTAATTACCCCATACTCTCTTGCTTTGCTTTCTAGACCTCTGACCCCTCCTTCTGTCATCATCCATCCAACTCTCCCTCCCTCCACCATTCAACAAATATTTATTGAACACCTACTATATGTAAGACACTTTTCTAAATGCTGGTAATACATCAGGAGACAAAAGAGACAAAAATTCTGCCTTCGTGGGGTTTATATTCTACAAATTGTATAGTTGGTTAAGAGGTAATAAGTCCAGTCTGGGCAACATGGTGAAATCCTGTATTTGAAAAAAACTACAAAAATTAGTTGGGCATGATGGGGCACGCCTGCAGTCTCAGCTACTTGAGAGACTGAGGCAGGAGGATCACTTGAGCCCAGGAGGTGGAGGCTGCAGTGAGCCAAGATCATACCACTGCACTCTGGCCTGGGCAACAGAGTGAGACCCTGTCTCAAAAAAAAAAAAAAAAAAAAAAAAAAAGATACATGTTATATAAAAAATAGAGAAGGTAAATAGGATTGGGACTGTGGTAGAGAGATAACTTTTAAATAGGTTATCAGGGTCACTGAGAAAGTGACATTTGAGCAAAGACTTGAAAGAAGTGAGAGAGTTAGCCATGCAGATATTTATAGGGAAAGCATTCTAGGCAGGTGGAAGAGCTAGCGCAAAGGCCCTATGATGGGAGAATGCCTGGTGTGTTCATGGAACAGCATGAAGGTCAGTGTGACCGGAACAGAGTAAGCGATGGGGAGGAGAGTAGGAGATGAAATCAAAGAGACAATGGAGGGGAGGAACAGATCACATCTGGCCTAGGCAATTAAAACTTTGGTCTCTATTGTGAGTGAAATGGGGAGCCATTCAAGGGTTCTGAGTAGAGGAATTACATGATCAGACTTAGGTTTTAAAAGGATCACTCTGTCTGTTCTGTTCAGAATAGACTGCAGGGGGCAAGGGTGAAGAAGGAAGACTAATTAGGAGCCTATTACAATAATTTATAAAATGAATCATGGCAGATACAAACTAAATCATAGCAGTGGTTATTGTGAATATGGAATGATTACAGACATATATTGTTAGGTAGACTGACATAATTTTCTCACAGATTAAATGCACTGTGTGAAGGAAAGAAATCCATTAGATTTGGCATTCACTATTTAAGTGAAAATGCCTTAGAGTGATGCACTACAGTTTTAGTTCCAATACCTTCCATGTGGAAGTGCACCAGAAAGGGGTATGCTTGAAGTTGGGCTGGAAGAGAGTGTGAGGAGTATGAGGTCAGGAAGCAGTTGAACCTGACTAAAGGGCAGGTATGTGGCAAGTAGAAGTGATGGATTGAAGACAGTCATATGAAGCAGACAAGTAAAAGGTTTTTGAGGTCAGGAGTTGGACTATGAATCTGCAGGCAATGGGAGCCACAGAACAATTTTATGGTTCTGTATATGTGACAAGCACTTGGATGAAATGTCAGGTGGGACACGGGGGAGGGAATGGATGGCAAAGATACTTTCTAATAAAGCAACAAGAATTAGAAGCAGACTGGATGGTGAATAAAGAGACTGTATGAGTCCCTAAATCACAGGACCTCATTGCTGAGAGGAATTTCAGAGGCCACTGAGTGTAAGAGAATATACCAGAGACAGGCAGGAGTAAGGAGTGGGGTTTATAATTGACATGGTTTGGCCCTGTGTTCCTGCCCAAATCTCATGTAGACTTGTAATACCCTATGTTAGAGGTGGGGCCTGGTGGGAGGTGATTGGATCAGGGGGTGGATTTCTCATGAATAGTTTAGCACCATCCTTTTGGTGCTACTCTTGTGATAGTGAGTTCCCGTGAGATATGGTTGTTTAGAAGTCTGTAGCACCTTATCCCCATTCTCTTGTTCCTGCTCCTGCCACATGAGACACCTCGCTCCATCCTTGCCTTCTGCCATGATTGGAAGCTTCCTGAGGCCTCCCCAGAAGCAGAAGCCACTATGCTTCCTGTACAGCCTGCAGAACCATGAGCCAATTCAACCTCTTTTCTTTAAAAATGACTCAGTCTCAGGTGTTTCTTTATAGTAATGTGAGAATGGACTAATACAATAATCAAGGCCTGATCAGGCAGGGTTGGTGGGCTGAGACAATAAAGGGTTCAGTCACACCAAATCCCTGTTCTTCCTTTCCTACCCTGCTCTTCCCATCTCACCTTCACAAAGCAATGTCTTGGGGCCACTAACAACAGTGTCACTTTTGCCATGCTTTCAGCAGAGAACTAAGAGAAGAAGCCCTTCTATTAGTGTTTTCTCCACCCAAGTAATCCAAGCCCCCTTTGAACAAAACTCAAGTTCTAAAGAGCAAACAGAACACCAGTTTACTTTAAGCTGTGTCAAGAGTTTTATGTTTGAATTCAATTCCAAGGCCAAGTTTCTTCCCAGAAGCCACCAATTTACTGGTGCTGGTTGCCCTGTAAGCATTCTTAATACAAGGATGAAGAACTAAAAGACAGAGCCATGGGGGAGATATGGTGCCCTCTTACTCTGTGGCCCTTCCAACTCAGAACTGAAGAGGCATGGCTGCAGGTGGGGAAAGATAAAAATGTATTTGAGAGATGTCAGTCCGTTTCTTTTACTAGAGGCTATCAAAAGTTAGAGCCTTTTTAAGCTATATATTTCTAGATTCATTTGAAGACTGCTCAACAAAATGGTCTATGTGTCATAAACAAGGCATCTGTGCTATTCTTTAGAAATTTAGAAACTGAACATCCTGTAAAGTCAACTACTGCACCCAACCTGGACATTATAGGGTGTGAGCCACCCTGTTAGCTTAGATGTGCTTGAGACCATGAAAGCCTGCTGCAGGCTGATTATGCGATAAATGAATGATTAAATCAGCAGGATTCTACCCTTTCATAAGCAGGAGGTTTTAACACTGGCAGTGCCTAAATTCATGGCTTTTTATGTAGAAAAGGTACTATCAGGAATGCACAACTTTCTCTAATCTGAAAGCAACATGCTGAAAGGTAAAAAAGGCCATTGCCCACTTGTAGGGACAGTGGAACTAAGAGTAAGAGACAGATAAAATGGTGCTGCTCATTCACTTAGGCACTAAACACAAATCCAGGAATGGCCATTTGAGCTGGCAAGTAAGGCCTGCAAGGGCCATCTTATTCTCCATTCCCTAATTCTCCTTGTGACATACTAGCTCTTCTCTCAATACAGTCCTCTGAGATGCTGGCCTTCTAGATTTCTTATTGGTCTGGAAGGATGTCTCCTGTTGACAACCACGTTCAAAAACCAGAAGAAAGCATAAAGATCTGTTTTTTTCATTTTCTAGCAAAAGGGGCCAAGATGATCTATCCAGCCAACCTTGATTGATTCTAAAATCCTCTCAGTTATGAGCAGACCATACTACGTAAAATCTGGGTCCCTGCCAGGGCTTGGGCCGTGATTAACTGATTCCTATTTAAGGTAGGCGATGAAATATTTGTCTGAAGTCACATGTCAAAGATTCATATTTATCCTGATAAGGCAAGGTCATTTGATCTATGTCCTAAACCACTGAATGTATCCCTTAACAAACAGCTCTAATCTTTGTACTGTAGTGGTGGTTCCCTTGGTATGCCATCCAATATGACTAGAACTATGGAAAAATCATTAAGGAGGCTTGGGGCACATGCAGAATCAGCTTCTAATCACTGAATGTATATAAAACTACAAATGCATTTGGAAAAAAAGTTTTAGTCAATTATTATTAGTGGGACATTTTAAGTAAAATATGGTCATCATATCTTTACACATGTTTTAAAGTGAATCTAAGGAGAAGCCTGTTCATTACTGACAAAAATGGATCTCTACTTCCACATGAACTGCTTTGACTGGTGGCTACAAGTAGTGTGACTTAGTCTCAATATTCCTCTCTGCCCTTCCAATATGTTGAACCATGCCTCACTGTATATTACAGCCCATCGGTTGAATAGCAGTGGTTCAAGTGATGTATGAATAGCTGCTAGCAGTGGAAGATTCTCAGCACCAAATGTATATTCTCATGTGCCTCAGACCACACTCTGTCTCTGCCATCATCAGTACATGGGGCAGTTATGAAAAGGAAAGACTACAAATGATGGTGTTGAGCAATCTGCATGCTTCCTTCTTTACTAACACATGTGAATTCCTTACCAGACTGCATTAGAAACATGTATCATTTGTACTGCAACCTGCACACAGAAGTCTACTGTTGTGTACATAAAATTCAACCTGCCTAGCAAGAGAAAATTTTCCTGTCTTTGGTTCTCTAGGTGAAGCTTTCGTAGAAACATCTACGAAGCCCTTGGGTATTCTTTTGAAAAAGAAGAAGGTTTTCTTGTACACTAAAACATTGTGTCTTGTGTGGAAAAAAAAGCAGCTTATTACTTGGATTTGGAGGGAAGAGCGTGCAGCTTTTACAGTGTATGATCTCTTTTACTACTGGCATATCTGGAGGAATTGGTGGAGGTACTATTCCCAAACCAGGCATCATTGGAGTTATTGGTGGAATTCCAGTCATCATTCCAAGAGCAGGATCGAAGTCTAAAAAAGGAGAAGAGAGAACAATAAATGACACCAGGCAAAGTTAAGTGGAGAAAGAATGTTACTTTGTAAGCTTCAAATCAAAGGCCTTTCTAAGACAGAGGCAAAATATTTAACAAGCATGGTACTTAGTATTCCTAGGTCTTAAATATTATTTTATAGTTGTGCATTTTCCTTTGGGGATGGGGCCATTTTGTTTGACCAGGGCTTATTTAAGTCTCTGCATCTCATTGTGGCATCCAAGGTCTTTCATAGCATGGCCATGCCTTGTCTATTGATTTTGCCTCTACTAGTTTCCAACACACACTCTCTGCTCCATTCCGAGAAGGCTTTTTACTGTCCCTTGTACACGTTTTCTTCGTACAGTACAGCATGATATTAAGAGCACAGAGTTTTGGGGATCAAGCAGACCTGGGTTTTAGGTCTACCATTTGCTTAGCAGGATGAACTTCCAGTTCCTCGTCTGCAAAATAGGGTTAATATCACCTACGTTACAGGAAGCTGTGAGGATGAATCTAATGTGCTGAGCATAGGTTTGATAAATAACTACTCTCTGTGCCTTTGTTCATGTTGTTCTTTCTGCCTGGAATTATTTGAGCCTCTGCAAATTCTCCCCATGCTTCAAGGCCTGGCTTAAGTGTCACCTTCCTTGAAGAGGCTTTTCCAGATAATTCTGGTTCATTCTTGACTTTGCCTCTAAAAGCTATTGGTTCTATACTTGTTACCATTGACTTTTTTATTTTGCATCATTCTTTGTTTAATTCAGGGATGCCTCTAGCATGTGTGGGGGCACCCAAACAAGTATTTTTTTGTGGGGCCTATCTACGTACACAATTTGTTTCACTGCTAATCAGTACTGGCAGCATTTTCGTGGCACAATCTCACGCGATACCATGAAAGAAATACCACACCAGCCAGCTGGAGTGGTTTCCTTGCCAGGCCACTCTCCTGGAACCAAGACTCTGGGGAGGATTCCATGAGTCCTGAAGCTTCTTGGGGCATCTAGTTCACTGCACATACAGGTCAGAGGATTGGAGAGTATCCCAAAGGGGAGAAATGGGAACTCAGGTATACATGTGTCCAGTTTAAGATTAGGGCTTCTCAGATGATAGTGCCAGTCACAGTCTGCCCCAGACACTGCAGGGGAACTTAGAAAATTTCAAGAAAGGTACTTCTTACAACCAGAATACAAGAAGGAGCTGCTCTGGACCTAGGGCAGCTGCCCTGATGATACTGCTTGCTTGGCCAGTGCTTGGCTCTGGAAGGGGACTTAGAAATTATCCAGGTAGGCATTCCAAAGCACAGGGGCCCCTGAGGAGGAGCCCCACTTGCCTGGGTCTAAGGACAGTATTGATTTCATTGTTTAAATCTTGTCTCTAGATCAAAATGGAATTTCTCTGAGAGAAGGGAGTACACTCTACTTCTTTGTTTCTCTGCCTCCCACTTCTGTCTTTGCTATAGAACCACACACAGTGGACTGCAGACAAAAAAAGTACTGCAGCTTGAGGGGTTCTGGTAATTCAGGGGCAGTTGCAGCAGCAGTAGCAGGCCCTACTCCCAAAGACTTCATCATGTTCACCACACAGGCCAGAAGGGTAATGCCTGTACACATGTCCTTAAAGTGGCCCTGAAGTCACCTGGGTGGCTCTTTCTCTCTAAGATGCTGGAGGAGGTCAACCTAAACAGCAGGAAGAACCCAGGATTCCCACAGAAGCAGAACCTTAGGTCTGACAGGCACAATAAGAGTGAGATCTAGAGCTGGGCAGATGGGCAGGCAGGTGGCACATGGGCATCCCCTGTTACAAAGGCAGCCCAAACAAGCTAGGGCATTACCCAGTCTCTCACATGCCTTTTAAATGTGATGTCAAGACCCTGAAAATGTTTGGGAAGAAAAAAATTCTCCCAAAAGGAAGTTTTATTTTTATGAAAATATTTACTTTTAGCCCTCAAATGTCATCTCACTCAACTTGCATGTAGACACACACACATACACACACACACACACACACACACACACACGCACGTACCCTCCTTCCCTCCCTCCCACCCACGGCTCTCATATCTATACTGTACTCCATATAGTGGTTATGTGATCTTGAAGAAAGTTTCTTAATATCTGTGTGCCTCCATTTCCTTTTTGGTAAAAGTGGGGGGCAAATAATGACATTTAGCTCAAAGGATGAAAGCACAGAACAGATATGAAGACCTCTGGCAAGACAGATAGTCCTGATAGGTAAGTTGCCTTCTTTCCATTTAAAATGTGAAAACCCACACTGATAAATCCACTGATTCAGGCATTCATTCACACATTCACAAACATCGGTGATAGGCTTCCTATATGTCAGGCTCTATGCAAGTGTTGGGGGTGGTGTCTAGGTTTCCTGTTGGATCTTAGAGAACCAAAATAAGAGCACTGTGGTTAAGAATGCCATTTATGTCTTTGGAAAATTTGATTCCTCATGCAGAAGATTTTGGAGAAATTGTTAATATTATCTTACCCATTTACAAACTGTTATTTTTCGTTAGGAAAAGATCAGATTAGATTGTGTGCCAACAAAACAATCCCATCTATTTTTCCTATTCTACTGAAATGTTTGTCTTCCTTTTATTGTTCTGCCTGCCTTCTTATTGTTATTCATATAGCTCTGTCACTCACAACTCTACCTTACCACAGATTACAGAAACATCAGTTCATTAAACAAGTTCTGCCACTTCGGCTGAGAAGGAAATGTCTGTCTCTATGTACTGCCTACTAATAAATGGAGACAAACAAAAAACAAATATACAGGATAAATATAACTCCTGACTGATGTACTTACCACTCTGCTGTTTCATATAATTACATTAATATTTTATAAATTCATTTAAAAGCAAATGTATTCATTGCATATGGCTAAAGCCAGAGTAGATAAACTACCCCTCTTCCTTTTGTTCAATATGCCAGGAGTTCCATAGGCTACACTGCCCATAAGGGCTTGCTAGGGAGCAGGTTGTACATGACATTTCAAAGGCTTCTATCACGTTGATTATTTCTTTCGCTTATCTTTAATCATTAAGCACCAAAGTGAATGTGGATTTCCAATGTCGACCAAGAAAACCATTTGAAGTCATGGGCTTTATACATATATTGCAGAACCTGAAAAATCAAAGAAGTCCAGCAATTTAAAACACACTGGGAATAGAACACCAGAGAAATTCTCTCCCTTTTCCAGGACCCTGGCCTGGCTTGTAGAGTACTACCAACAAGTACGTACCGTTGCCACTTATGTTAGGAATTCAAACTTTCAAAGATTTGAAATCATATAAAAGAGTTATGGAAAAGGCCAAGATACTCCTCCAAAGTCCTTTTTGCAATAAATATCCTGTTCTGTTTTGCTTTTACCGTCTCTTCTAACACCATTTCCCTACTGCCTTCTTGACTCTTGGCATGGCCATTGCCGAAAGAGTCATGACATGTTGATTTGTATTCTCTCTCTTTTTTTTTGGAGACGGAGTCCCGTGCTGTCATCCAGGCTGGAGTGCAGTGGTGCGATCTCAGCTCATTGCAACCTCTGCCTCCTGGGTTCAAGCAATTCTCCTGCCTCAGCCTCCCTAGTAGCTGGGATTACAGGCATGCGCTACCATGCCTGGCTAATTTTTTTTTTTTTTTTAATTTTTAGTAGAGATGGGGTTTCACCATGTTGGTCAGGCTGGTCTCAAACTTCTGACCCCAAGTGGTCCACCTGCCTCGGCCTCCGAAAGTGTGGGGATTACAGGCATGAGCCACCAGGCCCGGCCTGTATTCCCTCTTCTGATTCGTGTACTTCCCAAAGTCCCAACCCATTGGAAATTCTGCAAATGCTGTCTGTTAGCTGGGGCCAGCTTGCTCCTCAGACTTGCAACTCTACCATGTGATTTCAAGTAATGTTTCTATGTAGCTTTAAGCCTTCCTGCTACCTAGCAACTTGCACTTACTCAACCTTGGCAGAGTGATTATTGCCCATTCTCTGTACACATCTGAGCCAAGGAATTACAATGGAGGCAAATGTCATTTCTGTGCAGCTACCCAGTTATTCCTCTATCTATTCATTCAATATTTTGATGACAGGTCCTATGTCAGGTGTCGGGGTTTCAGAAATGAATAAGACAAAATCCTTGGCCTTATACTCTAGTTTGGAAACAACCACGCAAACAGTTACAATGCTGTACCATCAATGAATCACCATAATTGTTTATTAAGTGCTTAAAATGTTTTAGGTTCAGTGCTAAGCATTTTATATAATCACATTCTAATAGAGCTGTGAGCTTACATATTGTTATCCTTCATTTTATGGATAAAGAAATTGAGGGTCAAGGGGGGTTTAGTTACGTGCTCAAGTTTACACAGCCAGTAAGAGGCAGACCTAGAATTCAAATCCAACTTGGTCTAATTCTAATGCCCTTAACCACTACACTGCCTCTCAATGTAGTATGACAATGGTTTCAATAAATTAATACAATTGCAGATATAAAGTGAAGCAAATTGTTGAAAAAATAAGGCATTTGGGCAGCAAAATGTTTACATACAATTCTTTTTGCCCCAATGTGGTGGATTAAAGTTGGATACAAATTCTTTGATTCTCCTTCCATTAAGGTAAGGGTCTATGCCCTTATCCCTTTGAATCTGGATGGGCTTTAGAACTGCTTTAACCAACAGAATATGGCATAAAGGATATTGTGTCCTTTTTGAGGCCCAGGCATTAAGAGAGATGCAATTTCTACCTTTTGTCTCTAGAAATGAGTGATAACGGGAGCTTTTCATCCTCATGTAAGGCTGACTACCCTGCTAGAGAGACCACGTGGAGAGGGACTTAGAGCAAATGGCAGAAGACGGATCCAGCTGAGCCCAGTCTTGTATCTGTCCTTACCAAGGTGCCATGCATATGAGTGAAGTCTTGAAATCAGCCTGCCACAACTGAGGTATCCCAGTTGATATCATATAGAACAGAAAAATTGCCCATTTCAGTCCTACCCACATTCTTCATCCAGAAAAATCTTAAAATATAATAAAATGATTGTGTTTTAAGTCACTAACTTCTAAGGTAGTTTGTTATATAGCAATAGATAAGGAGAATATCCAGCCTGGCTGCAGTGGAGTGTTATTGGTTAATAGAGTTAACAATTTTCAAGGAATGAAAATAGAAAGTACACTAAACAGTCAAACTAGACTGACCATGATTTTTCTCAGATTTTTGAAAAGGCGCTTTAGGATCCTGCAGGGCACAGAGCCACTGTCTCGGGCAACTGTTGCCACTATACTGTTGCTATATGGAAGGACCATTGTTCAGTTGGAACAATGTCAGATGACTGACGCTCTACTAGGTGTACTAAGATAACAGTTATCTACAAAACTGTAGAAACCTCAGAGGTGTTCTACATCTGATGTCTGACAAAGACACCACACATGCCTATTTTATGGTTCAACCCTAATAGTTTTTGGCAGGCCCGTTCATGTTGGCTTCTCTTTCTTTTTCTTTTTTTTTTTTTTTTGAGATGGAGTCTCGCTCTTATCATCCAAGCTGGAGTGCAATGGCATGATCTCAGCTCACTGTAACCTCTGCCTCCCAGGTTCAAGCGATTCTCCTGCCTCAGCCTCCCTAGTAGCTGGGATTACAAGCACGCGCCACTACGCCCAGCTAATTTTTGTATTTTTAGTAGAGATGGGGTTTCACCATGTTGGCCAGGTTGGTCTTGAACTCCTGACCTCAGGTGATCTTCCTGCTGTAAAATGCCACCTTTTACCTTTGTGGCAGGGGAGAGGAATACTAGCTACCCATTAATTGGCTACTTATTAATTTCCAGGTTTTATACACTGTATCTGACTTAATCTTCACAACAAACCTAAGGGATGGGAAATAATATTCCCTATTTTACAGATGAGGAAATTGAAACTGACAGAGATAACACAGTAAGGATACACAGTAAGTGGCACTCACTAAACATGCTCCTAACCATTAGTCTACACTGCTTCCCACAAAGTCCACAGTTTCATAGAGAAAGACAGATGCTCTTTGTCAGATTAGTACCTACCTACTCAACTTTGTATGTGGCCTTCAAACCTTCCTATCCAGGAGGCTATCCTGGGGTTGCGTATCTCTAAACCCAGAATTTCCTATTGAGATATTTGACACATGCATTGTCACAGTGTTTCGGGGCCTCTTTTTAAAATTCACTGTTGCAATTTTGTGTCACAAAAGAAGTTGAAATTGTGGCCATGTATCAACTGGAAGTAGGCAAAGGTAGGAAGTGACACACATTGACTATCTTGCTTACATTTTCAGAACGGGACCCTGGTTCTTACTGAAAGCCCCTTTACACTCTCAGAAAGGCTTTGCCTGCACTTAACGACTTCTCCCCATCCAAGTGCCCCTGGCCCGATAAAAGCATTTCCAATCTTTTAGGTGTTCCAGAGACCCCTGAGCCCCAGGAGGTAGTTTTTACTCACAGTAAAACCACTGAAATGCAACCACAGATTATTCCAAAATAACTATTTCAAATAGGATCTAATTATATATGCATAATTAAGCTATTTTACAGAAAGTTATGATTTCAACTGAGCTACATATTTCTGAGACATTATTGTTATTTCTTTAGAGTTCCTACAAAATTCATTGGAAAATTAAGAATTATGCCTGTGTACTGGGAAATTTTAACCCATTATAGTCCTGTCTCTTTTCTACATAGATCCTTTAAGAGACTTTTTAGGCAGTCTTTGTCAGATTAGTATCTACCTACTGAACCTTGTATCTCTCTTCTAATCTGAAGAGAGAACACAGATTTCCAAGCACAACCTGGCTGAGCTGTGAGATGATTCTGGACTTCTCACCAGCCCTCTTGGAGGCACAAGTTCCCAAAGTTTTACACAATGACTCTCAAATTCTACCGACATCTGTCCGGTTTCCCCAAAAGATCATCTAAACACTTGTTTCAGCTCAGCTGGAAAGGTGAGACAGGGCCTGGCTCATGTACAACAGCAAACAATCTGGCAACCTGGGATTGGCGGGTTATGTGGCACAATTTCAGTTCACAAAGGTCCTCCCAAACATATCTCAAATTTCCACCAGTGGAGCTTTATTCCTTTAGTGCAAGGTTTTGCAAAATCTCCCTTTGTAGCCCATCTTCCCTCAATTCCTTTTTATTCATTTACACTGTGTTCTTGCCTTTTTAGAACATTTGACAGGTCCAGAGTCATGCCCTCCAAAGGTATTCACCTTTGGAGGGGCATTAGTGAGGACATTTCCCACTACATCTGTGGTTCCCAGATTTCTGGAAATGAATAAAATTATATGCATATTTAAGGTCACCAGCCTCTTAATTTGGCAAGAAAAGAAGTGGGGAAAAAGTAACAAAGAAACTAACCAATATCCTATTCATACAGTTCATAAAAGAAAGAACATTTTAAAACCAAAAATACAGGAAGTCTATCACCTCAGAATAAAGGGCAGTCCTTTCAATTGAGCAAATTTAGCTTCATGGCAAATTTACTACATTTTTAGTTTTTACATTTTGCCATAGAAGGGTCGTGGCCTACACACCAGTGTTTGGGCTTTTCAGATCACTCAACCATTTCACTTAGCGTGCTCCCCTATATATGAAACTTCCTGTGAAAAACTTCTTTCAGAACTAGAATGTCACACACACACATACACACATTATTAAGGGCCATGAAAAGCTTCACTTCCCCTGAGGACTGGTGTATTTTTTCTTCATGGAAAAATGCAAATTATATAACTGATCAGGTTTCCCTTTTTTGTTTTGGCTGCTTTGTCACAGGGGCAGCTCAACTTCAGAAATCAGGTGGGATTCTATGACCTACACACCTGAATTTTAATTAACTTCCTACCTGGTCTTTGTCTTGTATTCTCATTTATATTTTCCCAGATGCTGATTTATTTTATTTTATTTTTTATAAATTATTGTATTTTTTCATATACTGTAATATTTCTTATAAGCTGCCTCAAAGTCTTTGCTGAATGAGGTGATGTAACTCAATAGTTAACCACTGTCTCCATACTGTATACCCTTGCATACCTTCCAATAATTGATGCAGTGTTTCCTCTGCCTACACTGTTCTTAGTTCTTTTATCCTCCTGACATACTCCTATATATCCCTGGACACCTAGTTCAAATGTTACCTCTTTTGTGAACCTTTTCTGACCACCACCATCTACCTAGCATTTCCCCTCACCATACCTGGGCTAAAATATACTTATTTAGAAGTTTCTGTTATGACACTTGCAACATTATAGTGTAGTGATATTTACTTTGTTGCCTCTGTCACTGCAACTTGAGCTTGAAGGCAAGGATTGCGCCATGCCCATGTTGGGATCCCCTATATCTAGCTCAATAGATCTTCAATGAATGGATGGATAAATAAAAGAACAAATGAATAAAATGAAAGGAAGGCCTTTGAGCTGTTGTCAGTGAAGAGCCAGCTCATATTTGAGAACATGTTGGATTAGGGAGAGAGTGTGGAAGTTCTAAAAGTATTGGAGTCACTATGAGGATAGGAAACTTTGTCTTTTTTGTTCATTGCTTTCTCCCTGGTGCTTCTCACAGTACCTTTATACTGGCAGGCTTCAGTGAATATTTCTTGTATGAATGAATGAATAAGCAAATAGTTTGACTCAGCTCCTTCTCCTAATAGTTTCCATGGGGAGTCTTTTCTTTTTTAATGATTGTTCCTATCACTGTGCATTTACTTATTCCAGCTAGTTAAGGTCATGAAATTCTTATCTCAAAGATCCTCTGGCCCTTGAGCTTCACATACTCTTCCAAAGGCTTTAAATAGTTTAAAATATTTCCACAAGAAAACAGCTCCACAGCATTCACCTACACAGACTGTGATGTAGAGCGCCTCACTATCTGTATTTTGTGATGTCTTCTCTGGGAGATAGGACCTCGTTCTTTACGGGGACCTCAATACACAGTCTCTATTATGTTGACCATCTCCTGTTTGTCCTTCTGTGGCCCAGTTAATCTTGTTGTTGCCAGTACTGAAGTCAAAATCATGATGTGCTTGTTCCCAAAGAAAAATATGACAATACATAGATCATAAAAACTCATACATTTTTGTTGAAGTAAAGTACTTCTGTAATATCAAGATAAATAACTAAAACATTTTTAATCTTTTCAGCTATACAATATAGAACTAATTCATATTCATAAAAGCAGGGTCTCAGTTATGTCCAAACCAAATGATGATGCCTCTGTCTTTTTGTTTTTGAAAGGATGATCTGGCACAACAGCTAACTGCCAGCTGTTGTGTTACTACGGGAGCTTGATGACATGGAGGAGATTTAAATGAATATCTCCAGGTGTAGATACGCTCCATGGTGAATCTTGAGAGTACCATCAGTAGCTTGAATTCAGGTTTGTTTTGAAGAGACATTAATTTTATCTGGTATATATAATGTTTACATATTATTGGCTCTTGGTAACATATATACTATGATGATGAACAGTGCTCTCCTTCCTCAGGATCGTAACTTTTTGCCACTAAAAGCATACTCTATTTGTGGCAGATATTAAAAATAATACAAACCGAAGGCCAGGCCTTCCTGAGGAGCTTGCAGAACAGTGGTCTGTCATTATCATACAAACTCCTTCTTTCTTTCTGTTCCCATCAGAGTTGGCCTGTTGGGTCCAGTGATAACTGCCTCCTTAAGAATGAGAAGGGCTTTGCTCTGAGAATAAGGTCCATGAGTCCATATTTTCCAATATCTTTCATTATGGAGCAGACACAATCAATACAGTGGGGACATCATAATGAGGAACTCTTCTCTTTTTGGACTTCACAGGCTCCACACTTGGCTGCTAAGGATATTTTAATTGAGGGGAAAATAAAAGAAGCAGCAGGCAGTATTCAACAAGTAGCCCTTAATGGGTCCATCCTTGGATTCATCTGGAATGACTGGGGCAGAACGTTCTTTAACCAGAGGGCCTGACTCTATTGAGCTCCACTAACATTAGTCTTATTTGACCAGCTTCTCAAAGCAAATACTCTTGCAGGAAAGACAGCTGCTAGCCAGAGGGGACCACCTGATCTGCCATCATTATGGATTAACTTTATTGAACCACAGCAGTACAAAACACCATGTTAGTTGAAAGGGAACTCCACACCAAACCTCAGAGATAGCCTGTTTCTACTCCCTACTCAATGAATATAATAACTATGCCAGACATTGCCTTCATGACAAGTGTGTGTCTAAGAGACTCAGTATCCATGACAGTATAGATTAGAGGTCTCTAGGGGCAGTGAAGGAAGCTTACATTATCACTTGTTTTTCATCAATGTCAAAAGACTTCTCTACTGTCACAGACAGGCCAGATGAGACAGGACAAAGAAAAGTCTGCTGGCTCAGTAGGAAACCTCCCGAGGAACATAAAAGTAGCTGAATTACTGAGCCTTTGATGGGTGACTTCAGGCAACAGCTCCATGAGGCTTATTTGCTGCCTTTTCCATTTTAAGAAATCTTGAGGCGTGGGGAGCTGATCAGGGAGATGTTTTAACCCATTGTAAAAATGGCAGGCACTCTGTTCTCCAGACCCTGGCAAGAAGAAAGGTAGGCAGCATTGGAGTGTCGTGCCACCCTTCCATTTCTGTGAAAATCCCCAACAGATTTATAAGGAACAGGCATCAGTACTGTTAGACATATACTATTCTCTTCACCTGTTGCTGTCCAGTATTTCACCAGGGAAAAATTTCACCCTTGCCTTTACTGTCCTTCACTGTTGTTAAAGGTAAAGATGAGTCATAATTCAACTTTTTGTGAGCCACATCGCACATGTGAACTTGAAACAATAATAATAATAATAGCTGAGTTAATTGAGGAATTACTGTGAGCCAGGCATCATTCTAAGGCTTTACATGTATTAACACATGAATCCTCATAACAACCCTATAACATAGGTGTCATTATTATCTGCATTTTACAGATGAAGAAACTGAGGCATAGAGAAGTGAAGTAACTTGTCAACAGTCACACAACTGGTTAATGACAGAGACTTGAACATAGGCATTCTGGATCTAGAACCCATGTTCAAATCTCAGTGGTAAACTGCCTTCCTAAAATAATACAGATACAAGAAAAACCAGTTCACACATAACTTAAGTGATTTTATACATAGCTTCACAAAGTATATCTCAACCTGATGTTATTGCCCCATGCACTTTAAGACAAGAAGGGAACTACTGAACTAATACCAGCATTTCTATGACCAGGTTTCCAAACAGTCAAGTAAGTTTCACTGGAGCATGGTGGCAGGCAGAATCACTGAATTACAGGTCAAAGAGAAACCATTTCTTTACAGTCGTTAAGAAAACAAGATGTGGAGAAGGGAGCCAAAGGTAGAAATTAAAAATACTCTTGAGGTTTCAAATGTCTGGTTGAAGCTGGATGTACAGAACGCTTATTAGCATATTAGCGTTGACAGTGGCTGCATAGCATCCAAATACTTTCAATTTAAGTGGGAGCTTAGCAGCGATTTGAAGAATGTATGTTAGTACTTCCTCTACATCAGAGCATATAGTACTGCTAAGAGTAGTAATAATGATGACAGTTTATCTTTATTGGGTGCTTATTATATGGTAAGCAGTGTGCTAAGTATATTATTTAATGTCCACAGCAATCCTATGAGCTAGGACACTATCATTATCTCCATTTTACAGATGAGAAAACTGAGGAACAGACAGGTCAAGTAACTTGCTTAAGGTAACATAGTAAGTGGCAGAGCAAGGACTCAAACCCAGGTAATCCTCTAACTTCAAGGCCTGTGTTGTTAAGCACTAAGCAAGATACTGTTATGAGGATTCAAGCCCTCTACCACACTGTTAAGAAAACTTACCACAATTTTCTAGCCTTATTATTGACCCCAGCTCAAGCTTTGGGTCTGTAATGATTGCTTGGTGGAATTTTTGTTCTCAATGCTAGGCCTTTCTTTTTCCATGTTATAGATGGGTGGCTAAGTATTGAATATTACTTTGTGAGCATAGATTTATGCTTATATATGATAATTTACAAATCATATGATATCAGTTAACATTTAGTCCCCTGGACCAGAGCGCAGATGTAGCCTCAATATTTTTCCTGGGACTTTTACACATATGGTCCAGACTGTCATAAACTGGAAATATTTAAGTCAAATTAGATTGTCTAGTCATCTTAGACTATAAGTGTTGTGACTCAGGGACACTCTACATGGAGCTATAAAACAATATATATTTCAGTTTAAATTCTATTATAATCAAATAATAAAGAGGTACTAAATACAAAACTTGTTACTTCCTTAGAAATGTCTATGAGAAATACATTAATAATGATTTTTGAAGTATTTTAATAGCTGCCATTTTTGAGCACCTTCTATGTACCATTGTGCTAAACATGATTTAATTGTCATCCTAGGAGTTAGGCACTATTAGTCTGACTTTGTAGATGAGGACACTGAGTCTCAGAAGATACACAACTGCTCGAGATCAAATAGTGAAAGAAACAGGCTTGGAAGCCAAGCAGACTGACTCCAGCACCTGACATCTTAACCATTCTGCAATATTGGCTCCTACAGTAACATTCACTGATCCCAGATTGGCCCCACTAGTCATTCAAAACCTAAGGAAATCCATGGTCCAATCACTGTAGCTCTCAAAGGATGTTTGGTGGTTCATTTCAATTGTTGTTGGTCTAATGGAGAAGAATACAGTCTGGTGAACTACAACCTATGGTATGAATTATAGTTTGGCAGAGTTCTTTGCACCTGCCACATATAGAATTTAGACTCCTTTTTTTTTTCTCCACCCATTTCTTATTCACATACCTTTTTTTCTTCATGTTTGGTTGCTTTTATGCTTGTTTCTTGGCTTTTGATGTAACAACATTTCTTAATTCATTATTAGTATTGCTGTCTAGCATAGCCCACCCTCGTTATAACTTATAAGGATTTATAATCTGCACTGGAATTGTGAAATAATATTTTGGGGGGTGTAGCTAACTATATAAATAAATGGCAAGGCAAAATGGCATTACTCTAAATCTGTTTATCAACTTTAATGTGCCTGTGAAGCACCTGGGGATCTTGCGAAAATGCAGCTTCTGATTCAGTAGGTCTGTGCTGGGGCCTGAGATTCTGGGATTCTAAGTGGTTCCCAGGTTATGCAGGGCACACTTTGAGTAGCAAGGTTCTAGATTGGCCTGGTCCTGTTGTGCTTTTAAGTAGAGTCACAATTAATTGAATCGGGAGATTAATGTTTAGGCTGTTTAAAAAGCTGCCTCAGGCTCCCTGAGATGGCAGTTCCCAAATGTCTTCAAAAATTCATTGTAATGATTAATTAGCTCTCACTGTCCAGGAAGCTTTTTTGTGTCTAAACAAAACCCTTCAGGTGCTGTGATGTTCTGCTTCTCATTTTATCTTTAGTGGAGGCGGAGTTAGTCCGCCATGTCGGTTCTATTACAGGTTACTTTGTTTATGTATATATGTATGTGTGTGTGTATTTACACACAGTTATTCAATGTTAAAAACAGTCTTTGGGCTGTCCTCCATCATCTCCTTTCTCTCCTCTAGGAATCTAATATTTTGGAGATATCTACGTCAGTTCTCTTTCTGTCTCCATGTTTATTTGCCTCCTTTATGAAATCTATAAAATTACACAAGCTTTGTAATTCCTCGCCAAAATCCTCTTGCCTTGTATTTCAAAGAGCTGTTTAAAGCTTCAATGACCCTAGCCTGCATTGGATATACCCCCAGCATGTCCAAAGTGCAAAACGGAGTATACTAGTAACTACCGGCTACCCAGACTATAAAGCTCATATTACAAAAATGCACACTCTAGGCAGAATCTGGTAAATGTCAACTTCAAAATAAGTTGTGTCATACTGCTATATTTATTACCACATGGTCAATAAAAATAAGCACTTGCGAGGTGATTAAAAATAACATACCAGGTAAAATTGGTTGTCCGGCAATTCCCAGCGGTGCCATTCCAAGATTATTCATTGCTGTGGCCCATGCAGTTGGATCAGACATAGGTAGTGTCATTGCAGTGGAATCCACATTCAGAGTTCTACTGTTATCGGCTGAAAAGAAATGACAAGCAAAATAATTTGTTGTGTTAAGGCTCTAGCATCTAGTTTACTTATAAACATAAATTCTGGCAAACTCTTTAGGGAAATGGCTGGAGAAATGGACAAGTGGTGAATCAGGCCTCAATGCCAGCTTTCTTACAAGGGTTAAAACAATACAGCTTGAACTGGCAGGAAGTCATGGAATTTGAAAGCAATTTACCAGATGGCATTTTAGTATAAGTGTTTGCTTCCTTCTCTCCCTTTCTTCCTTCTCTCTCTCTCTCTCTCTCTCTCTTTTTCAAGCATACTCAACAGAGGAGCTTGGAATGATTAAGAAGTTTCCTATTCTTCTCATAGTCCACCAGCATATGATTACTTCAGCAGCTTCTATCCAAACTACTTATGCATGTAAAGCAAGAAAAAACATCCTAGGGCTTCTGTAGTTGGCAATAAAAGATGAGAATTATACTCCTGATGTAATTTCATATCTTTGAGGCAGTACTATTGAATAGAGCTGGACACATAATCAGCAGACATCAAATTAGCTGAATGACAATTTTGGGGGTTAGGGGAACAATGAGAAAAAGCAGACTAGAGACACAGTCCCTGCCCTCAAAGGTTGTACAATAAAATTGAAGATACTGATGATGATGGTGAT
The DNA here is from genome assembly GCF_003255815.1 of Theropithecus gelada. Classification (NCBI taxonomy): domain Eukaryota; kingdom Metazoa; phylum Chordata; class Mammalia; order Primates; family Cercopithecidae; genus Theropithecus; species Theropithecus gelada. Next base: position 128,280,039 of record NC_037689.1, read on the forward strand.
AATTATTACCATTATCACTACCTCCACCCACTACTACCTCTGTTGAACACTTACTGTATACCAGGTAAATCACTTGGCATGCATCATTCTCATTTAACTTTCAGAATAGCCCTATGAGGTAGGGACAATTTATATCTCCACTTAATAGAAGTTTTAGAGACATTTAAGAGAAGTTTTGAAAGGTCAAATATATTGTCCAAGGTCATACAGAATGTATAATTTTTAGCCACTATGCTTTACTGTCTTCAGTTAAACAACTAGGAAACAATGAAAGACTCAAATGGTATAGATCAGAAATGTTCCTGTAGTTTATGGTATGCAGAGCTACTGTGGCCTAAGCAGGAAATATTTCATGGAGAAAATAGGACTGAACAGAATGGACCAGATTTATATAGAGCATGTCATGAGTGATGAGTAGTTATTAGATAGGTAAAGTAAAGGGGCCAGACATCCCAGGAGCAGGAATGATATAAGCAAAGACATTGAAATGGGTTTTATAAGCACGTACATGTACACAGTGTTGGGAGAGATATAGTCATGAGTCATCTGAGCACAAACGGACTTTTGTTTCGGAAAATTTTCCTCTGACTACTGATAGCTGTAGAAAAAATATTTCTATGGCTTTTTTCCTACCTCCCAGTACACACTTCTGCCAATTACAACCCATGAAGGCAACTCTGTTCTAACAGTAGCTTGCTAAAGTCCAAGGCAACATCAGGGCTGACCCTTGCCAGGGTTACTTATACATGTGCTCTTTTGGTCACTGATTGGTCAGAACAAGCAAATGTAAATGTTTAAAAACATTATTTCTGAAATATTAGTTTTTGTCATTTTTCTGTGCTGCCTTTGCCTCCTCCCCCTTAATCCCCTCTTCACACATATACAGTGATTGATGGCACTAAGTGTTCATTAATTACAGTCAGAAGTCACATTTCAGAGCTAGTGATTTCTCCATGTGTAGGAACTTTAGTCGTCATATCCAGCTTTCAGTGTTCTCTCACAAAGGCATATCCAAAGGCTAGAAATAGCCTCCTTGCAAATATTATCAAGAAAACAAACATGGGATGCTGAATATCCTTTGGGTTGAGAGTTTACATAGTGATAATTAGTCTACTTGGACTTCCAAGCCCCCAGTTAGGGGAGATTTTAGAAAATGTTATAGCTGAAAGATATCTTTAGAGATTATTGAGTCTATACCCTGATTTTCTCTGGTTGCTGGAGAATCACTCCCAGAAGAAACTGGTAGGTTTAGAAGGACTGGGACCCAATGCCAAAAATAATTTCTTGCAACAGTTTGGCTACTCATTGGTTCTGCAGTCCTGACAAATATTAAAACGAACGAACAAACAAACAAACAAACAAACAAACAGGAACACTTCTCAGTAAAGGATTTTGAGGTCAAAGAATGAGAATTTATAATGTATCAACCTAGCCAAACTCTGGACTAATTAGGGGCGGGATCAGTGTTTGGGGGAAGACAATGATCTCAATTACAATTTTGAGGGAAAATACAGTATTGTTATTTTCAAAACGTATAGTAATTCACAATGCTTGTTAAAATGTTAGCAAGTAGAGTTCCTGCTATGCTTGTTTACAGGAACAGATAAGGAACATGTGTAATTAACAGCATTATTTTGCCTCAATGAATGTGGTTCTTAAATACTTAGGAAATTTTGCTTTAAATGTCCTTCTTATTGCCCTTCCCTCCCCTAACACCCATCTCCACCTGTCAAAATCCCACTCATTTTTGAAGGGCCATCTCAAATGCTACCTTGTTTGTGAAACTGAAATGGCCAGGTGGGAAGGACTCCCTGGCAGAGCCTCCCACTGACCTGCACCCTGGGGTGGAGCCTTGGAAGTTCATGTGTTTGCAGTGGGAAGGAGCCTGGCCCCTCCTCTTCCTGGGTGGAACCTGGGATTCAATCTACCAGGTGGGAAGCACACCAGCAGGGATTTGGCCTTGCAGAGGGTCCCTGTTTCCCTTTTTTACCCCTTTTTCCCCAATAAATTCCATTTTTCTCACCCTTCAAAGTGTCTGCAAGCCTAATCTCTCACGGCTGTGTGACAAGGACCTGGCTCTTAGCTGAACTAAGGAAAAAGTCCTATAACAAAACCACCTCATTGGAATTAATTACTTCTTCTGATGTGTTCTCATAGCATTTTATCTAGAATTTGATTTTCACGTTTGCTCATTCTCTCACTCATTCCCTGCAAAGTAAACTTTTTTGAGTCTTACTATATGCCCTGCTGTTTTGCTAGTAACTAGGAATACAGAGATGAACAAAACTCATTTACTGCTCTGGAAGAATTCAAAATATAGTGAGAGGGACAGACATATAAACAATCCAATATAAATTATTATAATAAGTACTGTAATTAAACCAAGAGTGGAGTGCTCTGGGAACACAGAGGAGTAATTAAAGCTGCTAGAATGGGTTTGGGTATATGTGTTTCTGGTTGTGGGGTGAAGGAGGAATGCCATGGAAGCCTTCACTGGGAAAGAATCATTTGAAATGAGTCTTTAAGGAGGGACAGGATTTTCTTCCAGGTAGTGAATGGAAGACTGGGGTAAAAAGTGCATTCCAGTAACTGGTACCAAAACAGAGATATAGACCAATGGAACAGAACGGAGCGCTCAGAAATAATACCACACATCTACAGCCATCTGATCTTTGACAAACCTGACAAAAACAAGAAATGGGGAAAGGATTCCCTATTTAACAAATGGTGCTGGGAAAATTGGCTAGCCATAACTAGAAAGCTGAAACTGGATCCTTTCCTTACTCCTTATACGAAAATTAATTCAAGATGGATTAGAGACTTAAATGTTAGACCTAAAACCATATAAAACCCTAGAAGAAAACCTAGGGAATACCATTCAGGACATAGGCATGGGCAAGGACTTCATGTCTAAAACACCAAAAGCAATGGCAACAAAAGCCAAAATTGACAAATGGGATCTAATTAAACTAAAGAGCTTCTGCATAGCAAAAGAAACTACCATCAGAGTGAATAGGCAACCTACAGAATGGGAGAAAATTTTTGCAATCCATTCATCTGACAAAGGGCTAATATCCAAAACCTATAAAGAACTCAATCAAATTTACAAGAAAAAAACAACCCCATCAAAAAGTGGGCAAAGGATATGAACAGACACTTCTCAAAAGAAGACATTCATACAGCCAACAGACACATGAAAAAATGCTCATCATCACTCGCCATCAGAGAAATGCAAATCAAAACCACAATGAGATACCATCTCACACCAGTTAGAATGGCAATCATTAAAAAATCAGGAAACAACAGGTGCTGGAGAGGATGTGGAGAAATAGGAACACTTTTACACTGCTGGTGGGACTGTAAACTAGTTCAACCATTGTGGAAAACAGTGTGGCGATTCCTCAAGGATCTAGAACTAGAAATACCATTTGACCCAGCCATCCCATTACTGGGGATATACCCAAAGGATTATAAATCATGCTGCTATAAAGACACATGCACATGTATGTTTATTGCAGCACTATTCACAATAGCAAAGACTTGGAATCAACCCAAATGTCCATCAGTGACAGACTGGATTAAGAAAATGTGGCACATATACACCATGGAATACTATGCAGCCATAAAAAAGGATGAGTTCGTGTCCTTTGTAGGGACATGGATGCAGCTGGAAACCATCATTCTCAGCAAACTATCGCAAGAACAGAAAACCAAATACCACATGTTCTCACTCACAGGTGGGAATTGAACAATGAGATCACTTGGACACAGGAAGGGGAGCATCACACACTGGGTCCTATTGTGGGGATGGGGTAGGGGGAAGGGATAGCATTAGGAGATATACCTGATGTAAATGATGAGTTAATGGGTGCAGCACACCAACATGGCACATGTATATATATGTAACAAACCTGCACGTTGTGCACATGTACCCTAAACTTAAAGTATAATAATAATAATAATAATAATAATAAAAAGAGTATTCCAAGAAGCAAGAAGCACCAAGCATTTACCATTTAAATGACTGCTTTGGATTATTGATATTGTGTACCTGTCTCCCTTCTGCTGGCCTGCCTGCCTCTTTTAGGTCAGGGACTGGGTTTGAGGCATTTTCTTTCCTTATTTCTTAGTTTAGTGTCTAGTATAAAGTAGGTATTCAAGAAATATTTAAATTAATAAAGAAAATTAATTTACATTGATTTTGGGCACAATAAGTAATCTATACAATGACACTCATTGATTATTTGCATACCTTTTCAGAATGACAAATTGTCTTAAATAGATGGCATTATTGCTACACCAATTCTTTCTCTAGGACAGCTGAATACTTGTAGAAATTTGCTTAGTTACAACCAGGGATCTATGCCCAACCAGTAACTCAGTTTGATCTCATTAGCTATGAACTTTTCCCCATATTGGCATAATCATACAGAAAAGCTTGCAAAATTTTGTTTTAAAAGGGAAATCCCAGATGATCACCTCTGGCAGCAATCTGGATTCAAGGTCCACAGTAACAAAACATGTTGTGCTAAGCATCTGTTTAGAATTATCACTTAGTGGTGGAAAAGTTAAGTTCTGGATCCACTTTTCAGACTAGAAATGGACATCTAGTAATTTTCCCCTGAATCCTACAATCCCTGGTAGCAGCCAAGAATATTCAGAAGGTGAGTGCTACTGGCTGTCAAGTGGTCTTCAAAATATCTACCCCAAGTCTGAAGAACATGTCCTGCCATGCTGGTTCTCCTATTCTGCTGTGTGACAAGTTCTCAAGAGGTCAGAGATTGTAGAGTGGGTTGTAAGTAAGTGCCTTCTAGGTAATTTGGTTGAAGATATGGCACTTTGGAATAAGCTCCATTGGCACCAAAAGAATACAAGATTTGGAAGTGATCACCTACGTCAACTTGGTATCATTTTATAACTATCAAATCTCTGCCATCTGTTTATTTTTGTCTTGTTGATACATTGCTGATTAACTTGTCAATCACTGTCAAAGTTATTTGATTTTGAAGACTACACACACACACACACACACACACACACACACAATTTCCTCTGAAACAAGGACAACAGTATGTTGGTGCCATCTCTTCAACTATATTCTTTCATTAAGACAAAAACTCTCCTTCACTGATTATTTACTCTCCTACAATTCTCTTTATTATGTCCAAGTGTATATCCATTGGTTTTTATGCTTACTGTTATTTTGTTACACATTATTGTGCAAAGTTGAGGAGACAGTTTTGTCAACAAACATCTACTGAAAGCCTGTTAACCACAGGAAGCAATCCTGTCTAATCATCAAGAGCATTGGTCTGGGAGTCAGATGGCTCTGGACTAGAGTCTAACTCTACTACTTAGCAACCGTAATGTGCTCATTCACTTTCTTTCTTCTCCTCTTGCCTGCCTGCCTTCTGGTCTTCCTTTCATATTTACCATACAGTCACTGAACATTTTCTATGTGTCAGGCAGTATCGTAGATGTTGAGGATATTAGAGTGAGTCAAAGAGACCTCATTCCTTTTGTAGGGACATGGATGCAGCTGGAAACCATCATTCTTAGCAAACTCTCACAAGAACAGAAAACCAAACACCGCATGTTCTCACTCATAGGTGGGAACTGAACAATGAGATCACTTGGACTCGGGAAGGGGAACATCACACACCGGGGCCTATCATGGGGAGGGGGGAGGGGGGAGGGATTGCATTGGGAGTTATACCTGATGTAAATGACGAGTTGATGGGTGCTGACAAGTTGATGGGTGCAGCACAGCAACATGGCACAAGTATACATATGTAACAAACCTGCATGTTATGCACATGTACCCTAGAACTTAAAGTATAATAATAATAATAATAATAAGAGACCTCATCCTTGCTCTTGTAGAACTTATACTCTAATGCAATAGACAGATATTAAAATACAAATAATTATAAAATAATTATGCATTGTAATAAGTGTTACGAGGAAATAACTGTGTTTGATGAAAAAAATGGCAAGCTATTAAATTAGGAAAATGAAAGCATCCACCTTATAGGTTTGTTGAAGATTAGATAATGTGGGTAAAAAATTTAGCATGTCTTCTGGCTCATATTTAGCACTCAGTAAATGGCCATAATAACATGATAATAGTTACTGCAGTGGTGTGATCCTGGCTCACTGCAACTTCCGTCTCCTGGGTTTAAGTGATTCTCATGCCTCAGCCTCCTGAGTAGCTGGGACTATAGGCATGTGCCACCACGCCCGGCTAATTTTTATATTTTTAGTAGACACGGGGTTTTACCATGTTGACCCAGCTGGGCTTGAACTCCTGACCTCAAATGATCCACCTGCCTCCCCAAGTGCTGGGATTTACAGGCATGAGTTAATTAGGTGTGAGGCGAATATTTAACATGGTAAACGATGAGGAAGTGGTCACAGACCTTGAAGGGCTCAAAGTCTACTGAGAGAACCAAGCATATACATGAATTACTAGAATACATTGTATGAATAATGAATAATTGTTCATGCAATAATAATGAATAATGAATAATGAAACTGAGGCACAGAAAGTTTAAGTGATCAGCTCAACATTGCACAGCTAATAAGTGGTACAGCAGGAATATAAGCCCAGTCAGCTCTGATGCCAATCCTCACAATGTAACTCATCACACTAAACTCTCTTCCAAAGAGTACATTTATTTTGTGTTCTCCTAGCTCACTGAAGACATTGCTATCATAGCCCTTACTACATTGTATTTTTTGGGTATTTTTCCATGTCTGTCTCTCCCCAGAAAGCTTATTCCTCCCTGTTATTCCTAGTGCCTAGACACAGTGTCTGACATAGAAAAGATGTTCAACAAGCTATTTTAAACAAATACATGAGGAAATATAAGAGTATACAAAAGAGTCCTCCACAGATATTCTTTCCAGAAGCAGTTGTCAAACTATTCAGAACAGGATACTACTCTATCATTGTACTACGATAAAATCTCTTTTGGAGGGTTTCTTTTGAGGTCTGAGTGTTAAACAAAAATTTCAAATGGAAAAAGAAAGGAAGATAAAATGGTGACAATTTGAAGTATTATAATCCTTACATGCTGATAATATAAAAAATTCACAATTACAGACATATAAACTTCAAGGAAGATAAATCTGGGGATGGGAAGATAGCATCACTGAGAAATTCTTCACTTATGAGAGGGAACTCAAATTTCTTAGAGAATTTAAGGTAATTAAATTACTAAAATAAAAGTCCATGTAGCAGTCATATTTGTTAATTCCTTGAGGCCATGGGACATAAACCTCATTTACTTTTTGTATTCTTTACTGTGACTAGGTCAAAGTAAGTGCCAATAACTGTGTTTTTAAATAAGAAAACTCTACAAGACCTCAGCAACTGTACAAAGTGTGGCTTTCCTCCATAGCCTATTTCATAGACCCACAGCCATCTAAAATCTCTTTGCATTGTGTAGTCCTGAACTGTCAACTTGGCTCTCTAGCCATTTCTACAGGAAGAAGATAGTAGTCTCAGCTGGGCACGGTAGCTCATGCCTGTAAATCCCAGCACTTTGGGAGGTAGGTGGATCATTTGAGGTCAGGAGTTCAAGACCAGCTGGGTCAACATGGTAAAACCCCATGTCTACTAAAAATATAAAAATTAGCTGGGCGTGGTGGCACATGCTGATAGTCCCAACTACTCAGGAGGCTGAGGCACGAGAATCACTTGAATCCAGGAGACGGAAGTTGCAGTGAGCCGAGATCACACCACTGCACTCCAGCCTGGGTGACAGAGTGAGACTCTGTCTCGAAAAAAGGAAAGAAAGAAAGAAAGGAAGGAAGGAAGGAAGGAAGGAAGGAAGGAAGGGAGGGAGGGAGGGAGGAAGGGAGGGAGGAAGGAAGGAAGAAAGAAGGAAAGAAAGAAAGAGAGAGAGAGAGAGAAATAAATAAATAAATAAATAGTGGTCTAAAGGTGGGTGGGACATGGGACATCAGGCCTTCAGAATGCACTAGGACTCAGATAAATGATGAATAATAGTTTTATTTTTAATACTTTAAGTTCTGGGATACATGTACAAAACATGCAGGTTTGTTACATAGGTATACATGTGCCATGGTGGTTTGCTGCACCCATCAACCTGTCATCTACATTAGGTATTTCTCCTAATGCTATCCCTCTCCTAGCCTCCGACCCCCTGACAGGCCCTGGTGTGTGATGTCCCCCTCCCTGTGTCCATGTGTTCTCACTGTTCAACTCCCACTTATGAGTGAGTACATATGGTATTTGGTTTTCTTAATAGTTTTAATGATAGCAATTATAATAAGACTAATAAGAGTTAACAGTTATATAATGCTTACTATGCACCTCACACTGTTCTAGGCACTTTATGTACATTAATTTAAAACTCACAACAATCCTATGAAGTAGGTCCTTTCATTATCCCCATTTTACTGATGAGGTAACAGGAACCCGAGAAGTTAAGCAAGTTATCCATAGTTATATAGCTAGCTTGCAGTAGAGCTGAGATTCAAACTCAGGTAGTCTGGCTCCACAATTCATGCTCTTGACCACTATGCCCTACTAAACTAGGGGATTCATCAAATTATGTAATATTTGAGATGAGGGCTCTAGAGCTCATCATTATACAGATGGGTGCTCTCAATGTCCTCTATTGCAGTGCTAAGTTTGCCCCGCAGGGGACATTTGGCAGTATCTGGAGACATTTTTGATTGTCATACCTGGCAGCAGGTAGTTGCTACTGACATCTAGTAGAGGCCAGGGGCGCTGCTAAACATCCTATAATGTATGGGGCAACCCCCTACAAGAACCAATTATCTGGCCTAAAATGTCAATAGTGCTGAGGTTGAGAAATCCTGTTCTACTGTAGCAATTTTTATGTGTTCTTACTGGAGAACACCTTATACTCCTGGTTTCTTCCACAATCCTTTTCCATCTATCACATGTATAGGCAACTCCAACTTCTGTAGTTTATGCCCTACCCTACTCTCTTATGCTATTGTGCAACTAAGACTAATCTGATCAAACCCTCCTCCCTGACTCCATCTCAAGAACCTATTAACGCTTTTAGCACAGTTACTTCTATGCTTCGCATCAAAGAAATGATCTTTGTCGTGGGGAGTCCAGGTACCATGGAATGCTGATAGGTTGCTGTTTGAGAATAGTCCTGGAAATAGCAGTAGGCACACCATGACAAAGGAAAGAGAAAGGAAGTTTAGAAAATGCTTGCACAAAATGTGGAAGAAAACCTCATTTCTGGCATATCACATAGGACCTCACATACAGTAGGCACTCAAGAAGTATTTGTTGTGAAAGATTATGACCCAGGGGCAGGGTTGGGTGTCCTACCAAGGAATAACATTGTTTTCTGTTCTCTAAGGGAAAGGAAACAGCAGAATAAATCACATTTGGGGTCTGCATTAAGCCTGGGGCTCAAGGCTTTATCTTTTGCGTGGTATTTACTGCTTATGAAGCAATATATTATGGCAGTGCAGGTGTTATTTTGACTTTCTCTTCATATTCTTTGAAAATTAACAATCTATCACTGTTTGTGAACAATGCACTGAAGCCCGAGGCACGGGCCACAGTCCCTCCTATTGCAGACGTCAAGTGACGCCACAGCTTGCATCACCGTGATGCAGGCGAGAGAACTGACAGGGGCTTTTGCAGGCTTTTGTAATACAAGGCTCCCAGATGGCTTGAGAGAGATGATGCTATTAGACAAGCAGGATGGATCAAAGAGCCACTCAAGGGAATCAAGATGTCATAATATTTTTTTTTTCCTTGAGAAAGGACAGGGAGATAAGGGAAGGGAAGACAAAGAGAAGCAAGGGAAGGGTCTTTTTGCTGGCCTATATTTATATAGTAGGGAGTCATTTTCACATGAGTTGTGAGTATGGCAGGGCGGGAGTTGGAAGAGAGTAGCTTGATCCTCAAGGTATACAGATGAGAATCCCAGGGTAGAGGGTGCTTTCACAAACTAAACCTCATCCTGGAAGATTTATTGTTTTAGTCTATAAGCTAGAGGGTCCTGAAGACAGCTACCTCTGTATTGGAGCAGTTATCAAGATGTTCAATATTTAAATTAGATCAATTTAAAGCCATGGAGCCAGGCCAGCCCTCCAGATGGCAGTTGCAGTGAGGGTGTGGTACAGTGAGGAAAAAGAAGGCCACAGAGTTTGGTATGTGCCTCTTCAAGGAACTCACAGCACATACCCTACATTTATGAAGGCAACAAGGTATAGTAGAAGGAATATAGGACTGGGAGCCAGATGGATCTAAAATCCAATCTTGGCTGTACTCCTGACTAGCTGAATGATTTTAGGCAAGTTCCACAAACTTTTTAACCTGTTTATTCACTTGTAGCTAGGGATAATGATACCTATCTTTCATATAAAAGATAATGATAATGACGTTGATTCCTAATATTGATTAAATGCTTATTATGTGCTAAACATTGTTTTAAAGCTTTGCATGTATGATTACAGTAGGTAGCTAGCCAGGCATGAGTGGGGCAGGAGAGGGCTCCCCCAACCCCACCAGGAATGTCAGGCGACTATCAAGTAGTTGTCACACTGCCTCTCTAAAATAATAATTGATCATAGCCAGCACCAGGGAAAGGTAGTTTCCCAATAAATAAAAACATCTGAAACTGGTGATTGGCAGCATCTCAATAAGATCTCCAATACTGGGCAAGTGGGCTCAAGCATGCACATTAAGAGACAAAATGGCACAGTTTAACTGATATATGACCTTCCAGGGGCATTCCACTGGAACAGGGAAGAACACTTCAGGTAAGCATGTGTACAACTCTAGTAAACACACTGAGCATGCTCACCTCCCAAGTGCTAGCAGGCCACCGCACATGCAGGCAGCTTACCCTAAGGGAAGAATCAAGGGAAATGGGATGCAAGATGCTGGAAGTATGCCAGCATATAAAACCCTAGGTCCAAAGTCAAACAGGGCACTTGACCTCCAAGATATCCACTTAGCCCTCTTCCAAGTGTACTTTACTCTCTTTTCGTTCCTGCTCTAAAGCTTTTTAATAAATTTTTACTACTACTAAAACTTGCCTTGGTCTCTTCTTCTGCCTTATGCCCCTCAGTCGAATTCTTTCTTCTGAGGAGGCAAGAACTGAGGTTGCTGCAGACCTGTATGGATTTGCCACAGGTAACTTGGATACTTCCACCACTGACAGTTTTACACAATATAATCCTTACAACAACTCTATGAGACAAGTGATATTTATCATTATACCCGTTTTATAGACAAGGAGTATGAAACACAAAGAAGTTAACAAGTTGCTCAAGGCCACAGATATAGTTAATGTTGGAACTGGAATTCAAATTCAGGAAATATGGCTCCAGAGACAACATGTTTAACCACTGAGCTATATACCATCACTAAGAATGCTGAGCCCAATATCTGACACAGAGCAAGTACCTGATCATGACTTTAACCCTACTTCCTTTATCTTTCTCTTCCCTTTTTCTGGCAAGGAGGAAATCATTCAAATGCCCTGTGCGGGATCTTTGAGCTGCAGCCAAGGGCTTCTTTGGTAATTTCAGGGTGGGCTGGCATGGGCTGAAGAATCTCAGGGATAGTACTTTCCAGTTCAAGGTTATTACGCAAATTGAGCCAGGAGAATCGGTTGGACCCAGGGGTTCTGGAATACCATCAGGCTCCACTGTGGGAAACTTAGAGGGCTTCCTCAGCTACTAAGAGCAGTGGCTGACTCCCCTAGAGAGGCTCTTCTGGGGCTTTTCTGGACTACAGTCTGTAATTGCTAACCCCCTGGCTTCATGGACTTCTCAGGTACCTGTGAACTAATGTTACTTGGTCTAGAGTGAATGGCTGACTATGGTCCTCTAATCTAGGGTTACATCATCACATTTATTTCATATTTTCTTCCCTAATATTTAGGTAAAGAACACCAAAAAGCATAGATGGGCCTAAAAAAAAAAATGCTACCTATCTCAGTTCCTTTAACATCTGCACTAATTGCCTGTTAGGTCATACAACTCTTTTCCTGGTTTTAAAACAAACACATAAATATTACTGTCAGGACTCCAGATGTTGTAGTTACTGGTTTTCAACTAGAAATCTTAATATTTAAACTAATCAACTAACTGCATTTCAGGTACTGAGCATGCTCTTTAAGTTAATGGCATGGCTGCTGGTGGGGGAGGGGGTGGAGAAAGAAAAAAATAGAAGCATAAACTTTGTTAAGTTCCCAAAGCTCTGTGGTCTGTGCTTTCCCAAGGTAAGTTGAGTAAAAGGTGACTTGGCAACACTGCTGCTATGCTCTTGGATGTCTGGCAAAGATCTCTTGGAGGAAAAAAATACCCACACCAGTCCTGGGGCTAACCCACAAGCTGTTTTGCTGTAGCCCTTGTTGCTGAAAATCTTTCCAACGTGTTTCAGTCTACTTCCTTGCCATAGAAAATAGAGTATGACAAGGATAAATATAGCATGAACAAGATCTGGAGTTTGGAAGGCTAGTTTGAACTCTGGCCCTACCATTTACTCACTATGTAGCAATCACTTACACCTGTGTTTGCCAAATTACATTCCAACCATGTGCATCAGAATCACCTTGGGTGCTTGCTAAATAGGCCAATTTCCAGGGTTCACTGCTGAAGTTTTCACCTGGGTGGCACTGGGGACTCTGCCTGTTGAACAAGTACCCTAGGTAACTCTTATACCCACTACAAATTTGAGAAACACAGAGCTTCAGTTTTCTTATCTATAAATAAGAATGATGCTACCCTTTCACAGGGTTGTGGTGAAAACAACACAGGTAATCAATATGTGCTAGTTGTACCTGAATCTTTGAGTGAAGTTATTGCAAGGCTACGAGATACATTCTGAATATTAATTTAACAAACTTGTGAAAGCCATATACTATGTGGTGGTACCCAGGTGAAAACTACATGTTTTCCTGTCCTTTGAGGGGCTCATAGACTAGTGAGAGTGGCAGATATGAAAACAAAAACTACTGTACAGTTTAAAAATGGCTAAACAGAGATATGAAGAAGGGGGAGACAGTTCCCCTGTTAAGATGGCGCTAAGGAGAGGAGGTGGTGGAGGAGGGAGGGGAGCACTGTGGAAGTGATGTGAAGCTGGAGGAAGTGACTTTAAACTGAGTTTTGAAAACTAAGCCAATTATCATGGCACTACAAATATCTTAAAAGGTACAGAATAAGGCTGCATTTGTACTAAGTCTAAAACTTAGAATGGAAGTTGTTCTTGTTTGGGGAAATGGGAGTGAGTGGAGAATATTTGCCATATCAATTTCCTTATCATTTCTCTCTCCTAAAAGTAGAATGTGGAACAACTGGAGTCATTTTGTATTCCCAGTAGGTTGACTCTGAGAGGATGGGTGTTAGGCTATATTGTTGACTTGCTGTGCAAGTCATTAACTACAAGGCCATGGTCTAAGTCGGTGGGAAGGCGGGGTGGGACCCTGGCCATGATGACTATAAATAAGTCAGGTGGTAAATCCTGCTGATAATGGGACCTTTGGCTGAAGTACTAGCTGCCTCAGCAGGGCCATCCTCAGATATTAAGGGCAATGCTATATATACACATACAGCCGCAGGAGGCAGTGACTAACGGCTTTGCCTTGGGCCAGCAGTTCTGGCCCCTTTCTTGCTTCTTTACCTCTGCAAAGCAGCCCAACTGGAGTTTTCAAACTCTACTCCAATTTGACAAATAATCAAAAGACAATAGACTTTATTACACATACTGTCACATTATCTTCACTACCCTTCATGTTTCAAATGACTGATTTTTTCTTTTTTTGAAAACCATAACACATTCCCATCAACCACTAGAATGCATTTGGCTAGATCAGGCATGATAAACTCTCAAGCCTTAATGCTGAACGATGCTGAATGAAGAGAAAAAAAATGGGGTTATAACAGTGGTTAAGATCATAATCTTTGGATTAGATCTGAGTTCTAGTCCTGGTCCACCATTTATTACCTGTGTGATGCTAGGCAAGTGATTTCATGTCTCTGTGCTTCATTTTATACATCTGAGAAATGGGATAATAATAGAACCCATCTTATAGGGCTATAGTGAAGATTAAAGGAGAAAATATACAAAACAGATCTATCGTGGTGCCTAACTTAGTAAATGCTTGTAGAATACTAGTAATTATTATCAATATACTAACAATGGTGGGCATTACCTCTGATATCTTATGGAAAACAGGGGCCACTGGGGTAAGGAAAGAGGGGAGTGTTACAATTTCTTCAGGTGGAAAGAACATGAAAACACCAGTACAGGAACCAGCCATTAATAATATTAGATTGGTGCAAAAGTAACTGCGGTTTTGTGATTAAAAGTCATGGCAAAAACGGCAATTACTTTTGCACCAACTTAATAGGAGAGAATGTATTTACAACAAAAAAAGGACAAGATGGTTTATCTTTAACAAGTGCTTTACCAAGAACACTGCCAGAAAAAAACAGTGGGATTAACTTGTATTCTTCTCATCTGATTGATGCATTTTCTAAAAGTGGTACTGCTAATAAAATCCTAAAAAGATTTTCCAGTGTTACCCTCCTCCACTGTATATACCCCCAGCCCATCAGACCTGCTGCCAAAACCTATTTGCTTTTTCCCTCTAAAACCATGGATGACATTTGTATCTGTGCTCTCTCTCCTGATCCCCCCATCTGTGGTGGAGGAAAGCCAGAATTACCTAATGTTGTAGCTCAATTATCCATGACAAGATTGGGAAGCAAGGGGGTAGGCAGGAGAAGAACCTGCTCTTCACAGACAGCTTTCTAACAAGACAAACGGAGATTATGGCCACTGCTGTGACCTCCACGACAGCTGGGCACAGGACACCCGCTGTATCAGCATACTCCAGGAACAATACATATGCAAGTAAATTTGGTTGGCAGTTTGTGATTCTGGGACAGTATTAATAATAGTGCTTTTCCTGAAATCTATCCTGTATGTGATGTATTTTGCCATGTTTAATTCAATAGCTCTTCTGAATATTTTAATATAGCAACAGTAGTCCAAATAGCAAACACATGTGAGTTATTAACTTTCTTTTATCCATTTCTGCTGTAACTTAAATTTTCTTCCTGAGTGAATCTCCAGGCCACTAGTGAAATCACCTTTAATCTATTTGTGCATGTGTGTGTGTGTGTGTGTGCGCGTGCGTGTGTGTGTATGTGTGTGTGTATTGGCATTAACATGGAGGAGACATAAGCTGTTAAAAAATAAAAGGCGTCTGGGCTAGTGATGATCTCCAGAGTAAACCTTACAGGGATTGGTAGAGCAAATTTGATTTGAAAATGATTACAAAGGGTGAATTCCCTGTAAATAATGAATTGGAAAGAAAATCAGGCTGGGAGTATTTGCTTATCCACTTATTTCCACATGGAAGAAAAGCTGTAATTCCTGACAGCCTGTGCTTACAGTGTGACTAGATTGGCCAGAGAGAAACCAATGGGTGATAAAAATAAGTACACAAGCCCACCAGTTCATTGCATTCTCCGTCAGGTCCAACACCAAGGAAAGCCATAAAGATAATAAGTCTTTGGATAACAGACCATAAATCCATGGTTACAGTTCAAGCACTTAACTTCAAATTCCCAAGTGACCATGCCACTGTTCTTGTCTGTTAAAGAAGCTAGAAGTTCAC
Organism: Theropithecus gelada; assembly: GCF_003255815.1. Taxonomy (NCBI): domain Eukaryota; kingdom Metazoa; phylum Chordata; class Mammalia; order Primates; family Cercopithecidae; genus Theropithecus; species Theropithecus gelada. Next base: position 128,295,701 of record NC_037689.1, read on the forward strand.
TGTCAGAAAGGAGGTGAGGTGATGGGCAAGGCAGCTGAAATACTCAAAGACCCCAGGAAAATTCTGGGAAAGCATGCCTCCTTGCAAATCACCGCTTCCTGAGAAACTAACTCGTATGTCACTGGGAGACACTGTCAGAGCCAACTGGCTAAGGTTTCTACCAAAGTGAACCTAATTTTCAAGAGTGGCTATCTTCCTTGAAAATGTAAAGCTAATTTCTGTACACCAAATCCTATTATTTTCCACTGACTCACAGTGTCTTTTTCTAATTTTTTAAATTACATATTGAGTAGGTACACAGGAAAATTTGTAAGATACAAGTGTAAAGTATAAACAACAATGCAATGAAATTTGTACGCCCAACATGCAGTTTAAGAAAAAGAATATCACTATTACCTTTAAAGTCCACCATGTACCCCTCCCTAATCGCTTCCATTTCCCCTCAAAGATAACTACTGTTTTGAATTTTGTGTTAATAATTCCTTGCTTATTTTATAGTTCTACTACATAAGTTGATACTGTCTCTTCAAAAATGTTTTATCTTAATTTCTAAAGGATTCTTTAGTTGCCAAGAGCTTTCTGTGCTGTTCTCCTTCATACTCCTGTCCCACCCTGCCTCCCTCTCCCTCCCCTCCCTCTCTTCTTCCTTCTCTCTCTTTTTCTCTACCTACCTTCCTTTCTGTGTCTCTCTCACCACCCCTCCTCCACCCAGCTAGATGAGTAATTAGTGATCTAGGAACAAACATGAGTGCCAAAGATATCAGTTAGCAGTGAATTCATATGTAAAGGCAGTAATTATTTTTTAACATGGCTACTTTCCTTTGGTTCTTTAAATGAATGCCTGCATGGGCCCTAATTCGTTTATCCAGAAGTTCAGAGGTGATCAGGCAATATGGAGGTGGCAGCAGGCTACAGAGCAGGGTGACAGAGCTGTGAGTATTGCCTAGCATGGGTACCTCAGGGGTCTGGAGCCAGAAGACCGTGCTATTTGCTGGCTATGTAACTTAGGCGAGTCACTTAATATCTCTGATCCTGGGTTCCTTCATCACAAAATTGTAGAAAACAATAATACTGATCTTACAGGGTTGATGAGATAAACAAGGGATATTAATTGGAAAAGTATTTTGAAAGCTATAAAATACTATATAAAGGTAAGTAAACAATGTTGCTGCTCTGCTGCTGTTGATGACATCGATTCTATTAAAGTCGAGGTAAACAACTAAATGGTTATGAATTTTCTAAGTTTGGAGCTAATCCACAGATTTATCCTTGCCAGCTGCCTGGTAAAGCCAGCATATCACAGATAAAATTAAAACTTCTTTTCCGATGCTTTATTACTGGTCCACGTGGAAGCTTCCCCCCCCCAACCCCCTGACTTCAAACATCTTCCTCAAATCCCACTGTACCTGCCCAACCTGCGTGTGAGGGAGTTGTGTTTGCTCTTGTCTACGTCAGTGCCGGAGCCCAGGGCAGAAAGTAGTCACACATTATAGGCATGTAACATTTTCTCTTCCTAATCATTTCTCACAGGACAGTGCAGGTTGGTAACTCAAACTGAAATGTATGCAAGATGTGCCCAGCACCTGATCAGTTTGCGCCTGAGGAACCTTCTGAAGGTCCTGACTTTTGCCTGTGTGCTATTAACATAACCATTTGCATGTCATTTCCATTCTGTTTTTTAAAGGGTCTCTCCTTGAAGATCTATGAGAATGAGAGTAAGCAGTGGAAAGCCACGTTTCCATTCTGCAAACGATATAATCAAATCTGTAAATGCGCAAAAACACACACAAGAGACGCTCCATAAAGCTGCTGGCAATTATTTCGGTGAACAGACGCAAGTTGTGCACAATTCCCCACAGCTGCCTCAGGTGTTGAAGGAAGAGATTCAAACAACAGAGGGGAAATATTGATCATCTTTTTGAACATCAAGTTAGGCTACCTGCTTAGGTGCCCAGGAGGGGGTGAGGGAGGAAGAATGCTGGTAATGTTCCCACACGTTTCCCAGCTTGAGGCTGGACAGCCACATGCCCATCTGCTGCTAAGAAAAAAAACAAAAACAAAAAACCAGACAGGGCTTAAACACATAGGAAAGGCTGTTTGACCTTTCAGGTTGTAAGACTCTTGCCCTCCGCCTAACAGCTGACGCCTAGAACAAGCAGGCAAGCCCCACATGGCCTCTGAAGGGGCTAGCATGGGGGCTCCAGCTGAGGGGCGGCTGCAGCTATGGCAACCCATGCCCGGGAATGAGTTAACACCAGCCAAAGGGGTTAATGGAAGAGGCAAGAGCTTTTATACAAACACATTAGGGAAAGAAACGCAATACAGCGGGAATGAGGTCCATTAATAAAGCTGAGTGATAAAATCCACCACCATTCTCAAATAGGACTTGGCAACCTAAAACTCCTTTTCCAAATTAGGGTCCTGTGTTTTATCTGCTCATGGGGACACTAAGCTTCTATCTTTAAAAAGAATAAAAACAATATTATAATATGAAGTGTAAAAGGAGAAAATAGGATAGGCAAAAGGGTAAAAATTAGACTTGCAAACAAAGGAAGGAAGAGAAACAAAAGAGATGTGTACAACTATGTTCTGAATATGTTCAAACGGCTTGTTATTACTAACAATCACCACCTGACAATAAATTACCCCTCTACATGTGGATTACAAGCTGCATTATTATGATGCATTAGAATCAATCTGAGTACTAACGATAATGGGTGGCTGGGTGGCTAAACATGGCCCCCAATTACTGCTGGGTGCCCTCTCCCTTTGTGGCTACAAAACAACTGTCATCAATATTCTCTCATAGAGAGTGTTTTCTTATCAGCATTACGTCCTCAAATATCCCTGGAAAGCAGGTCGATACTGATGGATTTTTCTGAGGAAAAAAGGGAGGCACAGAGAGGTTAAGTGAAAATCAGCAGAGGCCGCCCTCCTGGCCCATCAAAGAATTTGGGTTATAAAGGCAGCAAAGGTAAGGAAGCGAAGGCCTTCAGCCTGCTCTTTCCATGATGGCAGCATCTATGGAATGCAATGGGTCAGGATTTTTACGCACCCTCTCGGCTATAGTGAAAAGCATATAATCCTTAAGCCACTGCATTTGGAAAATCTGATTGTAGCTTGCAGCACAGACCCACAAAAGACATGTTTACTTCTGGCAGAGTCTAATACAAGCTTAGAGTAAAAGCTTACTTCTGAGAGGAAAAAAAGAGTACATCTCAGTTCAGAAACCAGTATAATCCACTGGGGGTAACATTTTCTAGTTACAAATGAACTAACAGGTACTTACGGAGCCCTGTTGTGCTATTTGTTAATGGCTGAGAGGGACACAGGAGAAGCAGAAGACTCTGAGTAGACTGAAGCTCTTTCCTCAGAGAGCTTATCTACTTGGAGTTGGGTGTAGACAAATTCACACACAAAATAAAGACCAAACAAGACTCTACAGAAGTCCCAAGTATAGAGTGACAAGTCTGGTTTGTCATACTGGTTAGAGGAAAAGATGGGATGTTGGCATATTCCTGCATGAATGTTACCAGTAGGACTTACACTGCCAAGCATATTAGACATTTCCATCAGCAGTAAATGCACTCACAACAGGGGTGGGCAAGGAAGATGAACAGGAGGAAACTGAGGTAAATCAGAAGGACAGATGTCATTAAAGGGAACCAGGATGGAGGTGTCTGCCATTATCTGAATATGATCGTGTCATTTTTGAACCAAATTCCACTGACAGGGCCTGCTTCCCTGGGTACAGTGCTTCTCAGGCAAGTACTCCTGGTTGGCATGTCCCTATATACACCTAAGAACTAGAGGGCAACTGATTTAAGATTGAGTGCTCTCATGAGCACACAGAAGGCAGATAATCTGTGTTGTGGGCTGAAAAGAGCAAGTCACACATTTTAGCTATTAAGACATACAAAGTGGCTGTCACTCCGTTTCAGAAATTAAGGCGTTTGACTTGTGTGTCTGTCCAGATGGAGTGTTATTCCACTCATAGAAATCTGCAGGGAGGGTTTGAACTTTCCTTCAAAAAGCATTCTGGATCATTTTAGCATCTTTGCTAGGGTTCACAGTGTCTCAGATGATGCCTTCTTGAGAAAACTTCACTTCCCATTCTCCTCTGCTCCACAGCCACAGGTTACAGACCTCACTTTGCCTTGACTTGCAAACACTACTGGCTATAGGAGACTCGGACAGAGGGTGTGGATGGCTTTAGAGAACTCTACCACTGCACACACATGCTGTCCTGGACACAGTGGGTCAGCAGTGTTACTGTCACAGGTGAAACTGATCTTTGTAATGAGCAACAGCCTACAGAGCTTCTGGTGATTTACCTGTAAATTTCTCATTGTGAATAATAAAATTTAGAGTTGCAAGCTGATTGCATTTCTTTCTATAGGACCTATTCTCTGGAACAGAAAGTTGGCAATTGCTATCTCTTTTTAGGACATTTGAAAAATACAACAATTATGCCTAAAGGAACTATCATGCTATAAGAAGTCTGTTTGTGACCCCAGCCCCTATAGATTCAAGGAATTTTAACCCTAACAACAGCCTAGATGCGACTTTATAGTATCAGAGTCCATCTTTGGATTTTTCCAGGAGTATAAGTGGCACATTATTACATGACTGTTACTTGTAGAACTTGAACTGATAAGTATATTAGACACATACATCAGGAGTGCATGAACTCACAACAGAGTTGGTCAAAGGGGGTCAGCTAGAATGAGAGAGCCTGTGGTAAATTAGGAAGACAGATGAAGGTTAAAGGGAACCAGGATAGAGATGTCGTCTGCCATTATCTGAATATGAATATGTCTTTTTACAGCCAAACTTCGGTGATAGGCCTTGCTTCCCCAGGGGCAGCATTTCAAGCTTAGAAGTCATTTGGGAAGAAATATTTCTTTACTCTGACATGAGCAACTTGGTAGAAAAGATGAGCAGACATTTGCTTTGGGAGCAAGAGGTGCTAAGCGTAATGCCCATCATCTCCTAGAAATGATGATGTATTGCGTATACACATGGAATCTCTGCAGCTGCTTGCTGTTTCCTGGAGGTCAGAGTACACAACCTTTTATCTCTAAGTATCTGTTTTTCAATCTGGCTGTATCTTAAAATCTGTCTTGAATACAGCTCAGAAAGGAAGGTTTTGGTTAAGCATGTAGTTACTAACCTTCAAGCACAACAGAATGCCAGGAGAGCAGCCTGACCTTTGCAGTAAAATTAATTTGATGCTTACAATCTAACCTAGAGTCCATAGTCTTTATTCATATGACAGAGTCGCAAGACAATTTAGCAGGGATTATTAAATTCCACCTAAGCTCATCAGAGGAGAGAATTGAGGTTGATGCATATCTGAAATTACCAGTGAATTGGCCACACCACGTGGGGAAAGGAAAAGGCAGATAGACTTCTAGGAATAAAGATAAGCGGCTACATTTGGTATGTAGTAGGCACTCAGTGAGAACTGATTCAGTGAATGAGGCAAAAGAGTAAGCTGAATCTCCTGTCTGACAACTAGAGAGACCCTTCCCTACACCCACAGGTGCAACTTCAATCCCTATAAGCTTCCCATACAGGGAAGTTACTTGACAAGTGCCAGAGATCCCAAGGTGAGGATGGAGGGTGAGTGAGTTGGGTATGGTACAAGACATGCCATCCTTCTGCATTACCCTTCCCATTCCAGCTGGTGGTAGCAAGTCTGGGGCAGGACATTGTTATTCAGAAGCAAAGAAAGCTAATGGATACCAATGAATCAGGAGGGACGCATTTTACTCGAAGTGGCTAAGAGAACCTCAACGGAAGAACTTTGTTGGGTTTCCAGAAGGCCTCTGCGACAGTACTACCAACTACAGCACTACCCAGGGGGAATCAGTGTTCCAGTCACTGCACTTTAACAAACATGTTATACACAAAAGCCTAAGACTGTTTGCAGTGGGAAATCCTGGTTGGTTTTATTTAGGCGATATAGTAATGTAGCTTTCCGAATCTGATGCTCTTTATTTGAACATTCATTATAATGATTCATCTCTGCGTTTCTCTCTTTACCAATGATATTTGCATTCTATTAGGAAATATAATTCATACAGGATGATAAAGGAATCGAAATTATCCAATTTATTTCCATCATAGGAGCAGAAGGAATCCAGCAATGGTCTGTTCTGTATCATTCTGATTTCAGTAAGGTTTTCTTTAATAGTCAGGGTTTATAGCATTAAATATTACTCTTCATTGCAGAATCAGTACTAATTTAACATCACAAGGATAATCTGGTTTTGTCTAAGGGACCCCTCTCCATTTTGTTTCCCAGGAACTGAACATTTTCCAGTCCGGGGGTTCTCTTGTACCATAGAAAGTATTCTGACTCTACCTCTCTAAGAGATACCTGGCACTAATGTGATTCTCTAAATGCCTATTAGCATTTTACCATGTATTAACAGCTAACTGGGCACCCTTGCTATTTTCCCTCCTGAAATGTATCAATAAAAACTTTGATGGCAGGGATGGTGCTTAATATACTGTTGAACTACCTGCCCCCCTGCAGGATATGGCATAGTGAATGTACAAATAGCCAGCATAACTCTATCAGTTTTTATGTTCTTTGATCTGCTGACAGTATTGTAACACCTGACAATAATTGCAGTTCACACTATTTACTGGTATTTTTCAAAGTGGAAATGCTTTCCTTAACTTTTATAAAAATTGTCCTCAAGTTAATCTTGCTACTAATGTTTTCCATATTAATTTCTTTTGCCAATTGAACTTAGCCTATATGAGAGCAATAAAATCTACTAGGGGTCCTCTGGTGAGCTAGTTGATTCTGCCTACAAAAATGGCCTTAAGTCATGGAGACAATATCGGGGAATCAGGAATGATGTTCAAAATATTCAAACACCAGCATGGCATGGGCAACCAAACAGAACTGTACACAAGACCTTAGCACCGGAACAGGGCCTGGGAGACCCTCTTGCTGTGCCATGCTGGGCATGTATGTCAGAGCGATGCTGTGAATCCTCAGCCATTATTTTCACTGTGGATTCCACAGGCATCAGTCCTACCTATGGAGCCTCTGCTTTGCAAGGAAATCTCACAAGGGAAAGGACTTTGCTTTGTTAGAGAGCTCTTTATATTGCAGTTGAAGAGAGGTAAAGGAGTTGTTTCTGGGGTATTTCCTTGGAACTTGCAAATAAAGACTTGTGGTGGGTTCTGCCTCCAAGCTATTGGAAGAGACTGACTAGACAGTTACAGGCTTCTCCATTTTCATGCCTACTTCTGCCTCCTGCTAAATTGCATCAGTTTCAAACACAAAGGTTAAGGTGTGTTACCTGGGTTAAGATGTCTTAGCCAGGGGTCAATCCATTACTACTAGACTGTGGGAAAGTCTAGGTGATACTAGAGGGATCAGGGTGGCCCGGGTGACAGGTGATCACACAGGGGGTTGCTGGCAGTGCTTATTTACCAACTGGTACAGAAGTTTTTCAATATCTTTGAACTGGTATGACTATCCAGTGCATATTGGCTGAGTATCAGCTTGAAGAGACCTACTTTTCACCAGAACAGGCAGCAAAAGTAAGCAGATCCTCCTGCCCATAGCTGCAGTCTCCTTAACAAATCTGCCTCAGGGTTCAAGGAAATCTTTGTGATCCAAGTTCTCTCTTATATTAACCCAAATGCAAAAACCTTTCCTATAGAAATATTAACATACTCTTCTTATTCTGTCTTCCCAGGGATATGAACTTCTAATCACTTTTTAATCTGTTAAATCTGTTTTTTTTCTTTAAAGAAACTATTATTTAAAATTGCTTCCCAGTCATTTTTGAGCCGAAAAACAGGTCCCACTATCTATAGCTTTTCCAGTCCTTGCAATAATTGAATCGAGCATGGATAGCTCAGAAGTAGAATGAGCAGCTCTCCTTGCTGTCTTCTGCTTGAGTGAAGAAAGGAAAGAGTTTTTTAAAATGGCAGAGGCAGGATAACATGGAGCTCTCCCTTCAAGCCATTAGAAACAACAGAAATAAAATTGCCATGTTTTTGTGCACTTTAACAATCATTTTTTATTCTAATCCCATATCCAGGTCCCTGGGTGACAGACCTACCCCACCTCAACATGCATGGGCTGCATGTAGGTGTCTTATTCTCTTTCCACACTTGCACATGTCTATTCAATGCGGCTGTGTGACAATGAATAGCAAGTGCTTATCTGCTGGGAGACTGACTGAGTTCCAAGACCTTGGTTCAGGTAAGGCTGTCTTTGCCATCTAGTGTTAAGTTTAGTTTGCAGGAATGCTAGTGAAATTTCTCAGGAAGCTGGATAGGACTATGGGAAACTGGCAAGGTGAGTAACTCCTGCATCTCTAGAGGTGATGGCTACAGCAACAGTAGCTTATTGTGAGTAGATGCCACTTGCAAAGCTCCTTAGGCACAGGCTGGGTAAAGGGGTGAACTGGAATAATGATTTCTGTCTAGATGGAACATCTAAGCAACAACATTGAGTATGAAATGTTCATCATACCCTAGTGCTGGGAAGTCAAATCCTAGATTCTTGCTTAGTGATAACATCATTTGACAAAGTAGGAATTCACAAAAATATATGCTTAAAAGAAAAGATCAGGAACATTGTAGATACCTTACTGTCTGGAATATCTCTCAGGTTGGAAGTTAGACAAACAAAAGAAGTTGGAATACACAAGAACAAACAGTTTCAGATGGCATGCTGCATAGTAGCTCAGAGGCAGAACCCACCAGAAGTCTTTATTTGCGAGTTCCAAGGAAACATCCCAGGAACAACTCCTTTACCTCTCTTCAATTGCAATATAAAGACCTCTCCAACAAAGCAAAACCCTTTCCCTTATGAGATTTCCTTGTAAAGCAGAGGCTCCATGGGTAGGATTGATGACAATGGAATCCACAGTGAAAGTAATGGCTGGGGATACACAGCATCACTCTGATATGCATGCCCAGTGGAAGAGACTGACCAGACAGTTACAGGCTTCTTCAATTTTCACGCACACTCCTGCCTCCTGCTAAGTTGCATCAGTTTCAAATACAAAGGTTAAGATGTCTTACCTGGGGGTTTCACTTATGCAATAGATGAGCCAAATATATATACGAGTACAAATGGCTGCTTGTGAAGTACCTGAAGTTTTTCCGATAAAGGAGGAATTTGGATGTGTTACTTGGCCTGCACTCTGCCAGGGGCATATCGTGCTGACATTAGAAAAACATGCTCTTTTCAACAAGATTTAGTCTCACTTCCCTTTGCCTCCCAGTCTCTTGCTAATGACTGGAAGTAGAATGAGAGTTCGATTTTACGATGATTTAGAGGTCTGTGAGTTGGCTTTCTCCCCTTGGTATGTGACCAACTTCAAAAAAGCAATTGTGTAACTACTAAGGAAATTAGTTCTTCTCCAAGGGATGGAGATCTTTTGTCATAAGCGAGAATGAGTAACTAAGCTCTCTGACTCTGTCTCAAGACGGCCTCTGGGCTGAAGAGGGCCTGGCTAGTGGTCTAGGTTTGCTCACTGGAGTAGCAGCCAGTCAGATGGTCAAAAATATTGCTTGTATTCCTTTTGTAGGCAGAAGCACTGGAGTAGGGAGGTAAGGCTGGGTGAAGGGAAGACAACAGGAATCAGATAGTAAATAAATGAACAGATGTAAAATATATAGCACAATGCCTAATGGGCATACCTCTTTATATAGCTTCTACTTTTTGAACACCTCCTGTGTGTTAACTACTAAAATAAGCACTTTATACACATTTAATCCTCACAACAACCTTATGAGGCAGGTATTGCTAATATTCTTATTTTATGGGGGAGCAAACCGAGCCACAGAAGTGTAAGTAACTTGCTCAGAGGCTTCAGAAATAGTAAAAGATGGGGTCAAGATTTGAAGTCAGATTCCTTTCTTTTGGCTGTAGGTATCAGGCTTTGTGTTTGGTATATTACTTATGCCAAATCCTCATACCATCCTTGAGTTGTGGGTATGATTATCTCCAATTACAGTTGAAGAGATGAAGGTTCAACGTGATTAAGCGACTTGTCCAAGATCATACAGGCAGTAAGTGGTAGAGCAAGAATTCTAATCCAAGCCTGACCCCAAAGCCCATGTTCTTAACCACAGAACTCTGTGACCTCTCCTGCAATCTGACATATTTTAGACAGTCATCAAATGTTTGTCCCCATCTCAAATGGTACAGTGAAGGTAGATGGAGGACAAAGAGTTGAAGGTAACTTAGACTTGGCAGTCAGAGCAGGAAAGGTTGCACTGTTGAGCTGGAATCACATCTTCTGTTTTCTCTTGGGGCTGGTGTTGAACAGGATGTCATAAAAGACAATGAGGCAAGAGGCAACTGATTTCTATCCCCCCATCTCCAAATTATAAGAGGAAGAGAGATCACTCAGAATATCAGCTAGGGCTAGGCAATAACACTATTAGAGAGTTACTATTACCTGAGGACTATTACCTGAGCTATGTAGGTGTGCTAGTTATCAATCTATTACCTCTTAGCTCCAAATTCACCCTTGCTGCCTGCTCTGTGAAAATGGTTCTGGGCCCTTTAAATATTTTTCCTTTGCCAGCTGGCACAATGTTAAGCTTTGTCAGTAGAGGGCATTAGGGAGACATTTCAGGAGGAAGGGGCTTTTCTTTGTGGGTCCTGTGTGCTGGTGTGCTAGGTGGGCTTACTTGGCAGGCTCCTGTGGTTCAGGCTCTCAGCTTCCCCAGGGCCCAGTTTCCACAGCACACACAGCTCCCCAGGGACGAGGTTCCTGCAGCATGTGCAATTTTTCAAGCATGCAGCTCTGGGAGTATAATCAGCAGTGCCCAGCAGCTTCTCCCAGTACCCCTCCCTCAGGATGTTTCGTGGTAGAGTGCCTATTGTGAGATACCTCTCTGTGACCAGCTTTCCCTGACACTATAGAGGGTGGATTTCTCAGAAGTTCCACAGGGCAGAATTCCAGCAAGTTCTGCTGATGTAGTACCACAGCAATTTCTCTGCTATTTAATGAGCTATGACTGTGCCCTTGTCCTACAAGATATGGATCTCAGCCCTGGGGAAAGGTTCTTTCCTGGGTGCCCTAGTTCAGCTGTAGGTATAGGGGCTGCTCCTTATATTTGTTAGTCCTATATTCTTTGTAGTTGTTTTTACTTCTTACTGGCCAATCTCCTGTTAGAGTTAATACTTATTTATATTAAAATTTTTCTGTTCAAATTACTGTGTGATTTCTCTCTCCTGATATTTTCCAGACCTATAGGGTTAATTCCTCTTCCTGCATCTCAACATTCTGTAAGGTGATGACTAGGGCAAAGGGATGCTTCTAGGAGGGGAATGTAGGTAGGGAGGATGGACTTTTCCTAGAGACAAGGTCCAAAGAGAAAAGAGCATTTTCTTTTTCAGAAGGCAAAAGATGACTTCTCTGTCTTGCTTTCTAATATACAAAAATGAGTTAGAACACGTGTGGCCTCTCACTTGCTCAAATTTTTTTCAATGAGGAGGAAAGAACCTGTTGGATAGGAAAGGAAACTAAAGTCTGTGGACTGCGTGGATTGTGAGACTCAAAAGACTCATGATCATTCAGAGTTTAAATGGTGCTTAAAGTTCTATAGCTCAGGTATTCCAAGGGGGAGGTGACTACTTGTGATGATAGCCTTCAAATGACTATCATCTTTAATATAATGACCAATATTGTACTCAATACCTCTATGACTACCCATATAACCCTTACTCAAAGCTCAAGGTTATATCCCCTCCTCTGCAAGAGATCAAATGTTTTCTTCACTTAAAATTTTGCTTTTCCATGGACATATGTATAGAAATTTTCAGACATCATAAAACTCACGAATTCTGGAAAAAACTTATGAATCCTCAGGGTAGAAGTTAGGTGTTTAGAGTTTGCACATCAGGATATTTTCCAGGTTTCACAAGGAGAAATGATTTTCACAAGTGACAGAATACCATCATAATTTTTATATTACTCATGGATTTATACAGCTGAGTTCCTTTTGAATTTGAGTAAAATATTTTCCAAAACACTTGCTGTTAATTAACTACTCCCTTTCTGCTGTTATTATTTTTTTTGCTTCCCCCCTCCAACCAACTCAAAGTATAATACTGTCTCTCCAAAGCTCAATGACTATGAAATGGAAGGTAAGTAGTTAAATAGGAGATAATAAGGAAATGTAAATCTCAAGGTCTGATCACCAACTAAAATGCTTCCTGTCATAATACAAATTCATCTTTGTGGTATTTATGAAGCATTGGCCCACAACAAATTCAGAAATACTAAAAGCGTCATAGCTAATCAGATAGCCTGCTCAATCACTAGAAAGTTTCTAACATACGCTTCCCATGTGCTAGAACGCTCACAGCAATAACAACGGCATTGGAAGCCATAGCAGTTTCGATAAAGAATGTTTAGCCAAAGTGGCTTGGAATACCTATGGTCTTTGAGAGGCTTCCAGGTGGTCCTCCAGATTATCCAAGGTATTGTATGCTCATGTGTGGGTGAAGGTCCCAATCAACACGGGTGAAAGAGAAAAGTTTGAGCCACAGGGTACAATTCTCCTGCTAGAAAACCAGTCAATTAAAGTTTCAGAAAATCAGTCCAACCATAGTCTCCGCTTCCCTTCCTGTGTTTGCTCCTCCAAAGTTTGGCTCTGGCCCAAGTTCTTAGAAGCCTTCACTAGCCTTCCCTTTGTCACTCTGTCCTCCACATATACGCACATGTATATACACAGAGGGATCATATAACCAAGAATAGAATGGGAAAAGGAGCATTGTTTCAGAGCAGTCTGATGTTTTATACTGCAGTAGCTGGTGGGGATAGGTGTAAGTGACATGTAGAAATTTGTTGCTCCAGTTAGAACTTCCTAAAGAATAAGAAGACCATTGATATTAACCAGGAGTTGCTGTGAACCAATGCAGACCTGCCTTCATGTTCAAAACAGAAACCAGTCCTCTGTCGCTGCCATTATAATGATTGTATATTAGAGCACTAGTTTTTACCCAGGGTGGCTGGTGGCACATAAAGAACTGGTATTTACAGGAGAAGCCTAGTGTTTAAGACGGGCCTGTAAACCAAAAAGCATCTGAGACAAGTCTCAATCAATTTAGAAAGTTTCTTTGCCAAGGTTAAGGACGCACCTGTGACACAGCTTCAGGAGGTTCTGATGGCATGTGCTGAAGGTGGTCAGGGAACAGCTTGCTTTTATACATTTTAGGGAGACATAATACATCAATCAATACATGCAAGATTGACATTGGTTTGATCTGGAAGTGCAGGATAACTTGAAGTGGTGGGGGCACAGGGGGTGGGATGGGGGGATGGGGGCCTTCCAGGTCACAGGTAGATTTAAATATATTCTGATTGGCAATTGGTTGAAAAGTTATCAATAGAAAGGAATGTCTGGGTTATGATAAGGAGTTGTGGAGACCTAGGTTAGAGAGACCTAGGTTAGAGAGAATAGACTGTAACTGTTTCTTATCAGACTTAAGGTCTGTGTTGATGTTAATGCTGGAGGGGTATAATGAGGCATGTCCAACCCCCACTACTGTCATGGCCTGAACCTGTCTTTCAGGTTAAATTTTAGGGTGCTCTGGCTGAGGAGGGATACAATTAGATGGTTGGAGGGGGCATTAGAATTTTATTTTTGGTTTACAGGCCTTAGGATCAAGACCTGGGTTTGATTATCGGATTCCCCCTATCCATGAGCAAGGTACTTAATCTCTCTGAATTAGTTTTCTCATGTGCAAAATGGTAATAATAGTATGTGCATTATAGAATGTTTTAAGGAATAAGTAAAATAAGGTGCATAAAGTTTACGGTACATAGCAAAAACTCCGTATGTGTTAGCTATTATCATTTCTATAGTTTTATTTACTAAAAGGCATAAAGCCATAACATATTCTGTTGCCTTATTCTCTTTTGCTAGTTTTGGAGATGTGGATAGACGAGGTGTTGCCAGGGGTAAAAATATGTGAGCCACGCAAATATTCTCAATTGATTTTTGACAAAGGTAAAAACCAATTCAACAGTTTTTAACAAAATATTACTGGAGCAATTGGACATCCACATTTGGGAAAAGGAGGAGGAGAAACTTGATCTAAGTCATACTCAAAATGAAACACAGTATCCCTGATGAACACAGAGGCAAAAAATTTCAACAAATTTAACAAATACTAGTAAACCAAATTCAACAGAATTCTATTAAAAAGATCACACATCATGATCAGATGGGATTTATCCCTAGGATACAAGGATGGTTCAACATACAAAAAATAATTAATATGACGTTAAGAGAATAAGAATAAAAATCACATGATTGTCTCAACAGGTGCAGAAAAAGTATCTAATAAAATTCAACACCCTTCTATGATAAAAACTCTCAACAAAATAGAAATAGAAGGAAAGGACCTCAGCATAATAAAGATCATATGTGACAAGCCCACAACTATATCATACTCAATAGTCAAAAACTGAAAGCTTTTCCTCCTAAGATCAGGAAGAAGTTAAAGAGGCCCACTTTCACCACTTCCATTCAACATAGTACTGGAAATCCTAGCCAGAGCAATTAGGCAAGAAAAGGAAATAAGCATCCGAATAGGAAAGCAAAAGGTAAATTATCCCTGTTTGCACAGGACATGATTCTATATATAGAAAAATCCCAAAGACTCCATTAAGAAAATGGTTAGAACTAATAAACAAATATAGTAAAATTGCAGGAAACAAAATCAATATAGAAAAATCAGTTGCATTTCTATACACTAACACTGAACTACCTGAAAGAGAAATTATGAAAACAATTCCCATTAACAATAGCACAAAGGAGAATAAAATAGTAATAAACCTAACTAAGGAGGTAAAAGACTTGCATAATGAAAACTACAAAACATTGACAAAAGTAATTAAAGAAGACACAAACAAATGAAAAGACATTCCATGTTCATGGATTGAAGACTTAATATTATTAAGATGTTCATACTACCCAAAGAGATCTACAGATTCAATGCAATCTCTATCAAAACCCCAATGACATTTTATTTTTACAGAAATAAATACAGGAAAATAAATACAGGAAAAACAACTCTGCAATTCATAGGGAAATCCAGAAGATCACAAATAGCCAAATCAATATTGAGAAAGAAGAAAGCTGGAGGCATCACATTTCCTGATTTAAAAACTATTACAAAGCTGAAGTAATCAAAACAGTATGGTACTGGCTTAAAGACAGATATATAGACCAATGGAACAGAATGGAGATCCCAGAAATAAATCCATTCTCTCTCTCTCTCTCTCTCTCCCTCTCTCTCTCTCACACACACACACACACACACACACACACACACACACACACGTACAGTTAATCGATCTTCAACAAGAGCACCAAAAATACGCAATGGGGAAAGTATAGTCTCTTTAACAAACAGTGCTGGAGGAACTGGATATCCACACGCAAAAGAGTACAATTGGACACTTATTTTATACCATACACAAACTAAAAATGAATTAGACTTAAATGTAGGACCTGAAATGTAAAACCTCTAGACGAAAACATAGGGGGAAAGCTTCTTGACATTCGACTAGGCAATGATTTCATGTATATGACACCAAAGTACAGGTAACAAAACAAATATATACAAGTGGGACTACATCAAACTAAAAAGTTTCTGTACAGCAAAGGAAAAACCCAAAAAGTCAACCTATGGAATAGGATAAGTTAAGGACCTGAACAGACATTTCTCCAAAGAAGACACACAAATGGCCAATAGCTATGTGAAAAAAATGCTCAACATCACTAATCATTAGGGAAATGCAAATCAAAAGCATATTGAGAGATCAATATATACCTGTTAGAATAGCTTTTTTTTTTTTTTTTTTTTAAAAAGTAACAACACCAAATGCTGGTTAGGGTTCTGGAAAAGTTTGGCTGTTTCTTAAAGAAATATGTAACTACCAAATGACCCCACAATTACACTCCTGAACATTTATCTCAGAGAAATGAAGACTTAAGTTTACACAAAAACTTGTACATAAATGTGTATAACTTTATTTGTAATAGCAAAAAACAGGGAGAATCCCGATGTTCTCAACAGGTGAATGGTTAAACTGTGGCAAGCCCTACAATGGAATACTATACGATCAACTATGGATACACACAATTACTCAAATGAATGTCAAAGGAATTATGCTGAGTGAAAAAAGCCAATTCAGAAAGGTTACATATTGTATGATTCCATTTATATAACATTCTCAAAATGTCAAAATTATAGAAATGGAGTACATATTAGTAGTTGGTGGAAGGCAGGAGGGAGGTGGGCAATATGAGAAACCCTTGCAGCAACGCATCTTCACTATATCCATGTCAATATCCTGGATGTGATATTATACTACAGTTTTGCAAAATGTTACTGGGTAAAGGATATATGGGACCTCTCCGAATTATTTCTTACAACTGCATGTGAATCTTCGATTATCTCAAAATTTCAAAAATTTAATTTTTAAAAAAGGAAAAGGAAAAAGATGTGGATAGACAGAAGGAGCAGACTGGAAATAGTCTCTGCCATTTGCAATACAGTTCAGATAGGTGTCCCAGATTATAGCAGGATTTCTAGCTTGGCAGGCGAAATCACTGTACTGCAGAGATCCCTCTGGTGCAGGAAAGCAAGGCAGAGTTTTCCTGCAGAGCTAGCACTTGCTCCTCTCACCGGGATATTAGTTATTGCTCTTACAAATTTGGAAACTGAGAGGTATGTCACAATTAATGAAGGTTAGGAGGCTCTGGGTTAGAGTCAGAACTACTAAAGTTCCTGAAAGTACTCCAAGCAGCTCTATTGCTGAGATCTAAGCTGCTGCTGCAGAAGCCTCCTCGGAAGTAATTTAAGCAGAGTGGATCTCAGGGGTAATAGGAGTATTCTTTTGCTTGGCCTCTGAAGGAGACAAGGGAGGGCAAGCCATATGACAGCTCTCTGTATGGAGACAGAATGGAAAAGCAAAAGAGAGGGCTGCGAGTTGTAGACGGGAAAAAACAGAATCATAAGCTTGACAAGGGAGAAAGCAGAAATTTCTCTGCCTCCATGTGTCTGGGTATTTGGGCATCAATTTACCTATCATGATGCCATGCAGTACTACAGGCAACTTGGAAGAAAAGTGTTGGGTAAAGAACAACTGAGTGTTGACATCTCATTTTTAAAGGCTAACTGTATACACACAAATGATTGCACAGAATATTAAAGACCAGCCTCCTTTTCCATCTGGATGATGGATCTATAAGGAGAATGCATTCATACCACTGGCAGAGTATTTTCAAATAGATACAATAATCTTTCTTGCTCCTCTCTTCTCTTCTGTGTTGTCATTAAACATTTGATTAACACTTTCTTTCAGGCCTTCTCAAACACTGGCTCCCTGTTTACCAAAACCACTGAAAAATGCCCAGGCTGACCACTGGCAATCAATAGAGTTCCTTGGGGTTAGGTGAACATCCAATGTGTCTGAATTGAGACATTCAAAGGTGAACTGACAATCCTACTTATATGAATGCCTGCTGCAGCTTTGGGAACTGGCTGTCTCACAGGAGCAGTGCAGGGATATCACCACCTCTGTGCTCATTTTCCATCTTCCCTAATGCTCCAGAGGCAGACAGGAGAATCTTGGGTTTCCAAGTACATTTTGTGTTCAGCCCACTTCCACAGGGCATAGCACCTTCCTGCTGTTTCCACCTTCTATTCTGGCTGCCAGCTCTATTATCTCCATCAGAAATTTGATCCTGTTAGAAGTGCTGTGGGGTATTTTTGTCTATTTTTTAAATAGAGCCTTCCAGTTTCCTTTGGGCCATTATGTTCTCCTAAAGCAGTGCTTTGTCTTCAGTCATTAATATTTAATGTGACTAGAAGCTTTCACAAAAACCTATTGAGATGCACATGCTTTAGGTGGCAAAGCTGTTACTTAATGATCTTGGCTGGGTACACTAATTCAACCTACCCATGAGGGAAGGTGACCTCCTGGTCCCTCTGGCTCTGTGTCTATATTAATAAAATTGAAACCTCTTGCCATTTATGAAAATATCTGTTCACCATAGAAGAGAGGAGGACTATTTTTTTCCATAGAAGAGCGGAGGACTATTTTTTCTGACATAATAAAAGTAACTGATTTCTAAAAAATTGGAGAAGCATATTAAAAAATACAAGTATGAAAAGTTGTACATACAATAAATGTTTATTATGGCATTGCTATAAGAAGAAAATAAATTAGGAATAACCCAACTGTCCAATAACAGAGGATTGGTTAAATACATTAGATGACATATTTATGTAATGGAAATCTTTGTAGCCAGTAGGAATGATGATGTAATCTATCTTTACTGACATTGAAAGATGCCAAGATACATTAATAGGTGAAAAAAATCAGGCTACAGAATAGTATGTACAATATGATTCAATTGTTTTTATTAAAAAAAAGATACACTGGCAAAAAAGTCAGAGAATGTATGCAATGAAATGTTAATAGAGGTTCTCTCTGGGTGTTGTGATTGTGAATGATTTTTCACATCTTTCTTCACATTTTTCTTCTGTCTAAATTTTTAAGCAGTATGCACAGTAAAATTATTTTGCTTAAAAAATACTATGGGATAGAAGGGTGCGGTGTCTCACGCCTGTAATCCCAGCCCTTTGGGAGGCTGAGGTGTGCAGATCACTTGAGGTAAGGAGTTTGAGACCAGCCTGGCCAACACAGTGAAACACCGTCTCTACTAAAAATATAAAAATTAGCCAGGCATGGTGATGGGCGCCTGTAATCCCAGCTATTTGGGAGGCTGAGGTGGGAGAGTCGCTTGGGGAGGGGGAGGTTGCAGTGAGCTGAGATTGTGCCACTACACTCCAGCCTGGGTGACAGAGTGAGACTCCGCCTCAAAAAAAAAAAAATATATATATATACACACACACACACACACACACACACACACACACACTATGGAATTGTGGCTATACAACTTACAAATTACTTTTACTTGAAATCGTAATCCAAATGACCTTTATATTTCCATTCAAACATCTGTTTTTAATTTAGAGCAGAGGTTGGCAATCTTTTATGTGAAGGGCTAGATACTAAGTATTTTAGGCTTTGCAGCCCATGTAGTCACTTGTAACTACTCTGCCTTGCCCTATGCAGTGCTCAAGCAGCCACAGACAATATGACAATTGGTGTAGCTGTGTTCTAATAAAATTTTATTTACAAAAACAGGTAATGGGTTGAATTTTGCCTATAGGTGGTGTTTACTGACCCATGTTCTAGAGGGCTAAATAAAGGAGGCTGAAGTCTCAGAATTAAGCTGATTTTCTCTGTTTTCTTGGGTCAGTGCAGGTAATATTAGTTGCTGCTCTCCAGAGTCAAGACCAAAATGGCTTGGAGACATCATTGGAGCTTCCCATTTTTGCTACCTGAGATGATAATTTTCACTCTCTATATTGGGGCCATGCTTTACATAGGGCCACCTTATCTACCTAAGTGAACCCTAGCTCTGCCACAGATAAAGCTGTGGTGAGAGAAGCCCCTAAGTGACTCAAAAGGGTTGAAGAATTCACAACCAAATTACTGAGTGAACTTAGTCAGAACCAGAAATTCCAAAAGAATCAGTGCTTCCTGTAGCCCATCTGTACTAACATACTCCATAAACCAGTTTTCTGAACAAGCGAATTATTATAGTGCATCTACAGAAAAGCTTTTAAAGAGTCTTAAAATGTCCAACAACAGCCTAATTTAGGAGTCTGAAAAAGACATACATAGATGAGGCAAAATATACATGGGGAAAAATAAGGATGACTTAGCTAAAGATGGTGTGGCACTTCTAGTCACAGAGAGCACCACTGTTACCCAGTATAGCAGTGGAACAAGGTTAACTATGTGAATTTAGTTCATTCTTTTGCCTTTGCCTTAAGTTACAATCAATGGTGCAATTTCTTAAAGCAGTTTACTTGACATATATAATCTATAACGAATATTTTCCACCCTTTCTTTTCTCTTCAAAGAAGAGTTAATTATTGCACATGCGCGCGCACACACACACAGACACACACACTTACTTCTGAAATGCTTCCAAATTACATAGTGTCCAGATCACCCCAATCCCGCCATCTAAAACATTATTAAATCACATTGAATGTTCTGGCCACTCAAAGATAGTCATCTAAGAAGAGAATGTATTAGGTCCAGGATCCATGGAACCAGAACCAACTACTCAAGATCTGGGGCTACAGCAGAGCCAGATGTCCCAAATTTCTAACCTGGGAATTTCTGACATACAGCACCCAAAATTTACTGATAGAATCTCAGGACTTGCAGGCAGCCCAGGGCACTTGAAGAACAGTCCACAACAGGCCATTCAGAGGAGTAGGGAGTGGGTAAGGCAGGCTAAGGTGGACAAAAGAAAGGGAAGTGGGACAAGATCATCAAGAGAACCAAGAAAGTTCAAAGGATAATGTTTCAAAGGTTCACAAGGGGCTGGAGGATGGAGTCAAGGTGCTAGATGCTGTGTGATCTAAGGGCAAAAGAGAGGACCAGAGAAGGAGCACAGATATGCTGCTAGTACTGGGGCTTCTATTTGATAGAGGCAGATTAAGTGATTTGTTCAAAGCCCCCATCAGTTACCTTGAAATGTAAATTCACTCTTTCAGTTTCTACTCTAATGCTATATCCCACCATGCCATCCAGCTGTTCACAAAGCTGGTGCCTGTTCCTGAAGATTTAAACAACTTAGAAATATTGTGTAGTGTGTAGGTGTGAAATGGTTGCTTGACTCCTCTGTGGAGGTGGCAGACATTTTAAGTTATGGAAACTGACTGTGCTAAAACTGTAAGTGCCATATTCTGAATTAATAGGGCTGGGTCATTCCAGCTGTTCCTGGCTAGTGGATTAGGCAGCGTTTCCATTTTAGAGAAACAACACTGAAATCACTAAAAAATCTCAAATGTATAACTTAAATGAACTGATGTAGAGGAAAGCACAGTGGACAAGAAGTATGGAGACTTGGGGAAACTTGGCTTCTAGTGTCAGCTCCGTCACTAGATTTTCTGTGTGATCTTGACTAAGTCACTTCCTCTCTCTGGATGCTAGTTTCCTCACCTGTGATATGAGAGGGTTGGACCTGATAATCTCTAAGGGATCTTTCACTTGTAACATTTGATGATTCTGTAATTCCTGGTGTGTTTTCTCTCCTGACATTTATTCACAAGGATCATTCTGCCCTCCACACAATTTAAGTTTTTGGCAAATCACAGATGGTCTAAAATAAAATCTCCCCCTTGAAGAGGGGAAAAGAACAGGATGTTACTGCTGAAATGGCTTATGTCAGGTATGACCTTTTTAATTCAGAGCAGCTCTCTAGTGGTTCATTAACTCACCCCATGGGCAGCACAGCAAGCAAGTACTATTACAAAAGGCCTCGACTGTGCAGCCAAAGAGAGCTGCCCTATTACGTAGTGAAAACAAAGAGGTTTCCTCTTTGTGTCCACATTGGTCAATTTTTAGATCAGGAACATACGCTTCTATTACTGAAGGAATCCTGGCCAACTAACAGAAACAATGTGCCAAGTCTAACACTTGCTTTGAAGACTAAGCTGGAGTCCCTTCTACAGGGAAGTGATGGAATTACTCTGAAATACAGATGGTCCCTGACTTATGATGGTTCGATTAAAATTTTTTTGACTTTACAATATTTTGAAAGTGATACGCTCAGTGGAAACCATACTTTGAATTTTGAATATTATTCTTTTCCCGGGCTAGTGATATTGGGTACATTAGTCTCTTGTGATGGTGGGCAGTGGCAGTGAGCTGCAGCTCCCAGTGAGCCACACGATCATGAGGGTAAACAACCAATATTGTATAGGGTACTGTGTTGCCAGATAATTTTGCTTAACTGTGGACTAATATAAGAGTTCTGAGCACGTTTAAGGTAGGCTAGGCTAAACTGTGATATTCAGTGGGTTACATGTATTAAATCTATTTTGACTTATGGCATTTTTCAATTTACGATGTGTTTATCGGGCAGTAACCCCGTCTTTAAGTTGAGGAGCATCTGTAATTGATAACAGTGGTTCTCTTTTCTAGACAGTTAAAAATGGTTAGAAGGTATAATAGTAATTATAATAGCCCATTTTTGCATAGTGCTTTACATTTTACAACACATGCTGATAAATGTATTTTCTCATTTACATTTTCTTAACCCACTGATGTGAGGAGAATAGGTATTAATATCGCCATTTACCTGATAAGAAAACTAGGGCTCAGGGAAGTTAATGTTTGTCCCAGGTCATAGTAGGTGGCAGTGTTGAGAGTGGAACCCACACCGTGACTCTGACTTGTCCAG
Source organism: Theropithecus gelada (assembly GCF_003255815.1). Lineage (NCBI taxonomy): Eukaryota > Metazoa > Chordata > Mammalia > Primates > Cercopithecidae > Theropithecus > Theropithecus gelada. The sequence goes on from NC_037689.1 coordinate 128,318,060, forward strand.
CTAACTCACCAATATATTTCTCCAATTGTCCTGTTATACTTGTGAGATGTTGTTAGGAATATAGGTTAAAGAATAGATCTTAGTACAGGATCTAGATACTACAAAGTAATTTTATGCTTATTTGAAGACTTCTGACATAGGTTTAATTTGTTGTAATGGGATCAGTGGCTAGGAGGGCTCTGAGAAAATATATATAACACAATGAATTCAATCGATCATTATATATCTAGAGTCAAAGCAAATATTTACTGAAAATCTATATAACTGACCCTATGCAAGTGTTATGAGACCATATTTAAAATATAAAACATGGTTCTTGACCTCACAAAGATTCATAAGTGGCTGGGCATGGTGGCTCACGCCTGTAATCCCAGCTACTCGGGAGGCTGAGGCACAAGAATCACTTGAACCCGGGAGGCAGAGGTTGCTGTGAGCCAAGATATTGTGCCATTGCACTCTAGCCTGGGTGCCTGAGTGAGACTCTGTCTCAAAAAAAAAAAAAAAAAAAAAAAAGATTCATAAGCCCTAAATAGTATATAATGAAGGGTTAAATATGGTAGTCACAACAATAAGTGCTATAGTGGCGTGGGAAAGACAGAAGTCAGTGAGGGAAGCATTCATGAAGAAACTGAATTGAATTAAGCTTTAAAGGATGAATAGAATTTAACTGGCAGAGGGGAGAAAGAGGATGATTCTAGACTAAAGAGTGAGTAAAGTGTCTGGGAAGAGAACAACATGAGCTAAACCAAAGGGGCAGGCCTACATGAGGTTGCATATCTGTGAGGATACTGATTTGAGTAAGAGAGCAGTGGGAGAATGTCAAGTAGAGCCATGATTCATCCTAAGTGCTCAAAGGGCTGTCTGCCTTTCATAACATTCTGTTCACTTACAAATAAAATGCCATTGAAGGTAGACATAACAATGGTTAAGAGCTTGGCCTTTGGAGTCAGATAGACCTGGGTTTGAGTCTCGGGATTACCACTTACTTGCTGTATTACCTTGGGTTAATTAACCTCCTGGGGCTTAGTTTCCTCTTCTGTAAAATGGACCTGCAATGAAGAGCCTATGATAAAATCCCACCAAGTACTAAGCAAAGTGCTGGCACCATGGAAAGCACTCATTAAATAGGAACTGTAATAAAGGTGATCCAATGAATGAAACTTCATTTTTATGCATTTGTTAAGTTTGTTTATATGGATAAACAACAACAAAAAAATTGATCCAACCACTTGCTTTAATTTTTTATTCAAATTCTGATTCAGAAAACCATGATGACCATAGCTGTGGGATGGAATAGGAGATGATGTTGAACAAGTAAGTCATGGTTAGTCTGAGGAGATTGCCCTGTGGGGAATATATATGCCTTCTGACTAAGTAGAAGGAACCACGGGAATCAGCTCAAGGGCAGTTAGCAAACTGCGGGCAAAAGTGGCCCAAGGCTGAAAACTGCTCATCCTTATCTCCATCCACTTGACCCTCTGAGCTCCTTTCATTTTCTCCCTCTAAGGAGCATTTCTTTTTTTATTTTTTATTTTTTATTTTTATTTATTTATTTTTTTTGAGACGGAGTCTCACTCTGTCGCCCAGGCTGGAGTGCAGTGGCCGGATCTCAGCTCACTGCAAGCTCCGCCTCCCGGGTTTACGCCATTCTCCTGCCTCAGCCTCCCGAGTAGCTGGGACTACAGGCGCCCGCCACCTTGCCCGGCTAGTTTTTTTGTATTTTTTAGTAGAGACGGGGTTTCACCATGTTAGCCAGGATGGTCTCGATCTCCTGACCTCGTGATCCGCCCGTCTCGGCCTCCCAAAGTGCTGGGATTACAGGCTTGAGCCACCGCGCCCGGCCTGGAGCATTTCTTAAAGGTATGGTATGCTGGGCACATTACCCTGCCCTCATATACTTTCTGATGGATGGGAAGTTTGGATTAGCATTTTGTTCTAGGTATAATCACTTTCTAATAAGCAACAGGTCAGATACACGGAGGAGTAGTCTAAGAAACTTCAGGGAAGGAAAACCCTGGCTTGAGTGAAGTAGAAGGAAATATCAGATGCCAATAACAATAAACAACATAATCCCAGGAAAGAGCAACTGTTACCTGAGCCTGGAAGGTCATGAATGTGGCGCATGCTTTCAAAATAGGAGCCCAGGGACATCGCTGTAATTACCAACCAAAGAGCCTTCCCTTAGTACCAGAAAAACAGATGGATACGCTAATTAAAGGGGGAGAGACGGAGAACAATGCAATCTTTAAATGTGAGGGACTCAAGAGAGTCAACCTAGCTCTGTTTCTGATAAAGAAAACTGCCCTGTTAACTCTGGGTAGCTCTAACCCACCACAGAAACCTATGCCAAATCAAGTGTTTTCAAATAGCATTCAAATATAATTTTCCTTTGTCCAGGGTGGACTGCAGTCTTGCTTTTGAAATAAATGAAGCTTGGGAAGCCACTCTCTATGGCCACATGTACCATTTTTCTTATGTTTAATTCCCCTTTCTTTTTCAGAGGAAGGGGAAACTCAGATTCTAAAAACGACAGCTTGCTGAGCTTTCTGGCTGTCACTGTTTAAAGAATGGCTTATTAAACAGATGATGTACAAGCACTTAGAAAAGTAAGTGCTGACCAGAAAGCCAGTGTAAGAACATGTCTGGTTAGGTACAGATAATTTCCTTTTTTTTTTTTTTTTCAAAGGGCTAATAGAATGACATATTTACAGTGAATCTTTCAAAACTGCCTTATAAAAAAGATGGAGAAATGTAGATCAGATATTAACCTAGCTGGATTCCTAACTGGTTGAAGAATTGTACAAAGAGTGGTGATGAATGGATTGACAACAATTTGAAGGGAGGTATCTAATAGTTGCTATAGGGCTCTCTACTTGACCACGTCATGCTCAATATTTTAATCTATGATTTCTGGATAAAGGCATAATAAACTTGTTTGCTATAACTGTAGATAAGACAAAGCTGGAGAGTATACTTAACTTACTTGGTGACATAATTGGGTTTCAAAAAGATGTTACCACCCTTTATTGAGTGTCTTTAAGGCACTACTGTATATAAACTGTCCCGTTGAAATCTTAAAGCCAAATAAACTAGGGTTTAGAGAGGTTTTAAATAGCTCATCCAAAGCTACACAGCTAGTAAGTGGCACTGCCAGGACTTAAACCCAAGCCTGTCTGTTGTCAAAGCCCACACTCTTTCTAATACACTACTGCTGTACACTGTCTTGACAAACTAGACCAGAATATGCTTTCTCCTGAAAACAAGACAGAACTGAGCAGAGGCTGGGAACTCTGGGAAACAAGAAAGAATCAAACCATATGGATTCAAGAGAGCTGACTGTAGCTTTCCTGAAGGATTAGAGTGGTGCTAGGGTGATGGTGAAACCAGCACTTGTACTAATAAACAGCTGAGAATATTTTGAGCTAGAAGACAGTGAATATTGCTACTCCCTGGTGCTGTTATTATATCCACCTTTATTTTTATGATGGAAAGTGGCTGGAATGATGGGCCCAAAACTACAAAAGTGGAACATAATGTAAGAAAAAAAGGTGGGTGATCATAGAAGAATAGAATGGAGGAAATATGACTTCACTATAGCTCATATTAGAAAGACCTAGGAGATTTAGTCTGCAACTTTAACATGAACCAACAACATGAAATGCCTTTCAGAAAAGTAGATATAACTCAGGCTGTATTATTAGAAGCACTAAGTGGATTCCAGAGCCTGAGAAGTAATAGCCACATTGTCTTCTGCTCTGGCCACCGTTCTGTTATAATGGGCAAATAACAACATTTAACATCACTAGAGGCTTGAAGTAACTGGGGTAAAGTGTTTGGAAACTATTTCCTATCAGGGAATTTTTTTTATTTTTTATTTTTTTTTTAGACAGAGTCTTACTCTGTCACCCAGGCTGGGGTGCAGTGATGTAATCTTGGCTCATTGCAACCTCCGCATCCTGGGTTCAAGTAATTCTCGTGCCTCAGCCTCCCAAGTAACTGGGATTACAGGCATCTGCCACCACACCCAGCTATTTTGTTTTTTTTTTTTTTTTGGTATTTTTAGTAGAGATGGGGTTTCACCATGTTGGCCAGGCTGGTCTTGAACTCCTGATTTCAACTGATCTGCCTGCCTTGGCCTCCCAAAGTGCTGGAAATACAGGTGTGAGCCACCATGCTCGGCCCCTGTGAGGGAAATTTTGAAGTAAACAGAATATTTAGCTTAGAGAGTAGAAAACTTGAGAACATGGGAACTGTATTTGAAGGACTATCATGTGGATAAAAAGATTAGACTTGGTCTGATGTGTTTTATATTACAAGACTAGGACCCAGGAGGCAGCTTATGGTTCAACATAAGAAAGAAATTCCTAACAATAAGAGTGGCCCAACACCGAGTGATAAGGATAATAGGTTATATTTAATGAGTGTTTCCTAAGTGCCTAGCACTATGGTCCATTGTTGACATATCATTTCATGGAATCCCCATAAGAACTCTATAAGGGCCGTTGACAGGGGAATTGCTACATTGCAAAGCAGGGATCTTAATGTCACATGGAATATTTAAATACCAGCTAGATTAATAGCTGTCAGGAATGTGTCATATGTAATTGTGTATTGAGGTGGTGGTGGTGGGAGAGTTGAATTAGATGGCTCTATGAGTTCCCTGTCTAATAAAGACTCAGTAAATACTCTATCTGTTTTCAACTTTATAACATTAAATATTACAAGCTGATGGTCCAAAGATAGCATTTTGAACTCTTCATAAGATTGCTGCTATATGTCTCTGTGTATACACTCACACACACACAGAGACACATTTTAAAAAAAAATCATATATATGCCAGGGTTTAAGAAGAAAGATAAGGATATCATTTAGATATGTGGAAGCTTTGAATAATTTGAAATCCTAACAATTTTCAATTTATTAATTATGCCAATGCAACAACATGAGAAAATAGTATATGCTGCATTTATGATGGGCAGGAATTGAAATACGCATCACTTTGTTAAAAATATCCAATGAGAAAAATGTAGAAAACGTAAATTTCAAAAAGATTTCATTTGAATGACTGGATTACAGGATGATTCTCTGGTTCCCTGTGGAGTACAAACATAATAATTTACAGAGCTCTAACTTCAACTTTCTGTCTATCACTGTGCTAGAACAGGGGTCCCCAACCCCTAGGCTGCAGACTGGTACCGGTCTGTGGCCTGTTAGGAACTGGGCCGCATAGCAGGAGGTGAGCAGCAGGTGAGTGAGCATTACAGCCTGAGCTCCATCTCCTGTCACAGCAGCAACAGGATTAGATTTTCATAGGAGCACGAATCCTATTGTGAACTGTGCATGTGAAGGATCTAGGGTGTGTGCTCCTTATGAGAATCTAAATAATGCCTGATGATCTGAGGTGGAACAGTTTCATCCCGAGACCATACCCTCCTACTCAGTCTGTGGAAAAATTGTCTTCCATGAAACTGGTCCCTGGTGCCAAAAAGGTTGGGGATGGCTGTGCTAGAAGACTGAAGAGTATCACCACATTTAATCTTTGCAATGACCTTATAAGTTTGGTATGAAGATATTATTTCCATTTTACAGCTGAGGAAACAGAGTCTTAAAGAGAAGCAACTAAGATGGCAAAGTGAAACAGCAATGCCAAGATTCAAACACAGGTATTTCTGCTTCATACTGTCTATTGTGCTAAATCAGTACCCTCCTCTTTTCTTTCCTCTGTTAACAGAAAGTACTTTGAAAATATGCTAAAGTATAGCACAAATGATAATGGTTATTATTAATAACTACAATGTTCAATACAATATCTGGATTCATATGATGCTTGTCTTGAAAAAAAATTTACATTGTAACAGAAAGCTTGGTCTCTTTAGCACAGATAGGGACACATTTGGAGGATCCTGGTTTGTTCTACAGGCTTGACTTCAGGATCAGAAGAATGTGTTTGAAGAGTTACTGGAGAATAAAAAGGCACAGTAAAAAGTGCTCCTCTTCTTTCCACAATCTAGATTCTAAATTGCTGAGAGCTGAGAAACCAAACAGTCCACGTGATACCACCTACTGCTTATTCACTACATGCAGAACCCTGCAATGGCTATTTATGAAGACCCAGAAAAAGAAGACCAACTTTTTTCCATGGGGGAGCTCCCAATGGAAGGGTGCCCTTAATGAAGGTTGTAAAGCAATCCAGTGAACTTCCTGACCAGTCTAAGAACTACTGCTGTATAGACAGCTGTCTTTTTGATGGAGCTTCATGTTCACCATCCCTTCCCTACTAGTATTAACCATTAAAGTTTAGAGAAAGTCCTGCATTCAACTGGTTCTTAAGAATTTAAATAAGGAGAGACAAAAGATGGCAGTGAAGTACTAAATACTGCCAGAAAATATTTGGTTGGCTAGCTCCAACTTTAGGCCCTTGGTCGGAATCTATCATTTGTTCTCTATAGCCTGTGATGAACTATAACCTCTGAATCAAACAGAGCATACGTTCTCATTTCCAAGAAGCCATCTATGCTGTAAAGAAAAATTGCTACTGTGACAATTCAAGCAACTGGTGAGAAAGGCGAGTGCATTTCCCAGCATACATATTTCTTTTAAGCTTCCTGTTAATGAGCAGCAATGGACTTGCCAGAAGACACTGTACTCACCATTTTCCCCATCCAGACAGGACACTCCAGGAACAATTACAGAATCATGAACTTGAGTCACGTCCGCTGTCTGACATAGCCTCATTTCCCTAGTGGACTAATGTGTACCTGCTTCACTGCTAACACAAGAGTCCTCACAAACTCATAGCTTCATCTTTCCTTATTTTGGGACCTTGCTTTTGGCTTTCTCTTATACTTTAGTTAAGATGCCCTCCTTGTTTTAGCTATTGAGGATAGTAAGATAACAGCTGCAAGTTAGTTCTTGGTGTCTATCAGAAGTCAGATTTCTTCCTGCCTTAATTAGTACTGCTTTTTAAATATCACTGCCATGATTTCCAACCTGATATGTACCTGGGATCTCCATTTTCCTCCAATAAGAATTTCCCACTGCCAAAACTGCCTACCGCAAGGGAAAGCAGAACAAACAATCAAGCTAGTCTCTAACCACAAAGCAATCCCATTTCCAACTAGCTGATGAAAAATGTGAGAGTGACACGAGGGTCTAATCAAGGGAGGATGGGATGATGATTATATTTTTGTCTATTATCCCAAGCCCCAAACCAAGCTGGGTGGCTGTGTCTGTGTGTCTGTCTGGCACAGCCAGAACCAGGGCTCCCATGAGGACATTCTTCTCTCTCCATCATAACAGGGCAGCTGTGTGCAAGTCAGAGATGAGTAAACGTTTGGAGGCCAGTTAAGAGGCTATTAGAGTATAACATGGGTTGCTGACAGTGAAAATATAAAAGGAAAATTATCCGTGCTTATCTCCTACTCTTAAATATTAACTGGGATATGAAGGAGACTGGTGTCATGGAGTTTTCCTAAGTTGTTTGATGGTGTAAGCTGCTTTTAGGTTTGGGTGGAAGTGAGATTTGAGGCATTTCCCTTGGTCAGGGAGGCAGGGGAGTCAAGCTATGAAAAATATTTGTGAATCATGGTTTAAACAAGTACTCTAAAAGAAGCCCTCATATGTCACATGAGATCTTAGATTGTACTCTCTCCTAAAAGACAGAACACAAGTCTACTAAGTTTTTAGTTTTTTCATTTCACTTAAGACAACAATTAGCACTTAGCAGAAAGTCTGAATTCCCCCAAACCTATGTATATGGGAAACGCCCTTTTAAATGAAAAGGCTGAATAATAAAAAAATGGAATCAGTTACTCAGCATAAGACCCTTTCAATACCAAGGGTTTCCACTTATTTTCAGAATTTAATTCTCTTGTTCAATTTTGTAATAATCCATACAGATAAAAGAAGCCCAAGTACTTCCTGGTTTCAGCAGAATATTGATCACTATCTCTCTGAATTTACTTTGGAGTTTTACCCCTTGGGTGACTCCCAGTACTGTATACAGATGACCTGTTTTAAGACACAAAGCAGCTCTGAGCTATGGGCCTCATGACCCTGAAGCAGGGGTTTTCAAAGAGCTTCTCTGCTGAGCAAGCATTTTCCACACAGCAATTAGGCTCAACCAGAGGACAAACAGTTCCCCACCCTATGTGTCTTCCATTAATAAAGATTTGCAGCAATGTGTACCAGACTTGGAACATTACTCAGATCTACCAAGTCCCCAATTTGGGGAAGTGGCTCTGATTGATTTTGGAGTGTCTGTTGTCTTTGGACAGATATATTTATTCAACATGTGGAGGCCTGTGGGCAATTCAGATTTTAGCTGAGGCTGTAGCCACCATTAAAGCAGGCCTGCAGATAATAGCAAAGATTCGAAGCAAATATAGAGTTATACAGTTAGAGGAAAATACTCATTAGGCTCTTGTTTTCCCCAAAGTTGTGAAAATTCAGAATAAAAACAACAAAGGGAACAGAAGGTTGGTGTGGCAAAGTCAGAGTACATATTAAGTACACTGCAACACATTCAGTACAAACTGGTTTTCAAAGAGAACTGAACCAGGAATCGAGAAGCCATAACTCTATCATGTCACTTTGTTTTGAGTTAAGAGCTAACATATTAAGCACCTATTATGTGCTAGATACTGTGGGAAGTATATTACTCCTTACTTACATTGTCTCATTTATTTCTTCACAACTACTATAGGAGTCTTACTACCTTTCCCACTACACAGGAAGCAAAGAGAAGTGAAACACTTCCTAAAGTAATACAGGTTACACAGAACTTAGGTCAGTTTGATGCTTAAGCCTGCGTTCTTAACCTCTTTCTATCACTGCCTGTCTTTTATATTATTAAGCTCCCTACTTAGTAGTCTACTCTTTACTAAATTATATTGACTCCCCTTCTTAGTTTCTTCACTTACTAGACTATTACAAAGTTGAACAAGAGAATTAAATTCTGAAAATAAGTTGAAGCCCTTGGTATTGAAAGAGCCTTAAGCTAAATTGATTCCATTGGGGGACATTTGGATGGGACAATCCTAGAACCACCATAATTCTAAAAATACAGTAATTTCATAAAGAGTGAGGAAAAAAGCTACTTTTTTAGGTGATTGTGGATATAGTTCCAGTAGACACATTCCAACTTGAATCTTAAACCCTAGGGGCTGAGTGACTTTTTCTCCTGAGAATGTTAGGTGCTCGATGCCCTGGTGTACTGAACTTTCTATTCACCTCTCTATGATGGTGGAGTGACCTCCATGAAGCAGGCTGGGGAATTTTCTAAGAAACCAGGCCACTGCTGCTGTCTTAGCAAAGCACAAACAGTGCAGACCTATTCTCATTCTCTAGTTCCCATGGTTCTAGGAGGGAGGCTGAGCCTGGTCCTCAGCATTTAATTCACTTTGCATAGCTTTATTCTTCAGGGCAGGAGCTGGGCTAAGATCACCTTAGAGTCTGACACAACAAAAAGGCTACCTATGGAGTCTATCTTCTTATTTATCTGCATATGTTCATACAGTTGGGGCAGCAAACATTAGATGCCAATCATAATTAAGAAAAGGCCCAAAGTCCCTTGAAGACATTTAAAGTGAAATGCCTACAGGAAGAAGAGACGTTTCCTCTAGATTTTTTATTTTAAAAAATGAAAATAATGTTAAACTTGTTGGCATTGCAGCTGAATATTAAGTAGAAACATCTTAGGGAAACTTGCCTGAGAGCTATATGAATTCTAAACTATGAAAACAAGACACTCCGTAGAAAACTGTAAAAGAGAAAAGCGATAAGTTTGCTTTATCAAAGAAACAAAGCATTTTCCTCCAGGGAGAAAGGAAGCATGATGGGAAATCTGCAAACAATGGACTTCTGAAAGGTTTCATGTGTTTGCTTAAAAACCAAAATAACAACAACCCAAACTCCATAGTACTGACAGGGGACAAGTGTTCTCCTACCTAATAGCACATGGGCCATGGGATATTTCCAAAAAGCAATGATGTTCAGACTCAGTACCCTTGCGAGCATGATTTGAATAATTTTTGCCAGACACCACCTTTCCTCAAGTCTCTACTATGATCTAGGGACAATGCCAAAATTTCTCCCTGTTGTCACTCATCCAAGGCTCAAAAGGAAGAGCATTTGTAGTAGTGATGGTGGGGCCTTTGAGGGTAAGGGATGAGAGGGCAACTCTCCATCTATTTTGCAATTTGTCTCTCTGCTTGCATTTTTGTCTATGTCATAGCATATCTATTTTTCTATTTTTTCTTTCTGTTTCTCTGTCCGTCTCTCAGTCTGTCCATCAATTCCTCTCTGCCTGTCTCTCCTTGTCTGTTTTGACACTCCCTCTGTCTTTCTGCTTCTTGTCACTGTATGCTTCTCTCTCTCAGGTTCTATCTGTCTCTCTGTGTTCTTTGTCTGTTGCTCAGTTGGTGTCTGTTGTGCATTCTTTCTTTCTTCTCTTTGTTGCTCCCTTCTTCCATTCCTCCCTCTGCCTGTCTGCATCTCACTCTGTCTCTCTATCTGTCTCTGACCAATGGCTTCTGACCATCTATTTACTTCTCTCTCATTGTTTAAATATCCCTGCTTAAGTGTCCCTGTCTAGTTTTCAGTCTGTCTTTTGGTTGGTCTGTCTGGTGCTCTATGTCTGCCTTCTTGTCTATGTCAGTATCTCTGCCTCTCTGTGTCTCTTTGTTCATTTCTTTGTCTCAGTATCTCTGTCAATACTTTGTCTCTTTTGTCTTTCTGTCAGTCTCTGTATGTGTCTTCTTTTTGTTTCTCTGTCTCTGTGTTACCTGTCTGTCTCTCCACCAGCCTGTCTCTGTCCACTTGTTTCTCTGGGTGTCTGCATGTATTTATCTCAGTTTTTACTTCTATCTCTCTGTCTAGCTGACTATCTTTCTCTATAATTTTTCTCTCTCACTCTCTTCCACTCTCTTGACCTGTCAGTTTTGCTGTGATTCTTTCAGTTTCTCTGTTTCTTGTCTTTTGGTCTATAACACATGGTGTCTGTCCAACTCTTTCAGTCTCCCATCTCGGTCAGTCTCTTTGTCTTGGTTTGTCTGTTGCTCTCTCTTCCCAAGTCTGTCTTTCTGTTTTACAGCCTACATTTTTCTCTTGTCATTCTGTCTTCCCATTCTTCTCTGTTGGTTTTCATTTCTCTCTTTCCCTCTGTATCAGTCTGTTTTTCTCTGCCTGTTCCCTGCTCTGTGCGTCTTGCCACATTAGTCCCTCTCTCTGTATCTACTTGTTCTGTCTCTATCTCCCTGTCTTTTGACTCTATTCGTGCCTCTCTGTTTTTATCAATATCTCTCTCATTCTATAATAACAGTGTCCTTCTCTCTGCCTGCCTGCCTTTCTGGGTATCTATGTTTATTTTTTCCTTTAGTAGTTTGGCTGGCTGGCTCACTGTCTCTCAGGCTGTTTTCCTCCCTCTCTCTTTCTGTCACATTGTCACCATTTTAAAGTGAACAATTCAGTGGAATTAAGTACATTCACACTGTGCATGCAAGCACTACTTTTATCTAGTCCCTGTCCCCAAATATTCTCATCACTCCAAAAGAAAAGCTTGTCCTCATTAAACAGTTGTTCTCCCTTCCTCCCTTACCTAGCCACTGGCAACCACCAATCTACTTTCCGTCTTCATGGATTTGCCTATTATAGACATTTCAGAGAAAAGGAATCATACAACATGAGACATTATATGTCTGGCTTCTTTCTCTCAGAATAATGTTTTCTAGGTTCATCTCCCTTGTAGCATGTATAATTATTTCATTACCTTTTATGGTTGAATAATATTCTACTGTATGGATATATCACAATTTGTTTATTCATTAATCCACTGATGGACATTAGGTCTGTTTCCACCTTTTTGGCTATCATGAATAAAGCTGCTATGAACATATGCAGCTATATATGCATGCACTTATATTTGTCTGAGTACCTGTTTTCTATCCTTTTGGATATACCCAGCAGTGAAATTGCTGGTTCATATGGTAATTCCATGTTTTACTTTTTGAGGAACCACCAAAGTGTTTTCTAAGTGGCTGAACCATTTTATACTTCTACCAGAAATTTAGAAGGGTGCTGATTTCTCCACATTCTTGAAAACAGTTGACATTTTCTGTCTTTTAGATTCTAGCCATCTTAGTGGATACAAAGTGGTATTTAATTGTGGTTTTGATTTGCATTTCCCTAATGACTAGTAATGTTGAACATCTTTTCATGTGCTTATTGGCCATTTGCATATATCTTCTTTGGAGAAATGTCTATTTGAGTCCTTAGCCTATGTTTTGATTGAGTTGTTTGTCTTTTTGTTGTTGAGTTGTAAGAGTCCTTTATATGTCCTGGATACTAGACCCTTACCAGATATATGGTTTGCAAATATTTTCTCCCAGACTGTTTTTTCTCATTTTCTCTGGGTCTCTTTCTGATAGATTGAATCTATTACACTGTCTCTTTCTGACTATTTCTCTGTTGGTGTCTTTGTATCAATCTGTCCTTGACATGTCTCTATAAGGCTCTACCTGTTCCTTCTTTCTTCATCTCCCTCCTTAACTTTTCTTTTTTAGTCTCTCTGTCTCTTTCCTTCCTTCCCTTCCTCTCCATCTGTTTCCTCTGTTTCCCTGTACCTGACTCCCTCTTTTTCTCACTATTTCTCCCTCCCCTCATTCATCTCTCAGTCTGTCTCTCTGTCCATTTAGTTGGCTCTCTATCTCTCTACTTTCTGTCTTGCTCTCTGTGTCTTTCTGATTCTCCCTTTATTGGTTTGTCTATCAGTTGCTTTGTTCATCACCCTATCTCTCTCCCCCGTCTCTCTTGGTCTCTCTCTCTCCATCTGCATCTCTCTCTGTATTTGCCTTTTCTCCAATGCCTCATAGCCCTCCCTTTCTGTCTCTCTAAGTGTCTGTCTCAGTGTGTCTCTCAATCACAGTCTCAATGTCTCTTTCAGGTTCTACCTGACTCTCCTGACACTTTTTCTGTGTCTACCTATCTCTCTGCAACAGTTTCTTTTTGCCTCTTTCTGTTTCTCTCTCTCCTTGCCTATTTCTCTCGTCTTTCTGTTTTTCTGACTGTCTGTCTCTTCGTCTCTCAGGCTTTCTTTCCATTTGTCTATCTCCTCATCTCTTTCTCTTTCCTTTGCCTTTCCCATATAGCTCCAGCTGGCCAACTCTCTCTGTCTGAGTGACTTTCACTGAATCTCTCTCTTGCTATCTCACTGTCTTTTCTGTCTTGCTGTCGCTTGCAGTGTCTGCTTCTTTCTATGATGATCTGTCTCTGGCTCTGTGTGTATCTCCCTCACTTCTTTCTCTGTCCCTTGTTCCTTCTATGTGTTCTCTCTGCTTTGACTTTGTCTCTGTCTTCCTGTATCACGTTCTAACTCTTCATCTCTCTGCAATACCCCCAACACCCCACTTCTCTGTCTCTCAGGCTTTGTCTGTCCATATGAGTGTGATTTGCTTCTTTTCTCTTTCTGCCAGTTTCACTCTCTTTTCTTCTTGACTTTCTTTCTCACTCAGTTTCTCTCTCCTTCTGTCTCTCTTTAGTTCTTTAGCTTTCTCTGCTTCTGGGTCTTTCTCTCTCTACCCTGTTTTTTCTCTCTCTTTGTGACCTCCCCATTCTATCTTTTCTGTTTCAGTCTGTCCCCATATCTCTCTCCTTGTTCCTCACTGCTGTCTCTGTTCCTCCTTTTCTCCATCTTTCTCTGTTTGCCAGTCTGCTTGCCTTTTCACCTGTCTGCTTCTCTTTGTCCATCTCTCTTTGTATGCTTCCATCTCTCTATATTAACCAGTTGATCTCTATACCTTTATCTATCCATGTTTGCCTCTGCCTTTCTGTTTTTCCATCTGACTGGCTCTGTCTCTCCTTCTTGGTCTATCCTTCCCTGTCTGTCTATCCCTGCCTCTATCCATCTCTGTCTATTCCTATCTTTATATCCGCCTGTCTGCCTATCTCCCTCTGGCCATTTGTCTGTCTGTCTCTGCCTCTTCTTTGAAAGCATGTGGTATTTATCTTTCCATGCCTGACTTTTATTTCCAGGCTCATCCATTTTGCTGCCAAAGACATGATTCCATTCTTTTTTTTTATGGCTGAATAGTATTCCATTGTGTATATATGCCACATTTTCTTTATCCATTCATCTATTGATATATGGTTAGGTTGATTCTATATCTTAGCTATTCTGAATAGTGTTGCAGTAAACATGGTGGTGCAGGCAACTCTTTGATATACTGATTTCTTTTCCCTTGGATAAGTACCCAGTAGTAGGACTGCTGGATCATATGGCAGGGGGTGGGGAGCATGGGGAGAGGTTGGCTAACGAATATGAAATTACAGCTAGATAGGAGGAATGAATTCTGGTGTTCTTCAGCACTGTAGGGTGAATATGGTTAAACATACTTTATTACATATTTTCAAAAAGCTAGAAAATAACATTTTTGAATATTATTAACAAATAATAAATGTTTGAGGTGATAAGTATGCTAATTACTCTGCTTAGATCATTACACATTGCATACGTGGCTCAAAATATCAATCCGCATCCTATAAATATGTACAATTATTATGTCAACTAAAAATAAAAGGAAAAATATTGAAAAAGACAAAAAGGAAGCTGAAGTATAAAATTTCTTTCCAACCTGTGCCAGTTGAACACATGCATCTCAGAGAATGGACTTACAGTCTTTAGCTTGCGAAAAATGCATGGATTGTACTGACTTATGAAAAATAAGTCTAACATGTCTACCTAGTACCTGAAAAACACAGGGATACACTAACTGTGGTATCTTTCAAACACTGTCACTTAGTTGTCCACTAGTGAAAAACACAACAAAATCTATGTGCTCAGCAAAGACAAAGAATCAGCCCAGGTACCTATCAATGGTGGACTGGATAAACAAAATGTGGTACATATACACCGTGGAATACTATGCAGCCATAAAAAAGAACAAAATCATATCTTTTGCAGCAACATGGATTCAGCTGGAGGCCATTATCCTAAGACAATTAATGCAGAAACAGAAAAACAAATACTGCATTTTCTCACTTATAAGTGAGAGCTAAACATTGGGTACACATGGACACAAAGATGAGAACAATCAACACTGGGGATTACAAAAGGGGGAGGGGAGAGAGGAAGGGAAGCAAGGGTTGAAGAACTACCTATTAGGTACCATGTTCACTACTTGGGTAACAGGATCATTAGAAGCCCAAACCTCTGCATCATGCAGAATACCTATGTAACAAACCTGCACATGTACCCTTGAATCTAACATTTAAAAAAACTACATGCTCAGAGCATGTCTTGTAAATCTTTCATTGGGCTTATATTTTAAGTAAGCTTCCAGAACTCAAAGTTTGAGAAACTAGGAGTTAAGGGACAGACTGCATCACATAAAATACAGAGTCTGAGCAGATTGTTTTTGAAAATTACATCATCACTAAAACACACAGCGATCCAGAATTCTGCAGACTAAATTACATCAGCACAATCACTTGATTTTAGTCTAACAATCTAGTTTGGTAATCTTATGATGTAAGCCCTAATAATAAGGAAATCATTGAAGGCATTATGGAACAATGTCATTAAACCTCTCTGTGTCTCAGTTTCCTTGTCTATAAAATGAGGCTTATGACAATAAATATACGGTTATTAGAAGTACATGGGATAATCCATGTATAGCTCTTAGAACAGTGCCTGGTACAGTAGGAGCTCAAAAAAATATTAGCTATTTTTTTTCTATTGTTGTTGTTGCAATTCTTATCATTGTTATTATCATATAAACATCTAAATAGCACTGGAATCAGGAGAGCTATGTGACTTTGGTCAAGTCGGCTCTCTGGGCAGTTTCCTTATCTAAAAAATGAAGATGTACCTCTAAAATTTTTAATGGTTCTATGGTTCTAGGATTCCATGTGTTTCTGAGTACTAAGCACATGGGGTCACATTTTTTTTTTTAATTTTTAATTTTCATGGGTACATAGTAGGTATATATATTCATAGGGTACGTGAGATATTTGGATATAGGGATGTAATGCATAATAATCACATCATGAAAAATGGGGTATCCATCCCCTCAAGCACTTATCATCTGTGTTACAAACAACCAAACCACACTCTTTTAGTAATTTTTAAATGTACAATTAAATTATTTTGACTATAATCACCCTGTTGTGCTATCAAATACTAGGTCTTATTCATTCTTTCTAACTATTTTTTGTACCCATTAATCCTCCCCTCCATCCTACCACCACTACCCTTCACAGCCTCTGGTAACCATCCTTCTACTCACTATCTTCATGAGCATGAGTTCAATTGTTTTGATTTTCACATCATGGGGTCACATTTTTTTTTATCAGGCTCCATGATGTAATTTTTATCCTCA
This sequence comes from Theropithecus gelada, assembly GCF_003255815.1. Classification (NCBI taxonomy): domain Eukaryota; kingdom Metazoa; phylum Chordata; class Mammalia; order Primates; family Cercopithecidae; genus Theropithecus; species Theropithecus gelada. Next base: position 128,334,434 of record NC_037689.1, read on the forward strand.
AAAGTTGTCAGACCTATAAGTTACAAAGGAACAAAAAAACCACAAGGAAAATCTGTTTTTCAAACATTTCTAAAGCTAACCTGACATCTGCAAACCTCTGCCTTCTCACTCACTTATTTAGCTCTTATGGGATCCCACAACAAAAAGCATAAATTCAGGAATGACTTCCATTCTAATTCTTTCTCCAGTGATGCCCATATCAGACAGTTGGCGTAGGTAACATTTCCACAGATGTGGACTTCACCCCTGAGAGCTAGAGTGCCATATTTTTAAAAGAGGATATTCTACTTTGCTTCAAATTGCTGCCTGTGGATGTTGTACTTTTCCTGGGAAGGCTATTCACGGCTATTGCATCTTTCTTGTGAAGACTGTCTAGGATGTCATAGCTTTCCTGGAAGTAGTCTTTGCATGCTGTATCTTGCCTCAGAATGGATGTTGCTTCTTTCTTGGAAATGCTGCCCATGGATGTTGTTATCTTCCCTGGGATGCTGTCTATGGTTGCTGTAACTAGCCTCTGAATACTGCCTGTGGATAGTGTACTTGACTTTTGATATTCATTGTGGCTAATTTATCTTCTGACCTGAGGGATCCTCCACTGAAGCTGCTTCTCCAGTGCAGTTTCTGAGGGAGAACTAAGAATATGTTTCTGGTACTTGTGGGTTTGTAACTTGATTCGTTAACACTTTCTCCACACTGAATGGATCTCATGCCCTAAACTGTGTTCAATAAATATAATCTCTTGCCATACTCTGCCCATTTTTTGGATGGATAAGCTGCAGGTGGGAACCTATTGGGAAAGAGGGAGAATACTAATTGGCAAATTGACTTTGGGTCTTGGACAACAGCTTGTAGCATAAATCTCTAACTTATTAGCTAAACTAGGCAATTGGCAACAGTTGCCTTGGAAAAAGATGAAGACTGTGGAAGCACAAAGCATATTCATTCAGGCAAAGGCTGTCACTTCCAAATGTCTTGGTATAATGTACCCTGTACTGTGGGAAATGAATCTTCACCTTTGGAGGCACAGTGCTATATAATTGTTTAGAATATTTCCTGTGACTAAAGCATAAAATTTCCATACATCCTATAAGAATTCTCAAATCTTAATTACTCACTCTTCTATTTTCTTCATCTTCAGTATTTTCCTTAGGTTGAGGATGTCAAATTCTCTGTGGGAATGTGGCAACATATATTTATCACTAAAACCTACCTTGTCTCTGCTCCCCTAATCCTGCCAGCATTAGCATACCTGTGCTCATTCATACACATGCTTGTTCCCTTACAAATTCATGTCTCCCACTCCCAGAGACATGTACAATGCATTTTGTCCAAGCTGTACTGATGAAAGAATAAGGTCATGTAGCTAAGGAATATTGACCTTGAGGGGCAGATTCATAGAATTTACACAATGTAGCTCAAAGAAAGATCCTGATTAGTTCCTGCACCTTCACATTCTCTGCAAAAAGGCATGACAGGCAGCAGAAAATAACCTTTTGTGGTTAAAGTCTTTGTGCTTTAAGATGACCAGGGAGGAAAGAGGTATGATGGTGAAGAGGTCATCAATTCAAAAATGGCCCTTCCCAGTTCTTATGTTTCAATTCTTTTACCACTGCTTTTCAGAATGGGGATTTAGCTGTACTTAAGTGTCCTGTCCCTTAGGTGGGTCACTCATTTGTCTTAATTTTTTCTTTTTAATTATACTTTTAATTAGAAATAATTATAGATTCATCTGCAGATATAAAAAAATAATACAGAGAGATACTACGCATTTTGTGTGTGTGTGTGTGAGAAAGCGTCTCACTCGGTTGCCCAAGCTGGATTGCAGTGGTACAATCACAGCTCACTGCAGCCTCGACCTCCCAGGCTTAAGCAGTCTTCTTACCTCAGCCTCCCGTGTAGCTGGGGCCACAGGCACATACCACTATCCCTGGCTAATTTTTATTTTATTTTTTTTACTTTCTGTAGACATGAGGTCTTGCTATGTTGCCCAAGTTGGTCTCAAACTCCTGGTTTCCTTGTCTATAAAATGAGGCTTATGACAATAAATGACCTTATACAGTTGTTATGAGAAGTACAGCAGTCCTCTTGTCTCGGCCTCCCAAAGTGCTGGGATTATAGGCAAGGCATGAGCCACCTGCTCAGCCAATACTATGCATTCTTTACTCATTTTCTCCCAATGGTAGCATCTTGCAAAATTATAGTTCAATATTACAACCAAGATATTGATATTGGTGTGGTTAAGACACAGAACATTTCCATCACCACTAGGACCCCTCATGTTGCCCAACTTTTATAGTCATACCTGCTTCTCTCTCCCACATACTATCTTCTTAACCCCTGACAACCACCAGTCTGTTCTCCATTTTATAATTTTGTCATTTCAAGAACGTTATATAAATGGAATCATACAGCATGTAACCTTTCAGGCTTGGCTTTTCACTCAGCATAATTCTCTGGAAATTCATCCATGTTGTTGCATGTGTTGACACTTTGATCTTCATTATACTTAATTAGTATTTCAAGGTAAAAAATATACCACAATTTAACTATTCACCCACTGAAGGACATCTGGGTTGTTTGTACTTTTTGGCTATTATAAATAAAAAGCTATAAACATTTATGTATGAAGTCTTCATTTATTTGGGATCAATGAGAAAGAGTTCTTAGGCATTTTAAGAAACAGCCAAACTTTCTCCCCGTGGCTATACCATTTTACATTTCCACCAGCAATGTATTGAGTGATCTAGTTTCTCTGAATCCTGGCCAGAATTTGGTGCTGTCATTAGTTTTTATTTTAGCCATTCTGAAAGGTGATATCCCATTGTGACTTTAATTTTCATTTCCTTAATGGTTCATGATATTGACCGTCTTTTAAAACACTTATTTGCCACCTGTATATACTTTACATGAAATGTCTGTTCATGTCTTTTTTCAATTTTCTAATTATTTTTTACTGTTGAATTTGAGAGTTCTTTATATATCCTAGATACTAATTCTTTGTTGGATATGTGGTTTGCAAATGTTTTCTCCCATTCTGTAGTTCGTCTGTTATCCTCCTAGCAAGGTCTTTCCCAGAATAAAAATGTAATTTTGATAAAGTCTAATTTATCAATTTTTTTCTTTTATGGACTGTGTTTTTGGTGTCAAGCCTAAGAATTATTTGTCTAACCCTAGGTGCTGAAAATTTTCTTCTATTTTTTTTCTAAAAGTTTTATAATTTTATATTTTAAATGTAAGCCCATGACCCATTTTGAGTACCTTTTTATAGGAGTAAGGTTTAGACTGAGGTTCATTAATTCTACCCATGGATGCCCAATTTCTCCAGTATCACTTAAAAGGTCAGACGCCCTCTACTGAATTGTTTTTGCACATTTGAAAAATTAATTTTGGGAGGCCGAGGTGGGTGGATCAGCTGAGGTCAGGAGTTTGAGACCAGCCTGGCCAATATGGTGAAACCCCGAGTCTACTAAAAATACAAAAATTAGCCAGGTGTAGTGGCACATGCCTGTAATCCCAGCTACCCAGAAGGCTGGGGCAGGAGAAACGCTGGAACCAGCAGTAAGCCCAGATAGCGCCACTGCACTCCAGCCTGGGTGACAGAGCGAGACTCTGTGTCAAAAAATAAATAAATAAATAAATAAAAATAAAAATAAAATTAAAAAAAAAATCAGTTAGGTGCATTTATGTGGGTAGATTTGTATGTTCTCTATTCTGTTCCACTGATCTATGTATCTGTTCACAAACACCACACAGTCTTGATTACTGTAGCTACATAGCAAAATTGAATATTGTGTAGACTGATTCTTCCCACTTTATTTTTATTTTTTTGAGATTGATTTAGCTATTACAGGGCTTGTGATTTTCTATATAAATGTTAGGATAATCTTGCCTATATCTTCAGAAATACTTTGCTAAAATTTTGATAGCGATTGCATTAAATCTAAAGATCGATTTCATGAGTAGCGACATATTTACTATATTGTGATTTCTACATGAACATAATGTGTTACTCCATTCATTTAGGTTTCATTTGATTTCTTTCATTACTGTTTTGTGATTTGCAGTATACAGCTCCTGTACACGTTTCAGTAAATTTATATTTAATTATTTCATTTTCTTTGGATTACTTCAAATGGTATTGTCTTTTTAACTTCAGTGTCCATGTGTTCATTTCTAATATAGGCTAATACAATTGATTTTTGTATGTTTATCATGTATCCTACAACCTTAATGGACTCACTTATTAGTTCTAGGAGCTTTTTTGTTTCTTTATTCCTTTTGTAGATTTCTTGGGATTTTCTATGCAGGTGATGTCATCTGCAAATAAGGACATTTTCACTTTTCTGATCTGTAAGCCTTTTATTTCTTCTTCCCTCATTTTTCTGATCTATAAGCCTTTTATTTATTCTTCCCACCTTATTTCATTGGCTAAAACTAACACATTATATTGAAAAAGTGTGTATATCCTTGCCTTCTTTCTGATCTTAGGAGAAAAGCAACTCAGTTTTTCACAGGTACATACAATATTAGCTGTAGGTGCTTTGTGAATTCTCTATCAAATTGAGGAAGTGGCTGGGCATGATGGCTCATGAGGTGAGGAGTTCGAGACCATCCTGGCCAATATGGTGAAACCTCGTCTCTGCACTCCAGCCTGGGTGACAGAGCAAGACTCCATCTCAAAAAAAAAAAAAAAAAAAAAAAAAAAAAAAAAAAAAAAAAAAAAA